>NC_041385.1:610606464-610929335 GCF_002162155.2 Triticum dicoccoides
GAGGAGTAGATCTAAGTTTAAGAGAATCAACATCAAGCGAAAGTCTATCAACGTTCCTAGCCCAATCATCAACTTTGAGCAATTTTTCTTCAAGCAAAGCATTAAAATTCTTTTGAGACATCATAAATTCTTTCACACTATTCTCAAAATTAGAGGGCATCTTATTAAAATTACCATAAGAATTATTATAGGAATTTCCATAATTATTAGAGGAATTGCTAGGGAACGGTCTAGGATTAAAATTTCCTCTATAAGCATTGTTTCCGAAACTATTCCTACCAACAAAATTCACATCCATAGATTCATTATTATTCTCAATCAAAGTAGACAAAGGCATATCATTGGTATCAAGAGGAGCATTCTTAGTAGCAAACAATTTCATAAGTTCGTCCATCTTTCCACTCAAAACATTGATTTCTTCTATAGCATGCACTTTTTTACTAGAACAACTTTCGGTGTGCCATTGAGAATAATTAGCCATAATATTATCAAGATGTTTTGTAGCATCTCCTAAAGTGATTTCCATAAACGTGCCTCCCGCGGCCGAATCTAAAAGATTTCTAGAAGCGAAGTTCAAACTGGCATAAAATTTTTGTATGATCCTCCATAAATTCAAACCATGAGTAGGGTAATTGTGAATCATCAATTTCATTCTTTCCCAAGATTGGGAAACATGCTCATGATCAAGTTGTTTAAAATTCATAATATTGTTCCTAAGAGTGATAATCTTAGCGGGAGGAAAATACTTAGAGATAAAAGCATCTTTGCACTTGTTCCAAGAATCAATACTATTTTTAGGCAAAGACGAAAACCAAAATTTAGCACGATCTCTAAGTGAAAACGAAAATAACCTCAATCTAACAATATCATTATCCGTATCTTTCTTCTTTTGCATATCACACAAATCAACAAAGTTGTTTAGATGAGTAGCGGCATCTTCACTAGGAAGGTCGGTGAATTGATCTTTCATAACAAGATTCAGAAAAGCAGTATTGATTTCACAAGACTCAACATCATTAAGAGGAGCAATCGGAGTACTAAGGAAATCATCATTATTGGTATTGGAGAAATCACACAATTTGGTATTATCTTGCGCCATGGCAACAAGTAATCCAACACACAAGCAAAAAGAAAAAGGCAAGCGAAAGAGAGAGGAGATGATTGGGAAAGAGAGGGCAAATAAAACGGCAAGGGTGAAGTGGGGGAGAGGAAAACGAGAGGCAAATGGCAAATAATGTAAATGCGAGGGAGATGAGTTTGTGATGAGTACTTGGTATGTCTTGACTTGAGCGAAGACCTCCCCGGCAACGGCGCCAGAAATCCTTCTTGCTACGTCTTGAGCTTGCGTTGGTTTTCCTTGAAGAGGAAAGGGTGATGCAGCAATAGTAGCGTAAGTATTTCCCTCAGTTTTTTAGAACCATGGTATCAATCCAGTAGGAGGCTCCTCAAAAGTCGCACGCACCTACACGAACAAACAAAGAACTCGCAACCAACGCAATAAAGGGGTTGTCAATCCCTTCATGGCCACTTGCGAAAGTGAGATCTGATAGAGATAGTATGATAAGATAAATATATTTTTGGTATTTTATAATATAGATTGGAAAAGTAAAGATGCAAATAAAAGTATATTGAAAACTTATATGATAAAAGATAGACTCAGGGGGCCATAGGTTTCACTAGTGGCTTCTCTCAAGATAGCATAAGTATTACGGTGGGTGAACAAATTACTGTCGAGCAATTGATAGAAAAGCGAATAATTATGAGATTATCTAGGCATGATCATGTATATAGGCATCACGTCCGCAAAAAGTAGACCGACTCCTGCCTGCATCTACTACTATTACTCCACACATCGACCGCTATCCAGCATGCATCTAGAGTATTAAGTTCCTAAGAACAGAGTAACGCGTTAAGAAAGATGACATGATGTAGAGGGATAAACTCAAGCAATATGATTTAAACCCCATCTTTTTATCCTCGATGGCAACAATACAATACGTTCCTTGCAACTCCTGCTGTCACTGGGTAAGGACACCGCAAGATTGAACCCAAAGCTAAGCACTTCTCCCATGGCAAGAAAGATCAATCTAGTAGGCCAAACCAAACTGCTAATTCGAAGAGACTTGCAAAGATAACGCAATCATACATAAAAGAATTCAGATGAGATTCAAATATTTCTCATAGATAAACTTGATCATAAACCCACAATTCATCGGATCTTGACAAACACACCGCAAAAAGAGTTTACATCGAATAGATCTCCAAAAGAGAGGGGGAGAACATGGTATTGAGATCCAAAAAGAGAGAATACGCCATCTAGCTAATAACTATGGACCCGAAGGTCTGTGGTAAACTATTCACAACTCATCGGAGGGGCTATGGTGTTGATGTAGGAGCCCTCCATGGTCAATTCCACCTCCGGCGGAGCTCCGACGAAGGCTCCAAGATGGGATCTCACGGATACAGAAGGTTACGGTGGTGGAAATTGTTTTTCGTTGGCTCCATGGATGTTTTCGGGGTACGTGGGTATATATAGGAGGAAGAAGTAGGTCGGTGGCTGCCTGAGGGGCCCACGAGATAGGGGGCGCGCCTAGAGGGGGTGGGCGCACCCTCCTATATCGTGGCTGCCTCGGCTGCTTCTTGGCTTGCACCCCAAGTACTCTGGATCATGTTCGTTCCAAAAATCATGCTCCCGAAGGTTTCATTCCGTTTGGACTCCGTTTGATATTCCTTTTCTTCAAAATACTGAAATAGGCAAAAAAACAGCAATACGGGCTGGGCCTCCGGTTAGCAGGTTAGTCCCAAAAATGATATAAATGTGTAAAATAAAGCCCATAAACATCCAAAAGGGGTAATATAATAGCATGGAACAATCAAAAATTATAGATACGTTGGAGACGTATCAAGCATCCCCAAGCTTAATTCCTGCTCGTCCTAGAGTAGCTAAATGATAAAAACGGAATTTTTGATGTGGAATGCTACCTAGCATAATTCTCAATGTAATTTTCTTTATTGTGGCAGGAATGTTCAGATCCAAATGATTCAAAATAAAAGTTCATATTGACAAAAGAAATAGTAATACTTCAAGCATACTAATAAAAGCAATCATGTCTTCTCAAAATAACATGGCTAAAGAAAGTTATCCCTACAAAATCATATAGTCTGGCTGTTGCTCTATCTTCATCACACAAAGTATTTAATCATGCACAACCCCGATGACAAGCCAAGCAATTGTTTCATACTTTAGTAATCTCAAACTTTTTCAATTTTCACGCAATACATGAGCGTGAGCCATGGACATAGCACTATATGTGGAATAGAACGGTGGTTGTGGAGAAGACAAAAAGGTGGAAGATAGTCTCACATCAACTAGGCGTATCAATGGGCTATGGAGATGCCCGTTAATAGATATCAATGTGAGTGAGTAGGGATTGTCATGCAACGGATACACTAGAGCTATAAATGTATGAAAGCTCAACAAAAGAAACTAAGTGGGTGTGCATCCAACTTGCTTGCTCACGAAGACCTAGGGAATTTTGAGGAAGCCCATTATCGGAATATACAAGCCAAGTTCTATAATGAAAAATTCCCACTAGTATATGAAAGTGACAACATATGAGACTCTCTATCATGAAGATCATGGTGCTACTTTGAAGCACAAGTGTGGTAAAAAGATAGTAGCATTATCCCTTCTCTCTTTTCCTCTCATTTTTTCTTTTTTTCCTTTTTTCTTTTTTTTATTTTCTTTTTTCTCTTTTTTTTCTTTGGCCTTTTTTTTGGTCTTCCTCTCTTTTTCTTTTTTTTTCTTTTGTAAAGTCTGAAGTCTCCTCCCGACTTGTGGGGGAATCATAGTCTCCATCATCCTTTCCTCACTGGGACAATGCTCTAATAATGAAGATCATCACACTTTTATTTACTTACAACTCAAGATTACAACTCAAAACTAGAACAAGATATGACTCTATATGAATGCCTCCGGTGGTGTACTGGGATATGCAATGAATCAAGAGCGACATGTATGAAAATTATGAGGGCGGCCTTGCCACAAATACGATGTGAACTACATGATCATGCAAAGAGCAATATGACAATGATGATGCGTGTCATATAAACGGAACGGTGGAAAGTTGCATGGAAATATATCTCAGAATGGCTATGGAAATGCCATAGTAGGTAGGTATGGTGGCTGTTTTGAGGAAGGTATATGGTGGGTGTATGGTACCGACGAAAGTTGCGCGGCACAAGAGAGGCTAGCAATGGTGGAAGGGTGAGAGTGCGTATAATCCATGGACTCAACATTAGTCAAAAGAACTCATATGCTTAATGCAAAAATCTACAAGTCATCAAAAACAAAGTATTACGAGCATGCTCCTAGGGGGGTAGATTGGTAGGAAAAGACCATCGCTCGTCCCCGATCGCCACTCATAAGGAAGACAATCAATAAATAAAATTGTGCTCCAACTTCATCACAAAGCGGTTCACCATACGTGCATGCTACGGGAATCACAAACTTCAACACAAGCATTCTTTAAATTCATAATCACCCAACTAGCATGACTCTAATATTACCACCTCTAATATCTCAAAAAAATTATCAAGTATCAAATTGATCATAGCATCCAATTCACTTTCTATGATTGTTTTTATTATACCCAACTTGGATGCCTACCATTCTAGGACCAATTTTATAACCATAGCAAATACCATGCTGTTCTAAAAGTCTATCAAAATAATATAAGTGAAGCATGAGAGACTAGCAATTTCTACAAATTTAAGCCACCGCCGTGCTCTAAAAGATATAAGTGAAGCACTAGAGCAAAAACTATCTAGCTCAAAAGATATAAGTGAAGCACATAGACTATTCTAATACATTCCAAATCAAGTGGGCTTCTCCCAAAAGGTGTGTACAGCAAGGATGATTGTGGAAAACTAAAAATCAAAGACTAATATCATACAAGACGCTCCAATAAAAACACATATCATGTGGCGAATAAAAATATAGCTCCAAGTAAAGTTACCAATGAACGAAGACGAAAGAGGGGATGCCTTCCCGGGGCATCCCCAAGCTTAGGATTTTGGCTACTATTGAATATATTGGGGTGCCATGGGCATCCCCAAACATAGGCTTTTTCCACTCCTTATTCCATAGTCCATCAAATCTTTACCCAAAACTTGAAAACTTCACAACACAAAACTCAACAGGAAATCTTATAAGCTCTGTTAGTGAAAGAAAAAAAAACCACAACATAAGGTACTGTAATGAACTCATTCTTTATTTATATTGGTGTTAAACCTACTGTATTCCAAGTTCTTTATGGTTCATACCACTTAATACTAGCCATAGATGCATCAAAATAAGCAAACAACACACGAAAAGCAGAATCTCTCAAAAACAGAACAGTCTGTAGCAATCTGTGACTAACGCAAACTTCTGGAACTCTAAAAATCCTACCAAAATAGGAAGTCCTGGAAACTTTGTCTATTGATCAGAATCAATAAGAATCAACGCAAAATCACATTTCTGTGATTTAACAAAACTAATTTCGTGCGTGCAAAGTTTCTGTTTTTCAGCATAATCAAATTAACTATCACCATAGGTTATCCTATAGGTTCTACTTGGCACAAACACTAATTAAAACATAAAAACACATCTAAACAGAAGGTAGATGCAAAATTTATTACTAAACAGAAACAAAAACAAGAAACACAAATAAAATTGGGTTGCCTCCCAACTAGCGCTATCGTTTAACGCCCCTAGCTAGGCATAAAAGCGAAGATATATCTAAGTAGTGCCATCTTTGACGCTTAATTCATAAGTAGCTCGCATGATAGATTCATAAGGTAATTTTACTTTCTTTCTTGGAAAGTGCTCCATGCCTTTTCTTAATGGAAATTAGAATCTAATATTCCCTTCCTTCATATCAATAATCGCGCCAATCGTTCTAAGGAAAGGTCTACCAAGAATAATAGGGCAAGAAAGATTGCAATCTATATCAAGAACGATAAAATCTACGGGCACCAAATTTCTATTGCAACAATGAGAACATCATTGATCCTTCCCATTGTCTTTTTAATGGTGGAATCCGCAAGGTGCAAATTTAAAGTGCAATCATCAAGATCATGGAAATCTAGAATATCACATAAAGTTTTCAGAATCGTGGAAATACTAGCACCCAAATCACATAAAGCATAACACTCATGATCTTTAATTTTAATCCTTATAGTAGGTTCCCACTCATCATTAAGTTTTCTAGGTATGGAAACTTCCAAATTAAGTTTTTCATCATAAAATTGCATCAAAGCATCAACGATATGTTTGGTAAAAGCTTTATTTTGACTATAAGCATGAGGAGAATTAACAACGGATTGCAACAAGGAAATACAACCTTCTAAAGAACAATTATCATAATCAAATTCCTTGAAATCCGAGATAGTGGGTTCAATGCTATTTAAAGTCATGACCTCTCCAATCCCACTTTTACCAAATTTAGCATCAAGATCTAAAAACTCCGAATTATTGGGACGCCTTCTAACTAAAGTTGACTCATCTCCAGTCCCATTATTATCAATATTCATGTTGCAAAAAAAAGATCTAATAGGAGACACATCACTAACTTTAAGATCTTCATCATCATTTTCATTGAAACTAGAAGAACACGCCTTTACAAAGCAATCTTTCTTAGCACGCAATCTAGCGGTTCTTTCCTTGCACTCATCAATGGAAATTCTCATGGCTTTGAGAGAATCATTGATATCATGCTTAGGAGGAGTAGATCTAAGTTTAAGAGAATCAACATCAAGCGAAAGTCTATCAACGTTCCTAGCCCAATCATCAACTTTGAGCAATTTTTCTTCAAGCAAAGCATTAAAATTCTTTTGAGACATCATAAATTCTTTCACACTATTCTCAAAATTAGAGGGCATCTTATTAAAATTACCATAAGAATTATTATAGGAATTTCCATAATTATTAGAGGAATTGCTAGGGAACGGTCTAGGATTAAAATTTCCTCTATAAGCATTGTTTCCGAAACTATTCCTACCAACAAAATTCACATCCATAGATTCATTATTATTCTCAATCAAAGTAGACAAAGGCATATCATTGGTATCAAGAGGAGCATTCTTAGTAGCAAACAATTTCATAAGTTCGTCCATCTTTCCACTCAAAACATTGATTTCTTCTATAGCATGCACTTTTTTACTAGAAGATCTTTCGGTGTGCCATTGAGAATAATTAGCCATAATATTATCAAGATGTTTTGTAGCATCTCCTAAAGTGATTTCCATAAACGTGCCTCCCGCGGCCGAATCTAAAAGATTTCTAGAAGCGAAGTTCAAATTGGCATAAAATTTTTGTATGATCCTCCATAAATTCAAACCATGAGTAGGGTAATTGTGAATCATCAATTTCATTCTTTCCCAAGATTGGGAAACATGCTCATGATCAAGTTGTTTAAAATTCATAATATCGTTCCTAAGAGTGATAATCTTAGCGGGAGGAAAATACTTAGAGATAAAAGCATCTTTGCACTTGTTCCAAGAATCAATACTATTTTTAGGCAAAGACGAAAACCAAAATTTAGCACGATCTCTAAGTGAAAATGAAAATAACCTCAATCTAACAATATCATTATCCGTATCTTTCTTCTTTTGCATATCACACAAATCAACAAAGTTGTTTAGATGAGTAGCGGCATCTTCACTAGGAAGGTCGGCGAATTGATCTTTCATAACAAGATTCAGAAAAGCAGTATTGATTTCACAAGACTCAACATCATTAAGAGGAGCAATCGGAGTACTAAGGAAATCATCATTATTGGTATTGGAGAAATCACACAATTTGGTATTATCTTGCGCCATGGCAACAAGTAATCCAACACACAAGCAAAAAGAAAAAGGCAAGCGAAAGAGAGAGGAGATGATTGGGAAAGAGAGGGCAAATAAAACGACAAGGGTGAAGTGGGGGAGAGGAAAACGAGAGGCAAATGGCAAATAATGTAAATGCGAGGGAGATGAGTTTGTGATGAGTACTTGGTATGTCTTGACTTGAGCGAAGACCTCCCCGGCAACGGCGCCAGAAATCCTTCTTGCTACGTCTTGAGCTTGCGTTGGTTTTCCTTGAAGAGGAAAGGGTGATGCAGCAATAGTAGCGTAAGTATTTCCCTCAGTTTTTTAGAACCAAGGTATCAATCCAGTAGGAGGCTCCTCAAAAGTCGCACGCACCTACACGAACAAACAAAGAACTCGCAACCAACGCAATAAAGGGGTTGTCAATCCCTTCATGGCCACTTGCAAAAGTGAGATCTGATAGAGATAGTATGATAAGATAAATATATTTTTGGTATTTTATAATATAGATTGGAAAAGTAAAGATGCAAATAAAAGTATATTGAAAACTTATATGATAAAAGATAGACTCAGGGGGCCATAGGTTTCACTAGTGGCTTCTCTCAAGATAGCATAAGTATTACGATGGGTGAACAAATTACTGTCGAGCAATTGATAGAAAAGCGAATAATTATGAGATTATCTAGGCATGATCATGTATATAGGCATCACGTCCGCAAAAAGTAGACCGACTCCTGCCTGCATCTACTACTATTACTCCACACATCGACCGCTATCCAGCATGCATCTAGAGTATTAAGTTCCTAAGAACAGAGTAACGCGTTAAGAAAGATGACATGATGTAGAGGGATAAACTCAAGCAATATGATTTAAACCCCATCTTTTTATCCTCGATGGCAACAATACAATACGTTCCTTGCAACTCCTGCTGTCACTGGGTAAGGACACCGCAAGATTGAACCCAAAGCTAAGCACTTCTCCCATGGCAAGAAAGATCAATCTAGTAGGCCAAACCAAACTGCTAATTCGAAGAGACTTGCAAAGATAACGCAATCATACATAAAAGAATTCAGATGAGATTCAAATATTTCTCATAGATAAACTTGATCATAAACCCACAATTCATCGGATCTTGACAAACACACCGCAAAAAGAGTTTACATCGAATAGATCTCCAAAAGAGAGGGGGAGAACATGGTATTGAGATCCAAAAAGAGAGAATGCGCCATCTAGCTAATAACTATGGACCCGAAGGTCTGTGGTAAACTATTCACAACTCATCGGAGGGGCTATGGTGTTGATGTAGGAGCCCTCCATGGTCAATTCCCCCTCCGGCGGAGCTCCGACGAAGGCTCCAAGATGGGATCTCGCGGATACAGAAGGTTACGGTGGTGGAAATTGTTTTTCGTTGGCTCCATGGATGTTTTCGGGGTACGTGGGTATATATAGGAGGAAGAAGTAGGTCGGTGGCTGCCTGAGGGGCCCACGAGATAGGGAGCGCGCCCAGAGGGGGTGGGCGCACCCTCCTATATCGTGGCTGCCTCGGCTGCTTCTTGGCTTGCACCCCAAGTCCTCTGGATCACGTTCGTTCCAAAAATCATGCTCCCGAAGGTTTCATTCCGTTTGGACTCCGTTTGATATTCCTTTTCTTCAAAATACTGAAATAGGCAAAAAAAACAGCAATACGGGTTGGGCCTCCGGTTAGCAGATTAGTCCCAAAAATCATATAAATGTGTAAAATAAAGCCCATAAACATCCAAAAGGGGTAATATAATAGCATGGAACAATCAAAAATTATAGATACGTTGGAGACGTATCAAGCATCCCCAAGCTTAATTCCTGCTCGTCCTAGAGTAGCTAAATGATAAAAACGGAATTTTTGATGTGGAATGCTACCTAGCATAATTCTCAATGTAATTTTCTTTATTGTGGCAGGAATGTTCAGATCCAAATGATTCAAAATAAAAGTTCATATTGACAAAAGAAATAGTAATACTTCAAGCATACTAATAAAAGCAATCATGTCTTCTCAAAATAACATGGCTAAAGAAAGTTATCCCTACAAAATCATATAGTCTGGCTGTTGCTCTATCTTCATCACACAAAGTATTTAATCATGCACAACCCCGATGACAAGCCAAGAAATTGTTTCATACTTTAGTAATCTCAAACTTTTTCAATTTTCACGCAATACATGAGCGTGAGCCATGGACATAGCACTATATGTGGAATAGAACGGTGGTTGTGGAGAAGACAAAAAGGTGGAAGATAGTCTCACATCAACTAGGCGTATCAATGGGCTATGGAGATGCCCGTTAATAGATATCAATGTGAGTGAGTAGGGATTGTCATGCAACGGATACACTAGAGCTATAAATGTATGAAAGCTCAACAAAAGAAACTAAGTGGGTGTGCATCCAACTTGCTTGCTCACGAAGACCTAGGGAATTTTGAGGAAGCCCATTATCGGAATATACAAGCCAAATTCTATAATGAAAAATTCCCACTAGTATATGAAAGTGACAACATATGAGACTCTCTATCATGAAGATCATGGTGCTACTTTGAAGCACAAGTGTGGTAAAAAGATAGTAGCATTATCCCTTCTCTCTTTTCCTCTCATTTTTTCTTTTTTTCCTTTTTTCTTTTTTTTATTTTCTTTTTTCTCTTTTTTTTCTTTGGCCTTTTTTTTGGTCTTCCTCTCTTTTTCTTTTTTTTTCTTTTGTAAAGTCCGAAGTCTCCTCCCGACTTGTGGGGGAATCATAGTCTCCATCATCCTTTCCTCACTGGGACAATGCTCTAATAATGAAGATCATCACACTTTTATTTACTTACAACTCAAGATTACAACTCAAAACTAGAACAAGATATGACTCTATATGAATGCCTCCGGTGGTGTACTGGGATATGCAATGAATAAAGAGTGACATGTATGAAAATTATGAGGGCGGCCTTGCCACAAATACGATGTGAACTACATGATCATGCAAAGAGCAATATGACAATGATGCTGCGTGTCATATAAACGGAACGGTGGAAAGTTGCATGGAAATATATCTCAGAATGGCTATGGAAATGCCATAGTAGGTAGGTATGGCGGCTGTTTTGAGGAAGGTATATGGTGGGTGTATGGTACCGGCGAAAGTTGCGCGGCACAAGAGAGGCTAGCAATGGTGGAAGGGTGAGAGTGCGTATAATCCATGGACTCAACATTAGTCAAAAGAACTCATATGCTTAATGCAAAAATCTACAAGTCATCAAAAACAAAGTATTACGAGCATGCTCCTAGGGGGGTAGATTGGTAGGAAAAGACCATCGCTCATCCCCGATCGCCACTCATAAGGAAGACAATCAATAAATAAAATTGTGCTCCAACTTCCTCACAAAGCGGTTCACCATACGTGCATGCTACGGGAATCACAAACTTCAACACAAGCATTCTTTAAATTCATAATCACCCAACTAGCATGACTCTAATATTACCACCTCTAATATCTCAAAAAAATTATCAAGTATCAAATTGATCATAGCATCCAATTCACTTTCTATGATAGTTTTTATTATACCCAACTTGGATGCCTACCATTCTAGGACCAATTTTATAACCATAGCAAATACCATGCTGTTCTAAAAGTCTATCAAAATAATATAAGTGAAGCATGAGAGACTAGCAATTTCTACAAATTTAATCCACCGCCGTGCTCTAAAAGATATAAGTGAAGCACTAGAGCAAAAACTATCTAGCTCAAAAGATATAAGTGAAGCACATAGACTATTCTAATACATTCCAAATCAAGTGGGCTTCTCCCAAAAGGTGTGTACAGCAAGGATGATTGTGGAAAACTAAAAATCAAAGACTAATATCATACAAGACGCTCCAAGAAAAACACATATCATGTGGCGAATAAAAATATAGCTCCAAGTAAAGTTACCAATGAACGAAGACGAAAGAGGGGATGCCTTCCCGGGGCATCCCCAAGCTTAGGATTTTGGCTACTATTGAATATCTTGGGGTGCCATGGGCATCCCCAAACATAGGCTTTTTCCACTCCTTATTCCATAGTCCATCAAATCTTTACCCAAAACTTGAAAACTTCACAACACAAAACTCAACAGGAAATCTTATAAGCTCTGTTAGTGAAAGAAAACAAAACCACAACATAAGGTACTGTAATGAACTCATTCTTTATTTATATTGGTGTTAAACCTACTATATTCCAAGTTCTTTATGGTTCATACCACTTAATACTAGCCATAGATGCATCAAAATAAGCAAACAACACACGAAAAGCAGAATCTCTCAAAAACAGAACAGTCTGTAGCAATCTGTGACTAACGCAAACTTCTGGAACTCTAAAAATCCTACCAAAATAGGAAGTCCTGGAAACTTTGTCTATTGATCAGAATCAATAAGAATCAACGCAAAATCACATTTCTGTGATTTAACAAAACTAATTTCGTGCGTGCAAAGTTTCTGTTTTTCAGCATAATCAAATTAACTATCACCATAGGTTATCCTATAGGTTCTACTTGGCACAAACACTAATTAAAACATAAAAACACATCTAAACAGAAGGTAGATGCAAAATTTATTACTAAACAGAAACAAAAACAAGAAACACAAATAAAATTGGGTTGCCTCCCAACTAGCGCTATCGTTTAACGCCCCTAGCTAGGCATAAAAGCGAAGATAGATCTAAGTAGTGCCATCTTTGATGCTTAATTCATAAGTAGCTCGCATGATAGATTCATAAGGTAATTTTACTTTCTTTCTTGGAAAGTGCTCCATGCCTTTTCTTAATGGAAATTAGAATCTAATATTCCCTTCCTTCATATCAATAATCGCGCCAATCGTTCTAAGGAAAGGTCTACCAAGAATAATAGGGCAAGAAAGATTGCAATCTATATCAAGAACGATAAAATCTACGGGCACCAAATTTCTATTGCAACAATGAGAACATCATTGATCCTTCCCATTGTCTTTTTAATGGTGGAATCCGCAAGGTGCAAATTTAAAGTGCAATCATCAAGATCATGGAAATCTAGAATATCACATAAAGTTTTCAGAATCGTGGAAATACTAGCACCCAAATCACATAAAGCATAACACTCATGATCTTTAATTTTAATCCTTATAGTAGGTTCCCACTCATCATTAAGTTTTCTAGGTATGGAAACTTCCAAATTAAGTTTTTCATCATAAAATTGCATCAAAGCATCAACGATATGTTTGGTAAAAGCTTTATTTTGACTATAAGCATGAGGAGAATTAACAACGGATTGCAACAAGGAAATACAACCTTCTAAAGAACAATTATCATAATCAAATTCCTTGAAATCCGAGATAGTGGGTTCAATGCTATTTAAAGTCATGACCTCTCCAATCCCACTTTTACCAAATTTAGCATCAAGATCTAAAAACTCCGAATTATTGGGACGCCTTCTAACTAAAGTTGACTCATCTCCAGTCCCATTATTATCAATATTCATGTTGCAAAAAAAAGATCTAATAGGAGACACATCACTAACTTTAAGATCTTCATCATCATTTTCATTGAAACTAGAAGAACACGCCTTTACAAAGCAATCTTTCTTAGCACGCAATCTAGCGGTTCTTTCCTTGCACTCATCAATGGAAATTCTCATGGCTTTGAGAGAATCATTGATATCATGCTTAGGAGGAGTAGATCTAAGTTTAAGAGAATCAACATCAAGCGAAAGTCTATCAACGTTCCTAGCCCAATCATCAACTTTGAGCAATTTTTCTTCAAGCAAAGCATTAAAATTCTTTTGAGACATCATAAATTCTTTCACACTATTCTCAAAATTAGAGGGCATCTTATTAAAATTACCATAAGAATTATTATAGGAATTTCCATAATTATTAGAGGAATTGCTAGGGAACGGTCTAGGATTAAAATTTCCTCTATAAGCATTGTTTCCGAAACTATTCCTACCAACAAAATTCACATCCATAGATTCATTATTATTCTCAATCAAAGTAGACAAAGGCATATCATTGGTATCAAGAGGAGCATTCTTAGTAGCAAACAATTTCATAAGTTCGTCCATCTTTCCACTCAAAACATTGATTTCTTCTATAGCATGCACTTTTTTACTAGAAGATCTTTCGGTGTGCCATTGAGAATAATTAGCCATAATATTATCAAGATGTTTTGTAGCATCTCCTAAAGTGATTTCCATAAACGTGCCTCCCGCGGCCGAATCTAAAAGATTTCTAGAAGCGAAGTTCAAATTGGCATAAAATTTTTGTATGATCCTCCATAAATTCAAACCATGAGTAGGGTAATTGTGAATCATCAATTTCATTCTTTCCCAAGATTGGGAAACATGCTCATGATCAAGTTGTTTAAAATTCATAATATCGTTCCTAAGAGTGATAATCTTAGCGGGAGGAAAATACTTAGAGATAAAAGCATCTTTGCACTTGTTCCAAGAATCAATACTATTTTTAGGCAAAGACGAAAACCAAAATTTAGCACGATCTCTAAGTGAAAATGAAAATAACCTCAATCTAACAATATCATTATCCGTATCTTTCTTCTTTTGCATATCACACAAATCAACAAAGTTGTTTAGATGAGTAGCGGCATCTTCACTAGGAAGGTCGGCGAATTGATCTTTCATAACAAGATTCAGAAAAGCAGTATTGATTTCACAAGACTCAACATCATTAAGAGGAGCAATCGGAGTACTAAGGAAATCATCATTATTGGTATTGGAGAAATCACACAATTTGGTATTATCTTGCGCCATGGCAACAAGTAATCCAACACACAAGCAAAAAGAAAAAGGCAAGCGAAAGAGAGAGGAGATGATTGGGAAAGAGAGGGCAAATAAAACGGCAAGGGTGAAGTGGGGGAGAGGAAAACGAGAGGCAAATGGCAAATAATGTAAATGCGAGGGAGATGAGTTTGTGATGAGTACTTGGTATGTCTTGACTTGAGCGAAGACCTCCCCGGCAACGGCGCCAGAAATCCTTCTTGCTACGTCTTGAGCTTGCGTTGGTTTTCCGTGAAG
This sequence comes from Triticum dicoccoides, assembly GCF_002162155.2. Classification (NCBI taxonomy): domain Eukaryota; kingdom Viridiplantae; phylum Streptophyta; class Magnoliopsida; order Poales; family Poaceae; genus Triticum; species Triticum dicoccoides. Next base: position 610,621,357 of record NC_041385.1, read on the forward strand.
AGGAAAGGGTGATGCAGCAATAGTAGCGTAAGTATTTCCCTCAGTTTTTTAGAACCAAGGTATCAATCCAGTAGGAGGCTCCTCAAAAGTTGCACGCACCTACACGAACAAACAAAGAACTCGCAACCAACGCAATAAAGGGGTTGTCAATCCCTTCATGGCCACTTGCGAAAGTGAGATCTGATAGAGATAGTATGATAAGATAAATATATTTTTGGTATTTTATAATATAGATTGGAAAAGTAAAGATGCAAATAAAAGTATATTGAAAACTTATATGATAAAAGATAGACTCAGGGGGGCATAGGTTTCCCTAGTGGCTTCTCTCAAGATAGCATAAGTATTACGGTGGGTGAACAAATTACTGTCGAGCAATTGATAGAAAAGCGAATAATTATGAGATTATCTAGGCATGATCATGTATATAGGCATCACGTCCGCAAAAAGTAGACCGACTCCTGCCTGCATCTACTACTATTACTCCACACATCGACCGCTATCCAGCATGCATCTAGAGTATTAAGTTCCTAAGAACAGAGTAACGCGTTAAGAAAGATGACATGATGTAGAGGGATAAACTCAAGCAATATGATATAAACCCCATCTTTTTATCCTCGATGGCAACAATACAATACGTTCCTTGCAACTCCTGCTGTCACTGGGTAAGGACACCGCAAGATTGAACCCAAAGCTAAGCACTTCTCCCATGGCAAGAAAGATCAATCTAGTAGGCCAAACCAAACTGCTAATTCGAAGAGACTTGCAAAGATAACGCAATCATACATAAAAGAATTCAGATGAGATTCAAATATTTCTCATAGATAAACTTGATCATAAACCCACAATTCATCGGATCTTGACAAACACACCGCAAAAAGAGTTTACATCGAATAGATCTCCAAAAGAGAGGGGGAGAACATGGTATTGAGATCCAAAAAGAGAGAATACGCCATCTAGATAATAACTATGGACCCGAAGGTCTGTGGTAAACTACTCACAACTCATCGGAGGGGCTATGGTGTTGATGTAGAAGCCCTCCGTGGTTGATTCCCCCTCCAGCGGAGCGCCGGTGAAGGCTCCAAGATGGGATATCACGGATACAAAAGGTTATGGTCGTGGAAATTGTTTTTCGTTGGCTCCCTGGATGTTTTTGGGGTACGTGGCTGTATATACAAGGAAGAAGTAGGTCGGTAGCTGCCCGAGGGGCCCACGAGACACGGGGCGCGCCCAGAGGGGGTGGGCGCACCCTCCTATCTCTTGGCCGCCTCGGCTACTTCTTGTCTTGCACTCCAAGTCCTCTGGATCACGTTCGTTCCAAAAATCATGCTCCCGAAGGTTTCATTCTGTTTGGACTCCGTTTGATATTCCTTTTCTTCGAAATACTGAAATAGGCAAAAAAACAGCAATATGGGTCGGGCCTCCGGTTAGTAGGTTAGTCCCAAAAATGATATAAATGTGTAAAATAAAGCCCATAAACATCCAAAAGGGGTAATATAATACCATGGAACAATCAAAAATTATAGATACGTTGGAGACGTATCAATCACGCTCATGTATTGCATGAAGATTGAAAAAGTTTGAGAACATCAAAAGTATGAAACAATTGCTTGGCTTGTCATTGGGGTTATGCATGATTTAAATACTTTATGTGATGAAGATAGAGCATAGCCAGACTATATGATTTTGTAGGGATAGCTTTCTTTGGCCATGTTATTTTGAGAAGACATGATTGCTTTGCTAGTATGCTTGAAGTATTATTATTTTTATGTCAATATTAATCTTTTGTTTTGAATCTTTCCGATCTAAACATTCATGCCACAATAAAGAAAATTACATGGATAAATATGTTAGGTAGCATTCCACATCAAAAATTCTGTTTTTATCATTTACCTACTCAAGGACGAGCAGGAATTAAGCTTGGGGATGCTTGATACGTCTCCAATGTACCTATAATTTTTTATTATTCCATGCTATTATATTGTCTGTTTTGGATATTTAATAGGCATTTATATGCTATTTTATTATGTTTGGGACTAACCTATTAACTGAGAGCCCAGTGCCAGCTTCTGTTTTTTTGTCTATTTTAGAGTTTCGTAGAAAAGGAATACCAAACGGAGTCTAGACGGAATGAAACTTTTGTGATGATCTTTCTTGGACTAGAAGGAAACCAGAAGCCATGGAGATGAAGTCGGAGATGCAACAAGGCGGTCACGAGGCAGGAGGGCGCGCCAAAGGGGGTAGGGCACGCCCCCTACCTCGTGGGCCCCTTGTGGGTCTCCTGACCTAGCTTCTTTGCCTATATACACTCTTATACCCTGAAAACATCCATGGGAGACACCAATCCACTTTTCTACCACCGCAACCTTCTCTACCCATGAGATCCCATCTAGGGGCCTTTTCCGTCGTCCTGTCGGAGGGGGATTCGATCACGGAGGGCTTCTACATCAACACCATTGCCTCTCTGATGATGTGTGAGTAGTTTACCACAGACCTACGGGTCCATAGTTAGTAGCTAGATGGCTTGTTCTCTCTCTTTGATTCTCAATACCATGTTCTCCTCGATGTTCTTGGAGATCTATTCGATGTATTATTCTTTTATGGTGTGTTTGCCGAGATCTGATGAATTGTGGATTTATGATCGGATTATCTATGAATATTATTTGGTTCTTCTCTAAATACTTATATGCATGATTTGATATCTTTGCAAGTCTCTTCAAATTATCAGTTTAGTTCGGCCTACTAGATTAATCTTTCTTGCAATGGGAGAAGTTCTTAGCTTTGGGTTCAATTTTGCGCTATCCTTTCCTAGTGACAGTAGGGGCAGCGAGGCACATATTGTATTGTTGCCATCGAGGATAAAAAGATAGGGGTTTCATCATATTTCTTGAGTTAATTCCTCTACATCATGTCATCTTACTTAATGCGTTACTCTGTTCTTTATGAACTCAATACTCCAGATGTAGGCAGAAGTCGGTCGATGTGTGGAGTAATAGTAGTGGATGCAGAATCATTTCGGTCTACTTGAAGGACGTTATGCCTATGTTCATGATCATTGCCTTAGATATCGTCATAACTTTGCACTTTTCTATCAATTGCTCGGCAGTAATTTGTTCACCCACCATAATATTTGCTATATTGAGAGAAGCCACTAGTGAAACCTATGGCCCCTGGGTCTCTTTTCCATCATATAAGTTCTTTTTTACATCATACTAGTTTCCAATCTACTATTTTGCAATATTTTACTTTCCGATCTATAAACCAAAATTACCAAAAATATTTACTTTATAGTTTATCTATATCTGTCAGATCTCACTTTTGCAACTAACCGTGAAGGGATTGACAACCCCTTTATTGTGTTGGGAGCAAGTTGTTGATTGTTTGTGCAGGTATTCGGTGACTTATGCGTTGTCTCCTACTGGATTGATACCTTGGTTCTCAAACTGAGGGAAATACTTATGCTACTTTGCTGCATCACCCTTTCCTCTTCAAGGGAAAAACCAACGCAAGCTCAAGAGGTAGCACCCCTGATGCCCAGCTTCTACTATATGGTGTGTTTTAACCTGGAAAAAAATCAGAAGGAAGCTTCCAGGACGAAGCACTGTCGTCTTGAGGCGGAACCTGGGCAGAACCAATCTAGGGCTCTGGCGGAGCTGTTCTGCCAGGGAAACTTCCCTCCGGGAGGGGGAAATCGAAGCCATCGTCATCACCAACGATCCTCTCATTGAGAGGGGTCAATCTCCATCAACATCTTCACCAGCACCATCTCCTCTCAAACCCTAGTTCATCTCTTGTATCCGCTCTTTGTCTCAAAACCTCAGATTGGTACTTGTTAGTTGCTGGTAGTGTTGATTACTCCTTGTAGTTGATGCTAGTTGGTCTATTTGGTGGAAGATCATATGTTCAGATCCTTAATGATAATTAATACTCCTCTAATTATGAACATGAATATGCTTTGTAAGTAGTTATGTTTGTTCCTGAGGACATGGGAGAAGTCTTGTTATAAGTAATCATGTCAATTTGGTATTCGTTCGATATTTTGATGAGATGTATGTTGTCTTTCCTATAGTGTTGTTATGTGAACGTCGACTAAATGACACTTCACCATGATTTGGGCCTAGGGGAAGGCATTGGGAAGTAATAAGTAGATGATGGGTTGCTAGAGTGACAGAAGCTTAAACCCTAGTTTATGCATTGCTTCGTAAGGGGCTGATTTGGATCCATATGTTTCACGCTATGGTTAGATTTATCTAAATTCTTCTTTCGTAGTTGAGGATGCTTGCGAGAGGGGTTAATCATAAGTGGGAGGCTTGTCCAAGGAAGGACAGCACCCAAGCACCGGTCCACCCACATATCAAATTATCAAAGTAACGAACATGAATCATATGAGTATGATTAGCTTGACAGTAATTCCCATGTGTCCTCGGGGGGCGCTTTGCTTTATATAAGAGTGCGTCCATGCTTGTCCTTTGCTACAAAAAATATTGGGCCACCTTGCTGCACCTTAATTACTTTTGTCACTTGTTACCCGTTATGAATTATCTATCACAAAACTATCTGTTACCGATAATTTCAGTGCTTGGAGAGAATACCTTCCTGAAAACCACTTGGCATTTCCTTCTGGTCCTCATTGAGTTCGACAATCTAAGTTATCGAAAGGACTACGATAGATCTCTATACTTGTGGGTCATCAAGACTCTTTTCTGGCGTCATTGCCGGGGAGTGAAGCGCCTTTGGTGAGTGAAATTTGGTAAGGAAACATTTATATAGTGCGCTGAAATTTACTGTCACTTGTTACTATGGAAAATAATCCTTTGAGGGGCTTGTTCGGGGCATCTTCACCTCGACCGGAAGAGCAAAGAGTTTCTCCTAAACCTACTGCACCTACTTAAAATATTTTTTATGAAATTACTTCGGGTATGATAGAGAAACTGCTAGCTAATCCTTATGCAGGAGATGGAACATTACATCCTGATATGCACCTAATCTATGTGGATGAAGTTTGTGGATTATTTAAGCTTGCAGGTTTGCCCGAGGATGTTGTCAAGAAGAATGTCTTCCCTTATCTTTTAAGGGAAAGTCATTGACATGGTATAGTCTATGTGATGATATTGGATCATGGAACTACAACCGATTGAAATTGGAATTTGATCATAAGTTTTATCCTATGAATCTGGTTCATCGTGATCGGAATTATATATATAATTTTTGGCCTCATGAAGTAGAAAGTATTGCTCAAGCTTGGGGGAGGCTTAATTCAATGTTAAATTCATGCCCCATTCATGACCTTTCAAGCGAAATTATTATTCAGAATTTTTATGCTTAGCTTTCTCATAATGATCGATCCATGCTCGATACTTCTCATACTGGTTCTTTTATGAAGAAGGATATTGAATTCAAATGGGATTTATTGGAAAGAATTAAATGCAACTCTGAACAACTAGACGAAGGTAAGGATTCAAGTATAAACCTTAAGTTTGATTGTGTTAAATCTTTTATGGATACCGATGCTTTTCGTGATTTTAGCACTAAATATGGACTTGACTCTGAGATAGTGGCTTCTTTCTGTGAATCTTTTGCTACTCATGTTGATTTCCCTAAAGAGAAGTGTTTTAAATATCATCCTCCCACCAAAGTTAAAGTAGTAGAACATATTAAAGTTGAAGAAGAAACTATTACTTATAATGTTGATCCTATTGTTCCTACTGCTTATATTGAGAAACCACCTTTTCCTGTTAGAATAAAGGATCATGCTAAAGCTTCAACTGTGGTTCATAAGAGTTATACTAGAACACCTACACCCCCTGAACAAATTAAAGTTGAACCTAGTATTGCTATGGTTAAAGATCTCTTGATCGATAATATTGATGGGCATGTTATTTATTTCTGTGATGAAGCTGCTAGAACTGCTAAACCTGATACTAAATATAAACATAGACATGTTGTTGGCATGCCTATTGTTTATGTTAAAATAGGAGATCGTTGTTATCATGGCTTATGTGATGTGGGTGCTAGTGTGAGTGCAATACCTTATACCTTATATCAAGAAATTATGAACGATATTGCACCTGCTGAGATAGAACATATTGATGTTACTATTAAGCTTGCCAGTAGAGATACTATATCACCAATTGGGATTGTTAGAGATGTTGAAGTCTTGTGTGGGAAAATAAAATACCCTACTGATTTTCTTGTTCTTGGTTCCCCACAAGATGATTTTTGTCCCATTATATTTGGTAGACCTTTCTTGAATACTGTTAATGCTAAGATAGACTTCGAGAAAGATATCGTCACCGTTGGTTTAGGGGATATGTCTCATAATTTTAATTTCTCTAAATTTCGTAGACAACCCCATGATAAAGAATTGCCTAGTAAAGATGAAATTATTGGTCTTGCTTCTATTGTCGTGCCTCCTACTGATCCTTTAGAACAATATTTGCTAGACCATGAAAATGATATGTTTATGAATGAATGAAAGGAATTAGATGAAATATTCTTTAATCAAGGGCATGTTTTGAAACACAATTTTCCTGTTGAAATCCTTGGGGATCCTCCTCCACCAAAGGGTGATCCCATGTTTGAGCTTGAACAATTACCTGATACTTTGAAATATGCTTATCTTGATGAAAAGAAGATATATCATGTTATTATTAGTGCTAACCTTTCAGAGCATGAACAAGAGAAATTATTGAAAACTCTGAAGAAGCACCGTGCCGCTATTGGATATACTCTTGATGATCTTAAGGGAATTAGTCCCACCCTATGTTAACACAAAATCAATTTGGAACCTGATGCTAAACCAGTTGTTGATCATCCATGATGGTTAAACCCTAAGATGAAAGAAGTGGTAAGAAATGAAATACTAAAGCTTCTGGAGGCAGGTCTAATTTATCCTATTGCTGATAGTACATGGGTAAGTCTTGTTCATTGTGTCCCTGAGAAGGGAGGTATTACTGTTATTCCTAATGATAAGAATGAATTGATCCCACAAAGAATTGTTACAGGTTATAGAATGGTAATTGATTTCCGCAAATTAAATAAAGCTACTAGAAAAGATAATTACTCTCTACCTTTTATTGATCAAATGCTAGAAATACTATCCAAACATACACATTTTTGCTTTCAAGATGGTTATTCTGGTTTCTCTCAAATACATGTGTCAAAAGATGATCTAGAAAAGACCACTTTTACTTGCCCTTTCCGTACTTTTGCTTATAGATGTATGCCTTTTGGTTTATGCAATGCACCTTCTACCTTTCAAAGATGTATGACTGCTATATTCTCTGACTTCTATGAAAAGATTGTTGAGGTTTTCATGGATGCTTTCTCTGTTTACGGAACTTCTTTTAATGATTGCTTAAGCAACCTTGATCGAGTTTTGTAGATATTTCAAGAAACTAATCTCGTGTTGAATTGGGAGAAGTGTTACTGTATGGTTACTGAAGGTATTGTCTTGGGGCATAAAATTTCTGAAATAGGTATTGAAGTTGATAAAGCTAAAGTAGATGTTATTGAAAAGATGTCCTGTCCTAAAGATATCAAAGGTATAAGAAGTTCCCTTGGTCATGATGGCTTCTATAGGAGGTTTATTAAAGACTTCTCTAAACTTTCTAGGCCTCTCACTAATCTCTTGCAAAAAGATGTTCCTTATGTTTTTGATGATGATTGTGTAGAAGAATTTGAAATACTTAAGAAAGCCTTGATTTCTGCACCTATTATTGAAAGAACAAGTGCTCCCTGGGTGATTTTGGTAATTAATGTCAACATATCTCTTGTTGGACTAATATTTTAATCGAGTATATTTCAGATAAGTTCAACATTGGAGTGGCATGGACAAGAGGATGTGGAACCCCTTCAAGATGCTAAGGACAAACATTGGCAAAAGATCAAGACTCTACATTTTCATTTTAGTGAACCAAGATCACATTGAGTCCATAGGAAATCTAGTGCTATTAAAAGGGGATGAGGTGTTGCTTAATGGCTTGCTTGCTCAAAATGCTTTGTGATATGCTCCAAAGATCATCAACCACTTTCTCATATCCACATATGTCCTAAACCTAAAGTCAAACTTGGCCCGGCCGATTTGATCTATCCGGCGCCCCTGATTTCTTTTGACATAGACACTGCCAGAAATCCTAATTAGTTCGGTCTCACAGATGGGATCTCAGTCTCACCGAGATGGGCTTGCAAACTCTCTGTTTCCTGTTTCAATAATTTCGGTCCCACCGAGATATGCAATCGGTACCATCGGGTTTGCTTGACCAACTCTCTGTTTGCTTATTACCAAACTCAGTCTCACCGAGTTTGCATAATCGGTCAAACCAAGTTGAGGTTTTACCCTAACCCTAGCACATCGGTCCCACCGAGTTAACCTTGTCGGTCCCACCAAAAACTCTAACGTTCACATTTTGAACCAGATCGGTCTGGCCGAGTTTCACTATTTGGTCTCACCGAGTTTGGGAATCTATGTGTAATGGCTAGATTTTGTTGGAGGCTATATATACCCCTCCACCCATTCTTCATTCGTGAGGAGAGCCATCAGAACGTGCCTACACTTCCACTACTCATTTTCTGAGAGAGGACCACCTACTCATGTGTTGAGACCAAGACATTCCAATCCAACCACAAGAATCTTGATCTCTAGCCTTCTCCAAGTTGCTTTCCACTCAAATCATCTTTCCACCATAGCCAAATCTATGAGAGAGAGTTGAGTATTGGGGAGACTATCATTTGAAGCACAAAAGCAAGGAGTTCATCATCAACAAACCATCTATGACCTTTTGGAGAGTGGTGTCGACTGGTTAGGTGTCACTTGGGAGCCTCCATCAAGATTGTGGAGTTGAACCAAGGAGTTTGTAAGGGCAAGGCGATTGCCTACTTCGTGAAGATCTACCCAAGTGAGGCAAGTCCTTCATGGGCGATGGCCATGGTGGGATAGACAAGGTTGCTTCTTCGTGGACCCTTCTTGGGTGGAGCCCTCCGTGGACACGTGCAACAGTTACCCTTCGTGGGTTGAAGTCTCCATCAACGTGGATGTACGATAGCACCACCTATCGGAACCACGCCAAAAATCTTTATGTCTCCAATTATGTTTGCACACTCCAATCCCATCCCTTTACTTTCTTGCTAGTTGCATGTTTTACTTTCCGCTGCTCGTATACTCTTTGCATTCTTGCTTGAATTGTATTATGAATGTTTGAAATTTTGCTAATTTCCAACCTCAACTTGAAAAACTTAAAAACTGCTATCTTTACTCATTGAGGGTCTAATCACCCCCCCCCCCCTGACACCTCTTCTCAATCATTTCAATTGTTCAGCCGCCTGATTGGAATTTACCCTTTGAAATGATGTGTGATGCTAGTGATTATGTTGTTGGTGCTGTACTAGGGCAAAGAGTTGATAAGAAATTGAATATTATTCATTATGCTGGTAAAACTCTAGACAGTGCCCAGAGAAATTATGCTACTAGTGAAAAGGATTTTTAAGCAGTTGTTTTTGCTTTTGATAAGTTGAGATCTTATATTGTTGATTCCAAAGTAACTATTCATACTGATCATGTTTCTATTAAATATCTTATGGAAAAGAAATATGCTAAACCTACACTTATTAGATGGGTTCTCTTGCTACTAGAATTTGATTTGCATATTATTGATAGAAAGCAAGATGAGAACCCCGTTGCAGACAACTTGTCTAGGTTAGAAAATGTTCTTGATGGCCCACTGCCTATTGATGATAGCTCTCCTGATGAACAATTAGTTGTCATAAAAGCTTCTCGTAATACTCCTTGGTATGCTGATTATGCTAATTACATTGTTGCTAAATTTATACCACCTAGTTCCATATACCAGCAAAAGAAAAAGTTTTTCTATGATTTAAGACATTACTTTTGGGATGACCCACACCTTTATAAAGAAGGAGTAGATGGTGTTATTAGACGTTATGTACCTGAGCATGAATAGGAGCAGATCCTGCACAAGTGCCACTCCGAGTCTTACGTAGCACACCATGCTGGAGATAGAACTGCACACAAGGTATTGCAATCCGGTTTTTATTGGCCTACTCTCTTCAAGGATGCTCGTAAGTTTGTCTTGTCTTGCGATGAATGCCAGAGAATTGGTAATATTAGTAGACATCAGGAAATGCCTATGAATTATTCACTTGTTATTGAACCATTTGATGTTTGGGGCTTTGATTATATGGGACCTTTTCCTTCCTCTAATGGGTATACACATATTTTAGTTGTTGTTGATTATATTACTAAGTGGGTAGAAGCTATTCCAACTAGTAGTGTTGATCATAACACCTCTATTAAAATGCTATTAAAATGCTTAATACACATATTTCTGAGGTTTGGAGTCCCTAGATATTTAATGGCTGGTGGTGGTTCACATTTTATTCATGGTGTTTTCCGTAAAATGCTTGCTAAATATGATGTCAACCATAGAATCGCATCTCCATATCATCCTCAGTCTAGTGGTCAAGTAGAATTGAGCAGTAGAGAGATTAAATTGATTTTGAAAAAAACTATTAATAGATCTAGAAAGAATTGGTCTAAGAAGCTTGATGATGCATTATGGGCTTATAGAACTGCTTATAAAGACCCTATGGTTATGTCTCCATATAAAAGGCTTATCACTTACCTCTTGAATTAGAACATACAGCTTATTGGGCAATCAAAGAGCTCAATTACGATTTCAAACTTGCCGATAAGAAGAGGTTATTTGATATAAGCTCACATGATGAATGGAGAACCCAAGTCTATGAGAACGCCAAGTTGTTTAAAAAAAGGTTAAAAGATGACATGACAAAAGGATACAAAAGTGTGAGTTTGATGTAGGTGATCATGTTTTGCTATACAACTCTCGTTTAAGATTTTTTGCAGGAAAGTTTCTCTCTAAATGGGAAGGTCCTTACATTATCAAGGAGGTCTATCATTCCGGTGCCATCAAAATCAACAATGTCGAAGGCACAAATCCGAAGGTGGTAAATGGTCAAAGAATCAAACATTATATCTCAAGTACTCCCATAAATGTTGAAACCAATATAATTAATACCATAACACCAGAGGGGTACATAAGGGATATATACTTTCCAGAACGTTACAGACTCCGAAAAGGAATAGGTATGTGGTACCGTAAGTGAACCGACTTCAAAACTATTCTAATAGCATTTTTTACTCCGTTTTGGAATATTTAAAAATTAGGAAAATTAAAAGTAGTTCGAAAGAGAAACGAGGAGACCACAAGGGTGGAGGGCGCGCCCTACCCCCTGGGTGCGCCCCCTGCCTTGCAGCGACCTCGTGTGCCCTCCGGACTCCATTTTCTTGCACAATACTTCTTTCAGCTGGTAAAAAATCATTATATAATCTCCCAAAGGTTTTGACCATTGTACCACGACAAAATCCTCTGTTCTTGTGTTTATCTAATTCTGCAGCAGATTTGGAGCAAGATGTCGTCCGAAGATTCGGAGGGAGAGAGCTATGTAGCTGATTTCATTGCAGACCGCAAGGTTTACGGGGATGTGGAGCATTACGGTTGGACCACGGAGGAGTAAGAAGACTATGACCATAAAGGAAAAGAAGAGACAAGTTCCAATGAAGAGGAAGTCCCACTACCCCAACCTAGGGACATGCACGTGGAGTTCAAAAGGTCAAGTCTCCCCACTAAAATAAAGAAACCTAAGATCGAGTTTATCCCTTTCCGTCTTTTGCAGGAAGCAAGCAAGAATTATGCAAAAAGGTATTAATACTTGTCGGGCGGTAGGTGCGACATATGCCAATGGATGGCTTATCATTGTGGGAGCCAGTAAGACATCGCCGGTGCCTGGAAATAGGATGAGGCGAAGACATGCATGCCGACGAATCTTACTGCTACTCTGCGGGGTCTCCGCATGATCACTAGATGAATAAGCGGCTACAAGCTGCTCCTAGAGTTGTTCGGTGAGAGGAAGAAGAAGGGCACAGCTAGCTCCTCTCTTCCCTCTACGTGGTGGCTAAAACTATCTGAGTCCAACCCTTTGCATGGGTGTCTCGGGGGGTTTATATAGGCCTACCCCCGGCGGTACAATGGTAATCCGGCCTGGGCGTGGGCCCAAGCTGTCAGTGTCTACGTCCGTCGGCTTCTGGGGCCCGCTGCCAGGTGGGTCCCGCCGGCTACCGGCCCCACCGCTTGGGGGGTCTTGTCGGGGGCTGGTTACTGTCGCCTCGCCTCTGATGACGAGGGCTTTGTCGAGGTAAGCATGGCTATAGTGCCGCCACCTTGCGGGCGCTCACTGTAGCCTTACCTCGTCCTGTCCGCTTGATGGTGCACGCGCCCCAAGGAGGGGGGCAAGCCGGCTGCAGGAAGCCGGCCTGACCTTAGGCCGGCTAGGGGAGGCCAGGCCGCCTTCGGATGTCTCTCTGACCGAAGGGGCCCGCCGCATCTGGGTCGTACAAGCGGCCCATCGTGGATGGTGTCATGGTTCGCATGGCAACAGTGCCTCGTCGGACAGGGGATGTCCGCCCTGTACGGCGTACTATAGCCATGCTTGTTCTGAGATCCGAGGGTGGCAGGGTCCACTGTAGCCCTGCCCCGTCTCATCACTGTTATGGGGAGTTGACTATAGGGTGCGGCCCATGGCCGCCTGCCATAGTCGGCCCTGTTGTGGCATCCCCCGAAGATTGTTTACAGCCGGGCCGCCTTCCGCTAGTCGGCTCAGGCGATAGCCGGCCGGAAGAAGGCGGCCCCGCGTCTTGGGCGCCTCAAGGCTCCGTCGGCCCATTGTTTTTTCTGAGGGACAAAGGGAGCCGGTTAGGCTACCCGTGGTCATTTACTCCGACAATACTAGACCAGGAGGTCGATGACCTAAAGGAGGAAAATTCCATTCTCAAGCATAAGCTGAGGAAGAAGGACAGGTCCACTTCATCATCAATGACTCCATCATCACCACCTCCGAAGGAAGAGACATTACTACATGGGTATGGGCACTCTCCTTGGCAACTGCCAAGCTTGGGGGAGGTGCCCCGGTATCGTATCTCCATCACACCTTTACTCTTATCGTTTTTCTTAGTCCAATCCTTCTAGTTATATCTTGATCTAGTAGAATAAAGTTTTCAGTATGATCTAGCTTTGAGTTTTGTTTTGAGATCTATCTATGTAATCGAGTTCGTGAGCTATATAATAAAGAGTAGTTTTGAGTTGAGGTCTTTGCTTTCTTGCTATGATCTTGAGGGAATAAAAATAAAATAAAGAATAAAAAGAAATAAGAAGATCATACGTTGATCTTATGGAGAGTAATGACTTCACACATAAAGAGTATGATGAACAAAAGTTTTTGAGAGTTCACAAACATAGTTTTGGTCATTGTTGCAATTAATAGGAAGTAATAAAGAAGAGAAGTTTTACATATAAATATACTATCTTGGACATCTTTTGTAATTGTGAGCACTCATTAAAATATGACATGCTAAAAAGTTGATGTTGGACAAGGAAGACAACATAATAGGTTATATTTTCTTATATTTGAATAGAAGTTATATTGTCATCGATCCTCCAACATGTTGAGCTTGCTCTTCCCTCTCATGCTAGCCAAATTATTTGCACCAAGTAGAGATACTACTTGTGCATCCAAAGACCCCTTAAACTCAGTTTTTGCCATGAGAGTCCACCATACCTACCTATGGATTGAGTAAGACCCTTCAAGTAAGTTGTCATCGATGCAAGCAATAAAAATTGCTCTTTAAATATGTATAATCTATTAGTGTGAAGAAAATAAGCTTTATACGAACTTGTGATATGGAAGAAATAAAAGCGACGGACTGCATAATGAAGTTATTTATCACAAGTGGCAATACAAAGTGACGTTCTTTTGCATTAAGATTTTGTGCATCCAACCATAAAAGCGCATGACAACCTCTGCTTCCCTATGCGAAGGGCCTATCTTTTATTTTTATCTTCTACCATTATACGAGTGTCATGGTGATCTTCACCTTTCCTTTTTACACTTTTTTTTCTTTTGGCAAGCACTATGTGTTGGAGAGATTCAGATATATATATCCACTCGGATGTAGGTTATCATAAAGTGGTATTGTTGACATTACCCTTGAAGTAAATGGTTGGGAGGCGAAACTATAAGCCCCTATCTTTCTCTGTGACCGACTAAGGCTTTGGGCCCAAGCTGTCAGTGTCTACGTCCGCCGGCTTCTGGGGCCCGATGCCTGGTGGGTCCCGCCGGCTACCGGCCCCGCCGCTTGGGGGGTCTTGTCGGGGGCTGGTTATTGTTGCCTCGCCTCTGATGACGAGGGCTTTGTCGAGGTAAGCATGGCTACAGTGCCGCCGCCTTGCGGGCGCTCACTGTAGCCTTACCTCGTCCTGTCCGCTTGATGGTCCGCGCACCCCGAGGAGGGGGGGCAAGCCGGCTGCAGGAAGCCAGCCTGACCTTAGGCCGTCTAGGGGAGGCCAGGACGCCTTCGGATGTCTCTCTGACCAAAGGGGCCCGCCGCATCTGGGCCGTACAAGCGGCCCATCATGGATGGTGTCATGGTTCGCATGGCAACAGTGCCTCGTCGGACAGGGGATGTCCGCCCTGTACGGCGTACTGTAGCCATGCTTGTTCCGAGATTCGAGGGTGGAAGGGTCCACTGTAGCCACGCCCCGTCTCATCACTGTTATGGGGAGTTGACTATAGGGTGCGGCCCATGGCCGCCTGCCATGGGCCGGCTTTCTTGGAGCCGGTCCTTCATGGGCCGGCTTTCTTGGAGCCGGTCCTTCATGGGCCGGCTTTCTTGGAGTCGGCCCTGTTGTGGCGTCCCCCGAAGATTGTTTATGGTCAGGCCGCCTTCCGCTAGTTGGCTCAGGCGATAGCCGGCCGGAAGAAGGCGGCCCCGCGTCTTGGCCACCTCAAGGCTCCGTCGGCCCATTGTTTTTGGGTCCCGATAACTGCCACACGTGTGGTGTATCACGTAGTTGTGCCACACGCCTCGTGTGGCATGGACAGCAACCAGCCCACACACCTACGTGTGGGCAAAACAACTAATGCCCACACACATCTTTTTTTCCCTCCAGAACCCTCTCACACGCATGCGTGTGGGCGAAGTTGATAATGCCTACACGCCCGTATGTCAGGCCTCGTACCTTCCTGGTCCCGCACGTGTCGCGTGACGCCCACCGCGCGCCCGCAGTTGCCATGGTCTAGACCTGCCATGTCACTGAACTACGGTTGCCATGTCGGACAACTGCAGTTGCCATGGTTGCTCAACTGCAGTTGCCATGTATGGTCTGATCTGATGTAGTTGCCATGATTTCATAACTTTAGGAGTTGCCACATACTAACACTAGGCAGTTGAGAGAGTTGCCATGTGCTCACAAGCATGCTAGGGCAGTTGCCATGTAAAAAGGAAGAGTTGCCATCTGCTAACGTACACGTTAGGGAAGTTGCCATGTACGTGCATGTTGGGCCAGTTGCCATGTACCATGCAAAAACACATGGCAACACGACAAAAGAGAGTTGTCATCTGCTTACGTGCACACTAGGCAGTTGCCGTGTACCCTGCAAAAACACATGGCAACTCGGGTAAAAAAGAGAGTTGCCACCTGCTTATAAAGCACACTAGGGGCAGTTGCCATGTGCGCTGCAAAAACACATGGCAACTAGCAGCTGGGGTGAGGGAGAGGAGACAGGCGTGTGGACGAGATGACAAATGCCCACACACCAGCCCTTGTGCGTGACTAAAAACTGGTGTGTGGGTGAACTGCTAAACGCCCACACACCGACCCCTCCGTGTGGTAAAACGGATGTGTGGGCGAACTATGTCACACACCACACACACGCCTTGTACTACGTGGCACAGAAAATCAGTCAGAATGTGTCAAGATTCGTGCATATAGTACTGGACGGTGATGGATGCGTGTGATCGAGATGGTCAACGTCCACACATGTGGGCGTTAACATTTCCGTTGTTTTTTCTGAGGGCCAAAGGGAGCCGGTTAGGCTACCCATGGTCATTTACTCCAACAGTAGTCCCTGAAGCTGGTTGGGCTTCGCGGCTGAAGGGGGGAACGAGAAGCTCGGCCAGCTTCCTATCCCGAAGAGCCGGTGGCTAGGAGCCGGCCTCCCTTGCGTGTGCCTTCTCGGCGAAGCCTTCCCAAATTCCTAAGGCGGGAAAACAGCTGGTGCGCCAGCCAAGCGGCGAGCTGGCCGCCTGCCACCCGCGCGCCGCATGGCTCCCTTCGGCTGGAAGGGCCTGCCAGCCCACGCGCGCGACAGGACGCAACTGCAGGACAGGGCCCACCACTTCCGCGCCTCGGCCCGTGCGCGGATCTTTTGTGGCCCGAAACGGACCACACGTCTTCCGGCGGCGGTTCCCACTCGCCATCAAGGCGCGATTGTCGCGGGTCATGGGGGAGTGGGCGCAGTTAATCCCACGCCCTCCCCGCGCCTCGCCTCCTCGGCTTCGCCGCGCGAGGCTATAAGTAGGGGCGGGGAGGGGGAGCAGCAGTTGTTCGCACGCTCGCCCTCGCCCCCTCCCTTTCCTTCCTTGCCGCGATAGCCCATTGTTGTGCCCCGCTCCGCCATTCTTTCCCTCTTCCCAGCGTGCCGCAGGCCTGCTACCTCCGCGCTGAGTGCTCTCCGCCGCCACACTTGCCGTCATGGCTCCGACGTCGAGCTCTTGGGACGGCTCCACCGTCCGCGACGACCACATTGATTTCCTCCGCAAGACGCGGCGGCTGCCCGGCGAGCATCTTATGTGAGTCCGTCTCGCGCTAGCGAGGGAGGTTTCGCCGGCGTCGGAGGAGGGCGAGCGAGTAATCTTCTACTCGCACTGCCTGCGCGGCGTCGGCCTCCCTGCGAGCAGCTTCTTCCATGCATTTCTTGATTTCTACCAGCTTCAGCCGCACCACCTCACCCCCAACACGGTGGTGCTGCTGTCGGCCTTCGTCTCGCTGTGCGAGGGTTTCCTCGACGTCCTCCCCACCATAGAGCTCTGGGGGGAGCTCTTCTAATCCAAGCTCGGCATGGTCGTCGCGGGCGTGCCGGCTCCGTGTGGCGCCTTCATCGCCATAAGGAGGTCCACCGCCGACAACCCCTTCCCTCCTATCGCGCTGATCCAGTCGGTGAAGCTCTGGCAACGTTCTTACTTTTACGTGAAGAACGTTGCCCCGAATGGCGATTATGTCAATTTGCCGGCTTATGTGGTCGGCCCGCCGGCTGCAAGGCCGGCTTCATGGTCCTACCGGTCCAAGTCGCTAACGCCGGCTGGAGCCGGTGCCATTGCCCGGCTTCGGGTGTTGGTCCAGTTGGAGCGCCTGACCGGGCCCGACTTGATTGCTGCCTTCATCGAGCGTCGGGTTCTCCCGCTCCAGGGCCGCCCTCATCTGATCTGTCAGATGAGCGGCCGCTTCGACCCGAGACGGCTCAGCAACAGGGAGATGCCTCACGAAGAGGAGTCGTACATGGTGAACTACATTGCCAACTGCAAGCTCACCGAGGACTGGCAGTATGGCAAGGCGTCGTACTCTCGCGCGAATCCACCACCCTTGGTAAATTTTCTTTCTTTCTTTATTGCCCAATTTTCTTTTCTGGCCGACTCTTGACTAGTCGGTTTGTCTTCAATCAGAATCCTCTCCTTCACCCTTCGGCTGGGACTGCGGGGCCAGAGCGCGAGTTCGCCCCCGACCGCGAGGCGGACGACCCCGAGGATGGCGACTTGGGGGCGGCCGCCCTGGACGATGACGCCGCAGGGGGCGGCGGCGAGACAGGCGGCTCCGGCTTCACCGCTGGCTTTGACGACTAGCCCGATGATGACGAGGCCGATCCCATTCCGCGCCGCCAGCCGGCAACCGACCCCCAAGGCGCCGGCCCATCTAGCGGGCCGACCGCGCGAGGCGGTGCACAGAAGCGCCGAGCGGCGCCGACTCTCATCGGAGGCCAGCCGAAGAAGCCTAAGGGATCGGCGGCGGCGACCAAGCGGGACGAGGCAGCCGCGAAGGCAGCCCGCTTCCGCAAAGTGGTGAATCAGCCGCAGGCGGTCTCGGCGTAAGTTTTGGCCCTTACACCCTTTTTCTTTCTTTCTTTAGTCAATGTTCTTCTAAGACCTTTCTCCGTTTTGCCAACCAGGGCCCCGCTTTCTCTTGAGCGGACCACCGCTGCCTCCATAGTCGGTGGAGCGGGAGGATCTGCGGGCTCCCGTCACGTAGACCCCCGCGCCGAGCTTCAGGCGGCGATGGAGCGGAACGCGCGGGAGGCGCGGGAGGAGCGGGAGGCGGAGGAGCGAAGGGCAGCCGCCACCAAGTCGGCCCAGGAGACGACGGCGGAGTCGGCCGAGGCGCACTCCGACGCAGCAGCCAGGGCCCGGGCGGAAGCCGAGGCCGCGAAGAGGGCGGCGGAGGCCCTGCGTGGCCAGCCTCCGCAACTTGTCATCCCCCTCCGCTCCGCGCTCCCGGGCATCCCGGTGCCCCCGACGGAGGAAATCGGTCGCGACCCGCCAGCGATGGAGAGGGAGGAGGGCAACGTAGCCGTCCCGGAGGGAGAAGTGGTGCCGCCTCCGTCGGCCGGGACTGCCCAAGGTAGCCAGCCTGAGGTGCCACCTGAGCAGTCGGCGGGAGGAGAGCCGACTAGAATGGTGGACCTTGTAGTCCTGTTGCCGACTCGCCGGCGCGCGGGGAGGGCGGCTTCAGAGCCGGATCCGCAGAGGGCGGCCAGCTCCAGCTCTTTGTCGCATGATCTAGAGTCGGCCACAGCTAGCTCGCCGGGATGGACGCCGGGTGGTGGGACGGCCGCGCTGAACCTAGCAGCGCAAGATGTTCGCAACCGGCTTCAGGCTCAAGCCTCCGCGCTGCAGCAATGTACCCGAGAGTTTCTTGCGACCCAGGTGGTCGTTCGGGTGAGTTTTCTTGATCATGCTTTTTTTCGTGGGGGCGCGTCAGCGCACCCACTGGGTGTAGTCCCCGAGTTCCGAGTCGGCTACTCAGCAGGCGGCTAGGAACTTCTTCGAAGACTTTGCCTTACTGATTTGCTTTCGCCTTCGCAGGATTATCACAACCTCCACGCCGCTACCTTCAACTCCCAAGTCCGGGAGGCAAATCAAAGGACCGCCGATTTGACGAAGAGCTGGCATGAGTGTCTTTGTCTCTTTATCTCATGTGGGGGCGCATCAGCGCACCCACTGGGTGTAGTCCCCGAGATTTGGGCCGACTGCTGAGCAGTCGGGTCGGATCTTTCTTGTCGACTTCTTTCTTAACTTTTTCCTTCCATGTTGGAAGGAGTCAACGCCGACTTGAGGCAGCAGCTGAGTGTGGCCCAGACCGCCCTTCGCACCATGGAGGGCGAGCTCAATGCTCTGGCTCTGGAGCGTGACCGCCTGGCCAAGAGACTGGCCGACCAGGAGGAAAGCCACAGGGCGGCCCTGAAGGCGGCGCAGGACAGTGAGGCCGCCCTCAAAGCTGAATACGAGACCGAGGCGGTGAGCTGGGCTGAGGCAAGGCAAGCTCTGAGTGAAGGCTACGGCTGAGTCGAGGATTTGGTTGAAGGTAGGCCGCCTTCTTCTTCACTTTTGCTTGTTCCTTGTAGGCCAGTTTGTCTTCTGACTTGCTTTGTCTCTTTCTTCTTTGTGAAGAGTACTTTCCTGGCTATTCTGTCGCCACCAACCAAGCCATTGAGGCTCATCGCGAGGCCCGGCGGCACGCTGGGGTTGAGATCACGCCGGGTGCCAACCGATCGCTTGAGGAGCAGCTTCTAGCGATCCAGGCCCACCTTCAGCCGGCCTACCGCATGCTCCGCCGGCTTCAGCGCGTCGGAGCACAGGTGTTGGCCGCCCTCTGGCCTGGCGAAGTAATTCCTTGCACCCCCAGTCGTACTGCCGACTGGCTGGAGGTAGCCATCGGCTGCCTTGAGGCCTGGAAGGCCTCAGCAGCTCGATCCGGCGCCCGCCGGGCGCTAGAGTTCGTCCGGGCTTGGTACCCTGGGTTGAACTTAGACCAACTGCGCACCTGGCGGCAGGAGGCTGACGAGGAGCTGGAGGTGGTGCAGCTGGCTATCATCCAGCGCGCCTCGGCGATCGCCGACTTCACCGACACCAGCGCCTTTGCTCCTGAGGTGAACGAGGACGGCGTCGCAGCCGGAAGAATGGTTCGGGCTGAACCCGGCCGACGGTGAAGACTCGGCAGAGGAGATTGACTCCAGCGACAAGGGCGAGGAGGAGGAGGAGGAGGAGGAAGACGGCGAAGGCGCTGTGTCGGATGTTGGAGCAGCCAGCCAGCCTCAGCCTGACCGTGCGTCCAGCAACGAGGCGCGTGTGAATGCCCCACCTGCTGCCGGTGATGACCAGGCCGAGACTCGCCAGCCGGCCACTCCTCCAGCCGACACCGTCGCCTCAACCAATCTTCCTGACGCTCTGGGCGCCCCCTTGGCTTGATTCACTATTTTTATTTCCCTGCTCAACGCTCTTTGAACAGATTTGTTATCTTTGCGCAATTCCACCCACTGGGGGTGTATTCAAACTTCGTTGAATGCCGGCCTCTCAAAGGCCTTTTGTGTAAATATTATTATGCATGAGCTTGGCTTCCATTCCTACTTGCTTTTTATCTCTCGGCTTTTTTCCTTTGCCGCCTTCCCTTGGGTGCCGCCTTCCCAGCCGGACAGCTGCTCTGCAGTCTGTGGCCAGGTAAGGAGTTCAGCCGTCTGGGAAGGCAAGTACTCAAGCTTCCTTAGATTGTATCAAAGTAGGAAAGGAAGCCGGCCAGCCGGCTGCTTCAACAGCCGGTTTGGCGAGGGGGAAGCCGGCTTGTGTTATGTAAGTTCATTAGTCCTTAGCCGTTTTTCATGTGGGCATCCTTTCCGCCTTCAACTCTCGCTAGTCGGCACTCGATTCTTCAAGCTGTGCCTTTCGCAAGAGAGGGCTTGGGTGTCGGCACATTACTTGTCTGACTGCAGGTAGAACTTAGACATAACTCAAGGCGGCAAGTCCCCGGGCCGACTAGTCGGACCCGGTGCCGGACGGAGAAAGTAAATGTGGTGAGGTAACCACGGGTATGACACCCGGCATACATAGATAAAATAGGGTAGTCCCCGAGAACTCCTCGGGGGGCCCGTTGTCTGATACTTAATACAAAAGGTAGCATGATACATACTGCATTTCAACTGTAAAATCTTCGAAGAAGATTAGCGTTCCATGGGCGCTCCGACTCCTTGTCGGAGTCGTCTCTCTTGCGTGCCTTCGGCTTCTGTGCGTCGATTAAGTAATAGGAGTCGTTTCCCAGAGCCCGGCTGATGACAAAGGGGCCTTCCCAAGGTGCTGAGATCTTGTGCTGGCCGGCTGTCCGATGTATCAGCCGGAGCACAAGGTCTCCCTCTTGGAAGGATCTTGGCTTCACCCTCTGGCTGTGGTAACGGCGCAGACCTTGCTGGTAGATGGCGGACCGGCTGAGGGCTAACAGTCGGCTTTCTTCCAGCAAGTCGACGCCGTCTTCTCTTGCTTCTTTAGCCTCCGCCTACGTGTACATGGTAACCCGAGGTGAGTCGAATTCGATGTCAGTTGGGATGACAGCCTCGGCACCATATACGAGGAAGAAAGGGGTGAAGCTGGTTGACTTGTTTGGGGTAGTGCGCAGACTCCAGAGGATGGCCGGCAGCTCGTCGAGCCAGCAGCCGGCCGACCGCTCCAGTGGCACGACCAGTCGGGGCTTGATGCTGGAGAGGACGAGGCCGTTTGCTTGCTCGACTTGGCCGTTTGACTGCGGGTGGGCAACGGACGCTAAGTCCAGTCGGATGCCCTGTGTCGCGCAGAAACGTGCCAGTGCTCCCTTGGCAAAATTTGTGCCATTGTCGGTGATGATGCTGTGTGGCACGCCATACCGAGTTGTGATATCCGCAATGAATGTTACGGCATTCGGCCCATTCAATTTCTTGATCGGGTTTGCTTCAATCCACTTGGTAAATTTGTCCATGGTGACAAGCAGATGTGTCATGCCGCCGCGCGCCATCTTGAATGGGCCGACAATGTCCAGCCCCCAAACGACAAAGGGCCAAGTGATGGGGATGGTCTTAAGTGCCAAAGCCGGCAGGCGTTGCTTGGAGCCGAAGACTTGGCACCCTTTGCAGTGTTTGACTAGTTCCTTGGTGTCCTCCAGAGCAGTCGGCCAGAAGAATCCATGGCGGAATGCTTTGGCGACGAGCGCCCAGGAGGCAGCATGGTGGCCGCATTCACCTTGGTGGATGTCTTCGAGGATTGCTATGCCTTTCTCTGGCTCGACGCAGCGCTGGAAGACTCCGGTAGCACTGCGCCTAACTAGCTCTTGGTTCATTATTGTGTAAGTTGTGGCTCGGCATTGGACTTGTCGTGCTGAGATCTCGTCAGTCGGTAGCTCTCCATTTACCAGGAAATGGAGGATGGGCTGGGCCCATGATGGAGCTGTGATTTCTTCGACTGCCAAAACGGCTACTGCAACCAGGGTGGGCGGGCTGGGTTGTGAGGAGTTGGAGTCGGCCTCCTCCTGTTGTGTTGCTGCAGTCCCCGGGCCGGGTTCGACTATGGCAGTCCCCGCGTCGGTTGCCGAAGTCCCCGGGCCGCCTGCCTGGTCCCTGAAGTCGGATCCGACTGTGTCGGGGTCAGGCGGCACGAAGATGGAACTAGATTTCGGAGACGGCTTGACAGATGGCTTGAGGAGGCGTTGGAGGGCAACGCCGGTTGGTATAGCTTGCCGGGTGGAGCCTATTCGTGCCAGGGCATCTGCTTGCTCATTGTCGGCCCGTGGCACGTGAAGGAACTCGCACCCCTCGAAATATCCGCTGAGCTGCTGGACGAGGAAACGGTAGCTTGCCATGTTTGCGTCCTTGGCATCCCAGTCACCGGATGATTGCTGACCCACTAAGTCCGAGTCGCCATAACACAGGATCCGGCGGATGCCGAGTTCCTTGGCTAGCCGGAGCCCATGTATGAGCGCCTCATACTTGGCCACATTGTTGGAGGCGGCAAAGTGGATTTGCAGTGTGTATCTGAGCTTGTCGCCCTTGGGAGAGGTGAGGACGATGCCGGCTCCCAAGCCGGTGCGCATCTTGGATCCGTCAAAGTGCATCCGCCAATGAGTGGAGTCGGGGGCCGGCGGCAGGTATTGGGTCTCGGCCCAGTCGACGAGGAAGTCGGCCAATGCTTGGGACTTGATGGCGGTGCGGGACTGATAGTAGACTATGTAAGGAGCCAGCGCGATGGCCCATTTCGCCACTCGGCCGGATGCATCCCGGCTGCCTATGATCTCGGCAAGTGGGGCAGTGCATACGACCGTGATGGGATGTTCTTGAAAGTAGGTCTTGAGTTTCTTGGAGGCGAAGTACACACCATAGCACATTTTCTGATAGTGCGGGTAGTTCTGTTTTGAGGTGGATAGTACTTCGCTCAAATAATATACCGGCCTCTGGACTAGCTGAGCTCGGCCTTCTTCGGGACGCTGGACTACGATGACAGTGCTGACTACCCGGCTGGTAGCGGCGATATAGAGGAGCATGGGCTCCTTCTCAGTTGGGGCCGCCAGGACAGGTGGTGTGGATAACATCTTCTTCAGCTCGTGGAAAGCTTGGTCCGCCTGGGCATTCCACTCAAAGTGAGTGGACATCTTCATGAGTCGATAGAGGGGGAGAGCCTTCTCTCCGAGCCGGCTCATGAAGCGGTTCAAAGATGCCAAGCATCCTGTGAATTTTTGGACGTCTCGCAGCTTGGTAGGGACCTTCATTCTCTCTATAGCCTTGATCTTTACTGGGTTGCACTCGATGCCGCGTTCGGAGACCAGAAAGCCCAGGAGTTGGCCGGCTGGTACCCCGAACACGCATTTCTCCGGGTTGAGCTTGATCTGAAACCGGCGCAGATTCTCAAAGGTCTCCTTGAGGTCTTCCAGCAGGGTGTCGTGCTTCTCCGTCTTCACCACGACATCGTCTACGTAGACGTGGGCATTTCTGCCGAGTTCTTGAGGAGACATTTTTGCATGCAACGATGAAAGGTGGCACCGGCATTTCTCAAGCCGAATGTCATAGTCAGGTAGCAGAAAGCTCCGAATGGGGTGATGAAGGCGGTCTTCAAGCGATCTGCCGGGTTCAACTTGTTGGGGAACGTAGCAGAAATTCAAAATTGTCCTATGTTTCACCAAGATCTATCTATGGAGAAACCAGCAACGAGGGGAAGGAGAGTGCATCTACATACCCTTGTAGATCGCTAAGTGGAAGCGTTCAAGAGAACGGGGTTGAAGGAGTCATACTCATCGTGATCCAAATCACCGGAGATCCTAGTGCCGAACGGACGGCACCTCCGCGTTCAACACACGTACAGCCCGCTTGATCCAGCAAGGAGAGAGGGAGAGGTTGAGGAAGACTCCATCCAGCAGCAGCACAACGGCGTGGTGGTGGTGGAGGAGCATGGCAATCCTGCAGGGCTTCGCCAAGCACCTGCGGGAGAGGAGGAGGTGTCACGGGAGGGAGGGAGGCGCCAGGGCTTCAGGTGCGGCTGCCCTCCCTCCCCTCCACTATATATAGGGTCAAGGGAGAGGGGGGAGGCGCAGCCTTGCCCCTTCCTCCAAGGAAGGGGTGCGGCCAAAGGGGGCGAGGAGTCCATCCTCCCCAAGGCACCTCGGAGGTGCCTTCCCCCTTGAGGACTCTCCCCTTTTTCTTATATCTTGGCGCATGGGCCTCTTGGGGCTGGTGCCCTTGGCCCATATAGGCCAAGGCGCACCCCCTACAGCCCATGTGGCCCCCCGGGGCAGGTGGACCCCCCCGGTGGACCCCCGGACCCCTTTCGGCACTCCCGGTACAATACCGATAAAGTGCGAAACTTTTCCGGCGACCAAAATAAGACTTCCCATATATAAATCTTTACCTCCGGACCATTACGGAACTCCTCGTGACGTCCGTGATCTCATCTGGGACTCCGAACAACATTCGGTAACCACATACAAACTTCCTTTATAACCCTAGCGTCATCGAACCTTAAGTGTGTAGACCCTACGGGTTCGGGAGACATGTAGACATGATCGAGATGTTCTCCGGTTAATAACCAACAGCGGGAACTGGATACCCATGTTGGCTCCCACATGTTCCACGATGATCTCATCGGATGAACCACGATGTCAAGGACTCAATCGATCCCGTATACAATTCCCTTTGTCTAGCGGTATTGTACTTGCCCGAGATTCGATCGTCGGTATCCTGATACCTTGTTCAATCTCGTTACCGGCAAGTCTCTTTACTCGTTCCATAACACATCATCCCGTGATCAACCCCTTGGTCACATTGTGCACATTATGATGATGTCTTACCGAGTGGGCCCAGAGATACCTCTCCGTCACACGGAGTGACAAATCCCAGTCTCGATTCGTGCCAACCCAACAGACACTTTCGGAGATACCTGTAGTGTACCTTTATAGCCACCCAGTTACGTTGTGACGTTTGGTACACCCAAAGCATTCCTACGGTATCCGAGAGTTGCACAATCTCATGGTCTAAGGAAATGATACTTGACATTAGAAAAAGCTTTAGCATACGAACTACGATCTTTGTGCTAGGCTTAGGATTGGGTCTTGTCCATCACATCATTCTTCTAATGATGTGATCCCATTATCAATGACATCCAATGTCCATGGTTAGGAAACTGTAACCATCTATTGATCAACGAGCTAGTCAACTAGAGGCTTACTAGGGACATGGTGTTGTCTATGTACCCACACATGTATCTGAGTTTCCTATCAATACAATTATAGCATGGGTAATAAACGATTATCATGAACAAGGAAATATAATAATAACTAATTTATTATTGTCTCTAGAGCATATTTCCAACAGTCACCCACTTGCACTAGAGTCAATAATCTAGTTCACATTGCCATGTGATTAACACTCACAGGTCACATCGCCATGTGACCAACATCCAAAGAGTTTACTAGTGTCACTAAACTAGTTCACATCATCATGTGATTAAGACTCAATGAGTTCTGGGGTTTCATCATGTTTTCCTTGTGAGAGAAGTTTTAGTCAACGGGTCTGCAGTATTCAGATCCGTATGTACTTCGCAATTCTCTATGTCATATTGTATATGCTGCTTCCAAGTTCCACTTGAAGCTATTCCAAATGGTTGCTCCACTATACGTATTCGGTTTGCTACTCAGAGTCATTTGGATAGGTGTTAAAGCTTGCATCGTCGTAACCCTTTACGCCGAACTCTTTATCACCTCCATAATCGAGAAACATGTCCTTATTTACTCCAAGGACAATTTTGACCGCTGTCCAATGATCCATTCCTGGATCATTCTTGTACCCCTTGACTGACTCATGGCAAGGCACACTTACGGTGCGGTACACAGCATAGCATACTACAGAGCCTATGTCTGAAGCATAGGGGACAACCTTCGTCCTTCCTCTCTCTTCTGCCGTGGTCGAGCTTTAACTCTTAACTTCATACCTTACAACTCAGGCAAGAACTCCTTCTTTGACTGATCCATCTTGAACACCTTCAAGATCATGTCAAGGTATGTGCTCATTTGAAAGTACCATTTAGCGTTTTGATCTATCCTCATAGATCTTGATGCTCAATGTTCAAACAGCTTAATTCAGGTTTTCTATTGAAAAACACTTTTCAATTAACCCTATATGCTTTTCAGAAATTCTACATCATTTCCGATCATCAATATGTCAACAACATATACTCATCAGAAATTCCATAGTGCTCCCACTCACTTCTTTGGAAATAAAAGTTTCTCATAAACTTTGTATAAACCCAAAATCTTTGATCATCTCATCAAAGTGTATATTCCAACTCCGAGATGCTTACTCCAGTACTTGGAAGGATTGCTGGAGCTTTGCATACCTTTTAGCATCCTTAGGATCGACAAAACCTTTCTGATTGTATCGCATACAACCTTTCCTTACGAAGACTGGTAAGGAAACTCGTTTTGACATCTATCTGCCAGATTTCATAAATGCAGCTAATGCTAACATGATTCCGACGGACTTAAGCATCGCTACGGATGAGAAAATCTCATCGTAGTCAACTCCTTGAACTTGTGGAAAAAAAACTCTTCTCCACAAGTCGAGCTTCATAGATGGTGACATTACCATCCACGTCTGTCTTCTTCTTAAAGATCCATTTATCTCAATGGCTTGCTGATCATCGGGCAAGTCCACCAAAGTCCATGCTTTGTTCTGATACATGGATCCTATCTCGGATTTCATGGCTTCTAACCATTTGTCGGAATTTGGGCCCACCATTGCTTCTCCATAGCTTGTAGGTTCATTGTTGTCTAGCAACATGACCTTCAAGACAGGGTCACCGTACCACTCCGAAGCAGTACGCATCCTTGTCGTCCTACGAGGTACGGTAGTGACTTGATCCGAAACTTCATGATCACTATCATAAGCTTCCACTTCAATTGGTGTAGGTGCCACAGGAACAACTTCATGTGCCCTGATACACACTGGTTGAAGTGATGGTTCAATAACCTCATCAAGTCTCCACCATCCTCCCACTCAACTTTTTGAGACGAACTTTTCCTCGAGAAAGGACCCGATTCAAGAAACAATCCCTATTGCTTTCGGATCTGAATTAGGAGGTATACCCAACTGTTTTTGGGTGTCCTATGAAGATGCATTTTATTCGCTTTGGGTTCGAGCTTATCAACCTGAAACTCTTTCACATAAGCATCGTAGCCCCAAACCTTTAAGAAACGACAACTCAGGTTTCTCCAAACGGTGTCGTCTCAACGGAATTATGTGGTACCCTATTAAAATGAGTGCGGTTGTCTCTAATGCCTAACCCATGAACGATAGTGGTAATTCGATAAGAGACATCATGGTACGCACCATATCCAATAGGGTGCAACTATGATGTTCGGACATACCATCACACTATGGTGTTCCAGGCGGTATTAATTGTGAAACAATTTCCACAATGTCTTTGTTGCGTGCCAAAGCTCGTAACTCAGATACTCATCTTTATGATCATATCATAGACATTTTATCCTCTTGTCACGATGATCTTCAACTTCACTCTGAAATTACTTGAACCATTCAATAATTCAGACTTGTGTTTCAAAGTAAATATACTCAACATCTACTCGAATCATCTGTGAAGTAAGAACATAACGATATTCACTGCATGCCTCAGCACTCATTGGACTGCAAACATCAAAATGTGTTACTTCCAACAAGTTGCTATCTTGTTCCATTTTACTGAAAAAGAGGCTTTTCAGTCATCTTTCCCATGTGGTATGATTTGCATATCTCAAGTGATTCAAAATCAAGTGAGTCCAAACGGTCCATCTGCATGGAGTTTCTTCATGCGTATACACCAATAGACATGGTTCGCATGTCTCAAACTTTTCAAAAATGAGTGAGTTCAAAGATCCATCAACATGGAGCTTCTTCATGTGTTTTATACCAATATGACTTACATGGCAGTGCCACAAGTAAGTGGTACTATCATTACTATCTTATATCTTTTGGCATGAAAATGTGTATCACTACGATCGAGATTCAATAAACCATTCCTTTAGGTGCAAGACCATTGAAGGTGTTATTCAAATAAATAGAGTAACCATTATTCTCCTTAAATGAATAACCATATTGCGATAGACATAATCCAATCATGTCTATGCTCAACGCAAACACCAAATGACAATTATTCAGGTTTAATACTAATCTTGATGGTAGAGGGAGCGTGTGATGTTTGATCACATCAAACTTGGAAACACTTCCAACACATATCGTTAGCTCACCTTTAGCTAGTCTCCGTTTATTCCGTAGCTCTTTTATTTTGAGTTACTAACACTTAGCAACCGAACAGGTATCTTAATACCCAGGTGCTACTAGGAGTACTAGTAAAATACACATTAACATAATGGATATATACTTCTATCGACCTTGCCAGCCTTCTCATCTACCAAGTATCTAGGGTAATTCTGCTCCAGTGGTTGTTCCCCTTATTACAGAAGCACTTAGTCTCGGGTTTGGGTTCAACCTTGGGTTTCTTCACTAGAGCAGCAGCTGATTTGCCGTTTCATGAAGTATCCCTTCTTGCCCTTGCCCTTCTTGAAACTAGTGGTTTCACCAACCATCAACAATTGATGCTCCTTCTTGATTTCTACTTTTGCGGTGTCAAACATCGCGAATACCTCAAGGATCATCATCTCTATCCCTGATATGTTATAGTTCATCACGAAGCTCTAGCAGCTTGGTGGCAATGACTTTGGAGAAACATCACTATCTCATCTGGAAGATCAAATCCCACTTGATTTAAGTGATTGTTGCACTCAAACAATTTGAGCACAAGCTCAACGATTGAGGTTTTCTCCCTTAGTTTGCAGGCTAAGAAAATCGTCGGAGGTCTCATGCCTCTTGACGTGGGCACGAGCCTGAAATCCCAATTTCAGCCCTTGAAACATCTCATATGTTCCGCGACGTTTCGAAAACGTCTTTAGTGCCTCAACTCTAAACCGTTTAACTGAACTATCACATAGTTATCAAAACGTGTATGTCCGATGTTCGCAACATCCACAAACGACGTTTGGGGTTCAGCACACTGAGCGGTGCATTAAGGACATAAGCTTTCTATTGTCCGCATAATCGCTACTTTCAACTTTCAACTATATTTTCTCTAGGAACATATCTAAACAGTGGAACTAAAGCGCGAGCTTACGACATAATTTGCAAAGATCTTTTGACTATGTTCAGGATAATTAAGTTCATCTTATGAACTCCCACTCAGATAGACATTCCTCTAGTCATCTAAGTGATTACATGATCCAAGTCAACTAGGCCGTGTCCGATCATCACGTAAGACGGACTAGTCATCATCGGTGAACATCTTCATGTTGATCGTATCTACTATACGACTCATGCTCGACCTTTCGGTCTCTGTGTTCCGAGGCCATGTCTGTACATGCTAGGCTCGTCAAGTTAACCCTAAGTGTTTTGCATGTGTAAAACTGTCTTACACCCGTTGTATGTGAACGTAAGGATCTATCACACCCGATCATCATGTGGTGCTTCGAAACGACGAACTTTAGCAACGGTGCACAGTTAGCGGAGAACACTTCTTGAAATTTTAATGAGGGATCATCTTATTTACTACCGTCGTTCTAAGTAAACAAGATGCATAAACATAATAAACATCACATGCAATTATATAGTAGTGACATGATATGGCCAATATCATATAGCTCCATTGATCTCCATCTTCGGGGCTCCATGATCATCATCGTCACCGGCATGACACCATGATCTCCATCATCATGATCTCCATCATCGTGTCTTCATGAAGTTGTCTCGCCAACTATTACTTCTACTACTATGGCTACCGGTTAGCAATAAAGTAAAGTAATTACATGGCGTTGTTTAATGACACGCAGGTCATACAATAAATTAAGACAACTCCTATGGCTCCTGCCGGTTGTCATACTCATCGACATGCAAGTCGTGATTCCTATTACAAGAACATGATCAATCTCATACATCACATATCATTCATCACATTCTTCTTGGCCATATCACATCACATAGCATACCCTGCAAAAACAAGTTAGACGTCCTCTAATTGTTGTTTGCATGTTTTACGTGGCTGCTATGGGTTTCTAGCAAGAACGTTTCTTACCTACGCAAAAAAAACCACAGCGTGATATGTCAATTTCTATTTACCCTTCATAAGGACCCTTTTCATCGAATCCGATCCGACTAAAGTGGGAGAGACTGGCACCCGCTAGCCACCTTATGCACCAAGTGCATGTCAGTCGGTGGAACCTGTCTCACGTAAGAGTACGTGTAAGGTCGGTCCGGGCCGCTTCATCCCACAATACCGTCGAAACAAGATTGGACTAGTAACCGTAAGCATATTGAACAAAATCTACGCCCACAACTACTTTGTGTTCTACTCGTGCAAAGAATCTACGCAATAGACCTAGCTCTAATACCACTGTTGGGGAACGTAGCAGAATTTCAAAATTTTCCTACGTGTCACCAAGATCTATCTATGGAGAAACCAGCAACGAGGGGAAGGAGAGTGCATCTACATACCCTTGTAGATCGCTAAGCGGAAGCGTTCAAGAGAACGGGGTTGAAGGAGTCGTACTCGTCGTGATCCAAATCACCGGAGATCCTAGTGTCGAACGGACGGCACCTCCGCGTTCAACACACGTACAGCCCGGTGACGTCTCCCATGCCTTGATCCAGCAAGGAGAGAGGGAGAGGTTGAGGAAGACTCCATCCAGCAGCAGCACAATAGCGTGGTGGTGGTGGAGGAGCGTGGCAATCCTGCAGGGCTTCGCCAAGCACCTACGGGAGAGGAGGAGGTGTCACGGGAGGGAGGGAGGTGCCAGGGCTTCAGGTGCGGCTGCCCTCCCTCCCCTCCACTATATATAGGATCAAGGAAGAGGGGGGAGGCGCAGCCTTGCCCCTTCCTCCAAGGAAGGGGTGCGGCCAAAGGGGGGGAGGAGTCCATCCTCCCCAAGGCACCTCGGAGGTGCCTTCCCCCTTGAGGACTCTCCCCTTTTTCTTATATCTTGGCGCATGGGCCTCTTGGGGCTGGTGCCCTTGGCCCATATAGGCCAAGGCGCACCCCCTACAGCCCATGTGGCCCCCCGGGGCAGCTGGACCCCCCCGGTGGACCCCCGGACCCCTTTCGGCACTCCCGGTACAATACCGATAAAGTGCGAAACTTTTTCGGCGACCAAAATAAGACTTCCCATATATATATCTTTACCTCCGGACCATTCCGGAACTCCTCGTGACGTCCGGGATCTCATCCGGGACTCCGAACAACATTCGGTAACCACATACAAACTTCCTTTATAACCCTAGCGTCATCGAACCTTAAGTGTGTAGACCCTACGGGTTCGGGAGACATGTAGACATGACCGAGACATTCTCCGGTCAATAACCAACAGCAGGATCTGGATACCCATGTTGGCTCCCACATGTTCCATGATGATCTCATCGGATGAACCACGATGTCAAGGACTCAATCGATCCTGTATACAATTCCCTTTGTCTAGCGGTATTGTACTTGCCCGAGATTCGATCGTCGGTATCCTGATACCTTGTTCAATCTCGTTACCGGCAAGTCTCTTTACTCGTTCCGTAACACATCATCCCGTGATCAACCCCTTGGTCACATTGTGCACATTATGATGATGTCTTACTGAGTGGGCCCAGAGATACCTCTCCGTCACACGGAGTGACAAATCCCAGTCTCGATTCGTGCCAACCCAACAGACACTTTCGGAGATACCTGTAGTGTACCTTTATAGCCACCCAGTTACGTTGTGACGTTTGGTACACCCAAAGCATTCCTACGGTATCCGGGAGTTGCACAATCTCATGGTCTAAGGAAATGATACTTGACATTAGAAAAAGCTTTAGCATACAAACTACGATCTTTGTGCTAGGCTTAGGATTGGGTCTTGTCCATCACATCATTCTTCTAATGATGTGATCCCGTTATCAATGACATCCAATGTCCATGGTTAGGAAACCGTAACCATCTATTGATCAACGAGCTAGTCAACTAGAGGCTTACTAGGGACATGGTGTTGTCTATGTACCCACACATGTATCTGAGTTTCCTATCAATACAATTATAGCATGGGTAATAAACGATTATCATGAACAAGGAAATATAATAATAACTAATTTATTATTGTCTCTAGAGCATATTTCCAACACAACTTTATCTGGTGGTAGCCTGAATAAGCATCCAAGAAACTCAACAGCTCGCATCCGGCTGTGGAGTCTATCACTTGGTCGATCCTTGGCAGGGCGAACGGATCTTTAGGGCAGGCTTTGTTGAGGCTGGTGTAGTCGATGCACATGCGCCATTGCTTGTTCTTTTTCAACACGAGGACCGTGTTGGCAAGCCATTCTGGAAAGAATACTTCCATAATGAAGCCGGCTGCCAGAAGCCGGGCTATTTCTTCTCCGGCTACTCTTCTCTTCTCTTCCGACAGGCGGTGCAAGGGCTGCCTGACCGGCTTTGCATCACATCAGACGTGTAGCTTGTGCTCGGCGAAATCCGTCGGAACGCCCGGCATGTCTTTGGGGGACCATGCAAAGACGTCCCGATTCTCACAGAGGAAATCGACGAGCTCGCCTTCCTATTTGCTGTCAAGGCCTGTGCCTATGACAGCGTGCCTCTCCGGATGCTCCGGGTCCAGAGGTATCTTCTTTGTCTCCTTGGCCGGCTGGAAAGAACCTTGAGCTTCACATTCTTTGGGGTCAGGGGACAGGGCCGGCTGCTTGCCAGCCAAAGTCACAATTCGATCCAGCATCTTCTCTTCGGCGATCACGAGGGACTCGGCCAGCCGACTACTGGCAGATGCGCACTCAGAGGACTTCTTATAGTCTCCGGCTATGGTGATAATGCCCTTGGAACTCGGCATCTTCATCTTGAGGTAGGCGTAGTGGGGCACAGCCATAAACTTGGCCAACGCTGGTCGGCCAAGCAATGCGTGGTACGGGCTCTCCAAATCCACTACCTCGAACCATATTGCCTCTCGGCGGAAATGATCTTTGTCCCCAAAGAGGACATCCATCTTGATCTTGCCGATTGGTGAACAGGACAGGCCGGGTACGATGCCGTGGAACACAGTCCGGCTTGGCATGAGTTGCTTCGTCTTGATGTTGAGCTTCTCCATTGTATCTTGGTACAGTATGTTGATACTGCTCCCGCCGTCTATCAGCACGTGGGAGAATCGGCCGGCACGCCTCTCTATCGCTAGGGTGGCATCCAGAACAAGGGCATAGGAGCCAGGAGACGGCATCACCTCTGGGTGGTCATCCCGGCTCCAGCTGATGGGCTTCTCTAACCAATGCATGAACTCAGGGTTACTGGAGGCGACCGCGTTGACTTCTTGCTGCTGTCGGCGCCGGCTGCGCCGATCTTCTGTCTGGCTGGTGAACACGATGTAGGCGGCTTGCTCGTCAGGGAACTCGTCTTGGATGGCTCCGACTGCAGGCCGAGCGGCCGGCTGCTGCGGGGCAGGAGGCGGCTGGCCTACAGGCGGAGGCGGCAATAGCCCCTTGCCCTTGGAGATTCGGGTGAGCCAATGACACTTCCGTGTTGTATGGTTGGACGGCTTCGCGCCGCTGTGGAACTTGCAGGGGGCGTCGAGGGTTTGCTCATAGGAGAAAGCCGGCTGCCAAGCTGGCCTACCGCCCTTCTGCTTCTACGGAGTCAGCCGTCCCTCAGGCTGCTCTTCTTCGATCATGGCCACCTGCCGACTGGTGGAAGGCGGCATAGGGGCCTTGCGCTTGTGGCCGTTTTGATACGGGCGCCGGCTTGACTCTCCGGCCGGCGTCTTGGGAGCCGGCGTCAGCACTTTTCCGGAGGCGTCTACCCAGAGCTCAGTCTTCATTGAGGAGTCGGCCGTGGCATACTTGTCCGCGATGATCAGTAGCTCATCGAGGGTCGCCGGCTCGTCGCAGAGTAGTCGGTTCTTGAGGAGAGTGCCCTCGCGGCACCCAGCGGTGAAATACTCTATGGCCTGGACCTCGTGCACCCCTTCGCAGGAGTTGCGGAGCTCGGCCCAACGCGTGAGGTAGTCGCGGGTTTATTCGTTGGGCCCTTGTATGCACAAGGAGAGCTGTCGGGGCTTGGGATCCCGCTTGTAGGTGCTGGTGAAGTTGCGTATGAAGGCTTCGGTGAAGTCTAGCCAGCTGATGATGCTGTAAGGCTTGAGGCTGTTGAGCCAGGTGCACGCCGTGCCTTGGAGCATCAGGGGGACATATTTCTCTATGCGAACGGCGGTGGAGTAGTCGATCAAC
The DNA here is from genome assembly GCF_002162155.2 of Triticum dicoccoides. NCBI lineage: Eukaryota > Viridiplantae > Streptophyta > Magnoliopsida > Poales > Poaceae > Triticum > Triticum dicoccoides. The sequence goes on from NC_041385.1 coordinate 610,656,112, forward strand.
CAGTCTTCCAGCTTCACGGAGTCGTTGTACTTGGGTGTGTCTCTTGGGAGCGAGAACCCTTTGGGAAAGGGCTCGTCGCGGATGCGGGGGCCGAAACAAGGCGGGCCGATATCATCTTCTTCCTCCAGGGCCAGGGATCGCGCTAGGCGGTCGATCCGATGGCGGGCATCATTCTCGTCGACTCCTTCGCGGCGACCAAGTCGGCCGCTGAGAGTCGGATGCTCGACAGGCGGCGGAGTAGGATATCTTTCCCCGCGAGGCGGAGGAGGAGGCAGGTCGCCTCGTCGCTCCACTCCTCGGGGGTGGCCTTCTACGTCGCGCTCGATGGTAATGCGAGTCTGGTTGCGGCTGGCAGCCGGCTCCTTCTCCTGTCTTGTACGGGCGCCACCCGCAGTCGGCGTACGCGACGTCGCGTCGTGCTCTCGGCGAGGGGGGCTTCCGGCTCGAACATCGGCTTCATGTCATGTTGCGGCCGCATCGATCAGCTGCTGGATGCGTCTGGTCATGTAGGGGAGCTCGTCGGCCCCCGGTCCGTTTAGCTCATCAACGATCGACTGGGCGGCACGCAGGTTCTTGAGGGGCGTGGCGTAGACTGGGCGGTCCGCGCCCAGCATGCTAGAGATGGCCGCGCCGCGTTTCTTGACGACGCCGGCTCGGCTTGGCCCTTCTGGAGGCGGCGTGCCGAAGGCGGCGCGGTCGACTTTGCGCTGGTGGGCTTCCGTGAGGCGTCTCATGGTGGCTATCTTCTGGCCCACTGCAAGGAGGGGAAGGCGGCGTGCCTCCAGTGCCTCAGCGTTAGCGTCCGCCGGGATGGGGGCGGACAGGTCATGCAATGCGGCCTGTAGGGCGTCGCGGGCGTTCTCATCGGAGGCGGCGCCGTGGCTGATGACAAACACTTCGGTGACGGTGCTGCCGCCATTGTCGTCTCGAGGGAGAGGGTCGTCGAAGACGATCACGTCGAAGGGGAAGGCGTCGAGCGACGCCGTGTCAGAATCGACAAGCATCGGGTCGGTGGAGCCGACCGACTCCAAGTCCGCGGTAGGCTCGCCGGAGACGTGGAGTTGGTCGAGGAGGCTGACGAGGCGGCTCTTAAGGCAGCCTGTTCCCGCATTGGATGCGGGCTCGTAGGAGATGTGAGCCTCGCCAAGAAGATCGGCGAGGCAGCTCGCTGCGCAGGCGTCATCGACGCTTTGCAGCGCATCGGGGCAAGCGCCATCGGGCGTGCCAGGCTGGCTACGCTCGCTGGGGAGGAAGAGGGTTCCCGTCCAGAGCAGGTCTCCGGACGAAGGTGCACCTGGCCCCACGGTGGGCGCCAAATGTCGGGTGGTAGGTGCGACATATGCCAACGGATGGCTTATCATTGTGGGAGCCAGTAAGACATCGCCGGTGCCTGGAAACGGGATGAGGCGAAGACATGCACACCGGCGAATCTTACCCAGCTTCGGGGCTCTCCGTGGAGATAACAACCCTACTGCTGCTCTGCGGGGTCTCCGCATGATCACTAGATGAATAAGCGGCTACAAGCTGCTCCTAGAGCTGTTCGGTGAGAGGAAGAAGAAGGGCACGGCTAGCTCCTCTCTTCCCTCTACGTGGTGGCTAAAACTATCTGAGTCCAACCCTTTGCATGGGTGTCCCGGGGGGTTTATATAGGCCTACCCCTTGGGGGTACAATGGTAATCCGGCCTGGGCGTGGGCCCAAGCTATAAGTGTCTACGTCCGCCGGCTTCTGGGGCCCGCCGCCTGGTGGGTCCCGCCGGCTACCGGCCCCACCGCTTGGGGGGTCTTGTCGGGGGCTGGTTACTGTCGCCTCACCTCTGATGACGAGGGCTTTGTCGAGGTAAGCATGGCTACAGTGCCGCCACCTTGCGGGCGCTCACTGTAGCCTTACCTCGTCATGTCCGCTTGATGGTGCGCGCGCCCCGAGGAGGGGGCAAGCCGGCTGCAGGAAGCCGGCCTGACCTTAGGCCGGCTAGGGGAGGCCAGGCCGCCTTCGGATGTCTCTCTGACCGAAGGGGCCCGCCGCATCTGGGTCGTACAAGCGGCCCGTCGTGGATGGCATCATGGTTTGCATGGCAACAGTGCCTCGTCGGATAGGGGATGTCCGCCCTGTACGGTGTACTGTAGCCATGCTTGTTCTGAGATTCGAGGGTGGCAGGGTCCACTGTAGCCCCGCCTCGTCTCACCACTGTTATGGGGAGTTGACTATAGGGTGCGGCCCATGGTCGCCTGCCATAGTCGGCCCTGTTGTGGCGTCCCCCGAAGATTGTTTACAGCCGGGCCGCCTTCCGCTAGTCGGCTCAGGCGATAGCCGGCCAGAAGAAGGTGGCCCCGCGTCTTGGGCGCCTCAAGGCTCCGTCGGCCCATTGTTTTTTCTGAGGGCCAAAGGGAGCCGGTTAGGCTACCCGTGGTCATTTACTCCGACAATACTAGAGCAGGAGGTCGATGACCTAAAGGAGGAAAATTCCATTCTCAAGCATAAGCTAAGGAAGAAGGACAAGTCCACTTCATCATCAATGACTCCATCATCACCACCTCCGAAGAAAGAGACATAACTACATGGGTATGGGCACTCCCCTTGGCAACTGCCAAGCTTGGGGGAGGTGCCCCGGTATCGTATCTCCATCACACCTTTACTCTTATCGTTTTTCTTAGTCCAATCCTTCTAGTTATATCTTGATCTAGTAGAATAAAGTTTTCAGTATGATCTAGCTTTGAGTTTTGTTTTGAGATCTATCTATGTAATCGAGTTCGTGAGCTATATAATAAAGAGTAGTTTTGAGTTGAGGTCTTTGCTTTCTTGCTATGATCTTGAGGGAATAAAAATAAAATAAAGAATAAAAAGAAATAAGAAGATCATATGTTGATCTTATAGAGAGTAATGACTTCACATATAAAGAGTATGATGAACAAAAGTTGTTGAGAGTTCACAAACATAGTTTTGGCCATTGTTGCAATTAATAGGAAGTAATAAAGAAAGAGAAGTTTTACATATAAATATACTATCTTGGACATCTTTTGTAATTGTGAGCACTCATTAAAATATGACATGCTAAAAAGTTGATGTTGGACAAGGAAGACAACATAATAGGTTATATTTTCTTATATTTGAATAGAAGTTATATTGTCATCGATCCTCCAACATGTTGAGCTTGCTCTTCCCTCTCATGCTAGCCAAATTCTTTGCACCAAATAGAGATACTACTTGTGCATCCAAACACCCCTTAAACTCAGTTTTTGCCATGAGAATCCACCATACCTACCTATGGATTGAGTAAGACCCTTCAAGTAAGTTGTCATCGATGCAAGCAATAAAAATTGCTCTTTAAATATGTATAATCTATTAGTGTGAAGAAAATAAGCTTTATACGAACTTGTGATATGGAAGAAATAAAAGCGACGGACTGCATAATAAAGTTATTTATCACAAGTGGCAATACAAAGTGACGTTCTTTTGCATTAAGATTTGGTGCATCCAACCATAAAAGCACATGACAACCTCTGCTTCCCTATGCGAAGGGTCTATCTTTTACTTTTATCTTCTACCCTTATACGAGAGTCATGGTGATCTTCACCTTTCCTTTTTACACTTTTTTTTCTTTTGGCAAGCACTATGTGTTGGAGAGACTCACATATATATATCCACTCGGATGTAGGTTATCATAAAGTAGTATTGTTGACATTACCCTTGTAGTAAATGGTTGGGAGGCGAAACTATAAGCCCCTATCTTTCTCTATGGCCGACTAAGGCTTTGAACCCATAAGTATGGCGTGAGTGTTAGCAATTGTGAAAGCCTAAATGGTAGTTGAGTATGTGGACTTACTGAAAAGATCTTGAATTGACTCCGTCCGATGTTATGATAAACTGCAATTGCTTCAATGACTGAGATCATAGTTTGTTAGTTTTGAATAAAGTTTCTGATTCATACTTTACCTTGTGAACGAATTTTTACTTTAGCATAAGGAACTATATGACATTATATGTTGTTGTTCTAAAGATGATCATGATGCCCTTATGTCCGTATTTTATTTTATCGACACCTCTATCTCTAAACATGTGGACATATTTTTCGATACCGGCTTTCACTTGAGGACAAGCGAGGTCTAAGCTTGGGGGAGTTGATACGTCCATTTTGCAACATGCTTTCGTATTGATATTTATTGCATTATGGGCTGTTATTACACAATATAGCATAATACTTATGCCTTTTTTCTCTTATTTTACAAGGTTTACATGAAGAGGGAGAATGCCGGCAGCTAAAATTTTGGACTGGAAAAGGAGAAAATATTAGAGACCTATTTTGCACAACTCCAAAATTCTTGAAACTTTACGAAGAATCATTTTGGAATAAATAAAAAATATTGGGCGAAGAAAGCACCAGAGGGGGGCCACCTGCCATCCATAAGGGTGGAGAGCGCGCCCTACCCCCCGGGCGCGCCCCCTTGCCTTGTGGGCCACCTGGCAGGCCCCCGATGCCCATATTCTGCTATATAGTGTGTTTTAACCTGGAAAAAATCAGAAGGAAGATTTTGGGACAAAGCACCGCCATCTCGAGGCGGAACCTGGGAAGAACCTATCTAGGGCTTCGGTGGAGCTGTTCTGCCGGGGAAACTTCCCTCCGGGAGGGGGAAATCGAAGCCATCGTCATCACCAACGATCCTCTCATCGGGGGTGGGTCAATCTCCATCAACATCTTCACCAGCACCATCTCCTCTCAAACCCTAGTTCATCTCTTGTATCCGATCTTCATATCAAAACCTTAGATTGGTACCTGTGGTTTGCTGGTAGTTTTGATTACTCCTTGTAGTTGATGCTAGTTGGTTTATTGGTGGAAGATCATATGTTCAGATCCTTAATGATAATTAATACTCCTCTGATTATGAACGTGAATATGCTTTGTGAGTAGTTACGTTTGTTCCTGGGGATCGTTCATCGACAGGACTCCAAGTACGATCTACACCGACACGTTCTTCTTTCGCTACGACTTGGTGATGGTAACGATCATGATCCCAACTTATTATGCATCTTCATATTGATCTTGGGCGATCGTAGGTGCAATTTTTTTTGTTTTCTACTACATTTCTCAACACAAACTATCTGTTACCGATAATTTCAGTGCTTGCAGAGAATACCTTGCTGAAAACCGCTTGTCATATCCTTTTGTTTCTCTTTGGGTTCGACACTCTTACTTGTCAAAATGACTATGATTGATCCTCTATTCTTGTGGGTCATCAGGCCCTTGGAGATTTTCTAAAAAAAGTAGATGGGCCTTAGGCCCACCCTAAAATTTCAATAGTTTGCATTTGAAGTCATCTTAATTACATTTTCTGCCATGCCATAAACAGGTGTAACATGTGCATCTCCAAATTTGTCATAGTTTTTGTACTTTGGACCCATCTTTATATATTTTTTCATCATCTCGGAGAGCAGTATTCAATGGTGAACTCCAAGATTCAATTCAACCTCATCTTGCTCTGGCTTCAAGCCATTCTTTGCAACTGTGCCACTTTTGAGCGTCAACACATGTGCCCCTGTCTCTTGATAATTGAACACGTATGATCTCTGGTCATTAATTCCCTCTTGAAACAGGCTTTCGCCCCGATTTATATATAAAGCAACAACCAAACAGAGTACACGGCCGAACGATACAAGGATATGGGTTCACCCTCATACAGTGTTGATCCCAAGATAACCCGACCACGCAGAACACACGCGACTACACTACCGAAATAGAGCACAGGAGGAACTGAGAGCAACGCCGTGCTAAACCCTATAACACCTAAGCTCCACAACAACGCCCCGAGGACGGACAATGGCGCCAAGCGTCGTCGTTGCCGAGTCTACAATAGATAAAGATTTTCACCCGAAACTCGGACGCAGAGAGAAACACCATGACGAAATCTTTAAGAAGATAACGGCGCCAGTAAGCGTCGCCTTCGTTGGCGACAAAGCGTGGAGTTTTCGCTCAGCAGCTCCCCTGCGTCACCTATGACGGCGGTGAGGAAGGGGGAGGGGGCAGGGAAGGCTGGATGTGGCAGCCCTAGGGTTCGCCTCCCCCGGAAGCGAGCGAGACAAGACGAGGGTCCTCCGAGTGTGGTCATTAATTCCGAAGCGTAACAATCCAGTAACTAGTATACAAAGTACGATCACTCAACTAATCGTGTTGCACGTGCTTCTTGCTACTCCCTCCCTTCACATTTATAAGACCTTAAAACATTTTAGACAATGTGCAAAACAGCTTATTTTGTGTCGTCTGAAACAATTTACAAAAGTAAACGGAGGGAGTACAATACATGCATGCACCATTCTGCCCAAGCGCCGATCTACCTCATACACAGTTGACAGCTATGTTCATGTGCTCCTGCAACGCGCTTAATACTTGTCCTACATTACATAATTTGACCATGAGACCGTCAGTTACTGGCTTACTGCAAAGCGAAGGTCGTGTACGGAGGATGGGAGTTGTCCAAGTCTCTGATGGAGATATCTGGTGAGTAGGCATGCCACATGCCAGCGTGAACTCGGTCGATGAAGCCACTCACCAAACGGTCCCCGAGTTTTCTTCTGGAAATCTCGTGCATGTTGCCAAATCGGTTAACTGCGCATACGCATCCATGTGATGTGCCAGCTGCCGGCCGGCTTCCATGAGATGAGGGCATGTATAATGGTGGCATATGGATACATATGCCTCATGATAAAAAGTAATTTGAATCATCTACATTCATTTTTTTCTCTTCAATGCAAGTTATCACTAGTGGGCCTCATTAAGAAATAAAAAATAAAGACTCTAGTACACATGCATCTCTACTTTTCACTCGAACCTTTTCAGCTTTTGTCACCGGACCACGTTTTTTCTCTTCAAGCACCCGCCTCCTGAAGAGGATCCTGCTCCCCTATCCGAACCTACTTTACATCATATCCGATCCTACATGGCATGCGAGGTATCACCTTGAGGCTATGCATTGTACATGCCCTGAGAACATAGGCACATAGTACTACGACATTATATGTGATGTTCACAGCAAATTTACCCAATCAGTTAGTTGTCCTTCAGAAGCTACAGTTGGCATTTCGGTCCATAGTTAGCCTTACAGCCATTTGGACCCCTTCAAAGACGGTACGAGCAAATCCTTTTCCCTCGAGTAATGTCATTTTCCCGCTCGGCGATCACCAACTAGAAGCGTGTGTGCGTGACCATACTAACCCTAATTTTAACCCGCTAAAGCCAATCAACAGGGAGTCGCAGTTACGCACTGCGTATATGTTTTCTCGATCGGTAGCATAGTAGGCATGGTAGCTCCAGAAGGTTACTGTCAAACCCTAGCTAGAATTCGGGTCAAATACCCGCAGGCAGGGGAGAAATTCTTCGATCGGTTGGTGTATGTTTTCTGGTATAATTAACAAGGACGTAGGCCTACGTTCCGTACTTGGCGTCGCACTCCTCAAACCTGGATCGGTCAAACACGTAGATTAAGAACAATTTTCTTGCGGAGACCCATGAAATGCGAATCGCGCGCAGACTTTGAGGTACATACATATACATACATCAACCTGACCATAATTTGTATCCATGCGTGGAAATCTAAGCCGTTTGTTTCGCATATATGATGATTTTGGAAGTTTCTAAAATACATACACTTCTGATGGTCGTTTGCTCTGACCACTAGGAACATACATAAACCTCGCCATTTTTTGTATCCATGCGTGGAAGTCTAAGCCGTTTGTTCTCGCGTATATGATGAATTTGGAACCTTCTGAAATTACATGATCTGGATGGTCTTCCCTCTGTGCGGAGGTTGACCCCAAGGAAATTGCTCGCACATTCGTGGCGAGTCTCAGGTCAATACGATATACCTTTTCTATAATCGGACAAATCAGGTCAATTCGAAGAGAAGGGTACCGTGCACACAGGTCCTTGATTACGCATTGTTGCGTATCTTTGCATTGATAGGTTGAGGAGAGAGTTACAGAGAGCAGCCCCAGCAGACATGCGCTAGGAGGCGTTCCATGGGGTGCAAGTGAGCACGGAAAGAGGTTGCTCAGCCTCGGTACAAGTTAGTTACATTGCGGGGATAATTAGTCCTAGGCCTTTGGCACCGCCGCGGGCCCACAGGCTAGCCTCGTCTCGGATAGTGCGCAGTAGATCGTTGCTTGACGGCTGAATGTTGTCGAACAACCGCGGCGTTGTGGTGCTTCCATAAGGACCAGGCGACTAGGGCAATGAGGGAGTTTGCACCTTTGCGAAGGCTGGGTGGGGCGGCATTGGCGGTGGCAGACCATCAGACGTAGAAGTTCGTCGAGGCGGCTGGGGGTGAAGTTGCCAGTCTGCACCAAAAGAGGATCTCGTGCCATGTGATTCTGGAGAAAGCGCACTGGACTAGGAGGTGATCAATGGTCTCGAGCTCTTGGCAGCAGAATTTGCAGAAAGGATCATGCGGAAGTCCATGACGAGCACGCCGCTCGGCGGTCCAGCAGCGATCCATGGAGGCGAGCCAGAGGAAGAACTTGGCGTTGGCAGGAGGCCAGCATCGCCAGAGTATAAAGAAGCCAATCTCATGCACTTACTACTTGTCGAGGCTTCTTTAGCTAGTTAGTTAATTGATTAACAGTCGTGTCATGTCAACTTTCGAGACCGAACATTTCGACATGTCAAACCAGGACGTACCGACGGAAGATGGCCGGACATTGCCCATTGGTGAATGGTGACTACTGTGAGTGTGAGAGGCCAGTTTCACGTTCTACCAAGAGAAGGAGATCATCATATCAAGATTCTGAAATCCAAATCAGGCATTATTGCAGCACATGCGGGCCAGTTCTGGTGAGAAACCACCCCCCATTGTTTTTCGCAAGGAACAACCTAATCTCGCTAGCTACTCGAGCATCGTGGATCACTGGCCATCACTTGTTCGACTCGAACACTAAAACAGAACTATTAGACTTAGGGGAAGACTGTACTACCAGTGTTCTCATCATGTCCGGCCGGATCAATCGACATTTTATAAGTTCGCTTTGAATCAGCTCGGGGTGCAACTAAACTGAAGATAGACACACATGAGCATGAACAATAGGAGTATTATACTGGTGCTCGTCGCTTCAATCCGCAAAAGGGTCTTCCCCGAAAAGAAAATCGCAAGAGGATCAATCAATCAACCAACCAACCAAACGTACGCGGCCGGTCCAGGAATTACACGGCCGCTTTGAATCCTTTTGTTTAGGGCCCGACGGCGAGCTGGCGCTGCCGGTACATGCACTGAACCTGAATCCGAATCCAGAGCCGCTGAGTGAGCAGGCAGGCACCACGCACGTGCCAAGGGTCAACCACCATCGAATCTAGGGACACTTGCAGTTTTCTTGCGTCTCTCTGCGCGTGTGTGCGTGTATAGGGTTCCGTTTTCCCAGGAGTTGATTAGGACCACGATCGACTAGACTGCTACGCCGTGTACATCACCCCGTACGTCAGGTCACGATACCCAATCACTCGTGAGAGTGAGCTCGAGTCGCCCATGTGACGGCGTACGTACGTACCACATGCGTAGGGCAACGGGTTCGCTTAACGACTACACGTCGCCTTCGATCTCACTCGGACTCTGAGCGTATCTCTACTAGCTTCGATCTCTCACACAGATTACAATTGTCTCACCTGACACGTATAGATTATCCTTATCGCTTATCAGTTATCTCTTGGCTCTTGACTTCCTCTTGGATCGGCTGCAAAGGGAAAGAGAGGAAGGGCTGGGCTCCCGGAGTGGACTTCAAAAGTTGTCGCGTCGCTGAGCTCAGCTTCGGCCGCTTCCATGCGGCTTCCCAGCTGGTTCCCCTGTCCTAGGTTTCTATAAATTGCCGACGATATGGCACGACCCGCCGATTCATTCGCACTCTCACAAGCTCGACACCCAAAAGCCAAAAAGGTTGGTGCACGACGTACTGTCCAGTTCTAGTGCGAAGTTCAAGCTAGCACAGCAGAGAGACTCTCGCCATGGCGCTGGCCACCCCGACCGCCGTGGTGCTGGAGCTGATGACCATGGGGCAGCAGTCCGCGGCGCACCTCGGGGACCTGCTCAGGGCGGCGTCCCCGCCGGTGCGGGCGGAGCACCAGGCCCTCGCCGCCGAGATCCTCCGGTGCTGCGACCGGGTGATCGCCGCGGTGAGCGCGGGCGCCTCCGATAAAAAGAGGAAGATGACGGACCCTGGCGCCACGACCTGCCATCCTCCCGCGGCCGCGATGCCATCCAAAAGAAGGTGCGAAAATTCGATCGCTACTAAGTACTCCTACTTGCCAGGATGGAAGAATTCTGAATTCCTCTGCCCTTGCACGAAGCACGAGCGTTTGACTGACAGGTTTGCCGTCGATTTTGCAGGGTGCGTGGCGCGGAGGCGCACAGAGAGGTCCATGCCGACACGACGGCGGACGGGTTCGTGTGGAGGAAGTACGGGCAAAAGGACATCAACGGAAGCAACCACCCGAGGTACGGACAAGAAATGCCCCTGGTGGTCCGGACAAACGGCAAGCTTGTCGATCAGAGCAGAGCCTAACGCTATTTTGTTGCATGCAGGCTCTACTACCGCTGCGCGTTCAGAGGCGAGGGCTGCGCTGCGACCCGGCGGGTGCAGCGGTCGCAGGAGGAGCCCGCGGCGTTCGTGATCGCCTACTACGGCGAGCACACCTGCGGAGCCGCCTTCTCTCAGCAGAGGGCGGAGCCACAGCCTCCTACTGTCGTCGACTCCGGCTCAAACGCTTGGGGAGTCTTCGGTGCCGTCGACCGGAACAGGGGCTCGCCTCTGATGCCGTCGCTCGCAGCCGAGCACGATGTGCGGCGTCACGGCGAGGCGCCCCGTGACACGTCGCAGCGATGGTCGTCGCCGTCGTCCTCCTCGTCCTACTCCGAGGTGGAACTTGGTGCTTCTCCTGTCGAGGGGTTCCTCGATGGCAACTTCGACTGGGAGTGGGAGACCGTCGTCAACTCGCTCAGATTCGGCGATCTGCTTCACTAGAGCACAGTAGATTGCCTGCCTCAGCGAACGTGCGACACGACCTGTGCACTGTTTAGTGGACAGATCTGGAGTACATCGGCTGTCGCAGTGTGACTAATGAGTAGTGATAATGTACGTGGGTGGGTGAGAGGTTCCGGCTGCAAGAGGTTGTGATGTAGAGTTGGCTAATCAAATTGGTTGCAATACTAAGCGTTTGTTCACCAAAGGTAGTAGTTAATCAGATGGTTAAACAAATTGACAAACTCGGCATAAGTAAATACAGTACAATACAATCTAGTAGTAACAAACAGTAAGCAAACAAAAGATAGAATGTGGCCTTCACTCCAAGGCCCAGTTCTTTTGCCAGAATCTGGGGATTCTCCCAGAATCCGCCCCCTACCCAGCTTCTCCCAGAATCTTTGAGCCCCATTTGTTCTACAATCCTGTCTAATTAGACCGTAACTAGACAGGATTGTAGAACAAAGGGGGCTCAAAGATTCTGGGAGAAGCTGGGTAGGGGTCGGATTCTGGGAGAATCCCCAGATTCTGGTAAAAGAACTGGGCCCAAATTGTTGCCCTCGGGCCAAACAGCAACATACTGAGTGAGACAGACCGATTTTTGGGATTTCACTGGATATTCAATGTGTTACAACTACGTTGCATAAATAAACAACATAAATGATGAACAGATTGATACATACTAGAGACCTTCAAGGGCCATTCCTTATTCTGCTTATGGGGCAGCATCTATATTACACGAGGAAAGGAACAAAGGTGAGGGGCGAGTATGCGAGGCAAGTCTTGTGAGTCCAGGTATCACTGTATAGAACCACTTAAGAGTTCAGAGACACCACAGAGTGTGCCTGAGTTGAAGGCTGATGAAAGAAGGAAACCTTAAGGCGAAGGGTCGCCATCAATCTTCAGAACCCAAGTTTCCGCGGACAATATGATTCATCCAAGTGTGTTGTATAACCTAGAGAAGTGTTGTGCCGTGAGATATAGAGCAATTTAGTTCAATCATTTAAGGCACATATGGTTTAGCTAGTTCAGTATCCAAGTGCATATACTATACAACATACACTGGTTTATACAAAAGGATCTTTAGGTGAAACAAGTGAGGTGTTACCATTAGTTATCTGAACTGCTCTCCGCGCGACCTTTGTGGCCACCAGTCACAATGCGATGAATGTAAAAGGTCGCCACCATTCCACTGCAGCACGAATAAAAAATATATAAATATTGTGCATGTTTTTCGTGGTCCAACTCAAAATAGCCCTAGTGGCCTTTGCAAACAAGCATAAAGTGTTCTCTAAATGAAGTACACAGATTGCCAACTTAATTGCTGAAAAAAAATCTCCAAAAAAATCAGGCCGCCTGCAAGTTCACAAAATGCTGATTTTTTTTGACATAGGTGTCAAACTTTAACCTTCAATGTTTTAATATATTTAGATTGGGCAATCATATGTGCTGAATTGTCTAGAAAGTACTTCCATAGTATCATAGCATTATTAGATTCAACAAATAGAACAGAATAGAAATTATGGGTCATTGTGCTTTGAAGAGCATGTGAATGTCCAAAGCGCCAAAATTGGGGAACTAGAGGAGCTCGCCAACCCTCGTCCGATCCGCAGGGTGTCACATTTCTACCTAACAACGTACAGTTAAGGGAAGGAACTTCACCCCTTAACACGTTTTTTAGGGGGAACTAGAGGAAGAACTAGAGCTACCAGACATTTTAGACTTTTAGTTGATGGGGGGCTAGTACATGTCCAACAAGTATTACTTGACAGCAATATGTCTAATGCTTGACATCAACTATGTGATAGATACTTCCACTAGTTCCATCCTTCTGTTTAAAGGAAACATTCATCACATTTGGGTTGATAATGGTGCAAGTCTTGCACTATAAGACACATTCAAAGTGTAGTAGGCAAACTCAAGGAGTCAAGGGCGACAAAAAGATGAAAATGATGTATTCACCAGTTTAGCCTTTAGTAATCATCAGCTTCTTGTTCACACCTTACAAGTATAACACTATAAAACTACTGAAAGGTGGTACTAACAGAAGAAGGGGAAAAAATAGGATTTCTAACAGATCAATGAGAAGTGTTGCCCCGTCAGGGGATTGCAGCAGAGGTAATTAATATGGTTTCGGAAAGAACTATGTGGTACAGTGGCAGTACAGTAAAAATGAGAGGTGGTCTATTGGGAGCACGGTTGCCAGAAAGGTTGAATGCAAAATTGCAAATAGGTGAGAATATCCACCAAGGAAAAACTGTGTACTGTGTAGAGCCATTGTAGCCACAGGAACAAGCCATTTTATGCAGTCTTGCAGGTATATATGCACAGGTAGAGGAACATAAACATGCAAGGAAGCGACGTAGTTCATGACAATAACTGTTTATATATCACTATATGTTTTTCTGATTCTAGAATGAAAGTATTCCTAGCAAGTACAAGGATTAAATGTGTACTGACCTGAGAAGGACCGCGAAAACATTTGGAAACCACCCATACTGCACATACACAAAATTCAATTAAATCCTGGCATTGCTAAATGGCAGAGGTGAAAGCTATCACAGTAGTAATACAATTTGAGCCAAATTAGAAACCTACCCTGAAGAAAACTGACAAGTCCTTGAAGAAGATAACGCTTGCAATAGCTGCATTCCACAAGTCAAGTATGTTGGAATTTTGCAAGTTATTAAAGGAAACAAACCAATAACTTATCAGAGGTCAACTGATAACTTCATCTTGAGACTTACTCAATGTGCAACTAGAAATTGAGCCTCGCTAGTGTTACACAGTCAAATACAAGTCAATACAAATAAACAGATATATGAATCATACAAGAAGTGCATTGCATTATCAATCTGAACAGTTGAAACCTTGGAGGCTCAACTTGAGTCTAAACTCCATCATTAATATATGTCCAATATTTGTATGTGTTATGGAACTCAACTTGAGTCTAAACTCGATGTGTGCTATGTGTGGAAACTCCCAGACAATCTCAAAATAATAGTGGATATAGCCGCAGCACCCATAGTCGTGTAAAAAAAGAGAAATCAAGATCAAACAGAATCACATCCTCAAGATTAAAAAAAAATCTGCATGAAAAACACTAGTCACTGTACATGCAGAATTTTTCTTTTCTTCAGATCTTTCAGAAGTGATCAATTTTAACACCAAAATTGCATGTGGCCATAAGATACCACCTACTCTATGTTTACAGCATTGTTTGACAACTTCAGAAAAGAAAAGTTACATGTGGCTTTCTTTACACTTGGTTGTGTTTCATTTGGTATTTGCCTTTCAAATATATTTACTATCATGACTGAACTGAACATCAGCTCCAGTAGACAGCAAAAACAATTTTATTGTACTATGGAAAATGTCAAAATAAGTAGTGAAATCTTCTTTTTTGCATGGACCAATTATCAAAGTTAACTGTTGACGCATAAGCAACAATGATCGGTCAAGTTTGCAGAAATAACAAAAACAATTCTTAAAATCCATTTCAACAGAAAAAACTGAAATCCAGATATATTTAGGGCCTCTTTGATTCACAGTATTCGCAAAATGCAGGAATAGAAAAAATGCAGGAATAGAGTGTCATGCCCTCTTGTATCCTACAGGATTAGCAGACTACAGGAATTTGAATTGGAGAGTGTCTGATAGCACAGAAAAAACAAAGAAATTCTACCAAGAGGTTTGAGTGGATGGAAATTTTCCTCTAAAATGTAGTACAAATGAATCCTATGGAAAAATTCCTAAGGATTCCAATACTGAGAATCAAAGGACCACCGTAGGAAAAAAAATCCTAAGGATCCAAATCCTTAAAAAATCCCATGGATTTCCTCTGGATCAAAGGAGTTATAGTTGCAAACAATATCATGCTGGAATACTGGATTCCTGTTGATTTACTTTTAACTAATCTGATTGTATTTTATTGGAAGCTGTCAAATTTAGATAGAGGACATGAGAAGCCTGATGAAAATATTCTTCAATTCGCACGGAAGTCCAAAGCTATTTTGCAATACCCATAGAATTAATAGCTGGAAGCAGTCACCTATTTGCTCTCAGCAGAATTGTGATGGGTCTGATAGTATGCATAACAAAAACTGATACATATCACCTCACTCAACAAATGCAAATAAGCACAAAAACATAAAACTCCTAGATAGACAAAACAAATAGATCAGTTGAAGAGCAATCTTCTGAACTCAATACATCACAAACAAATGTACTCCTATTTTACTTCTCTTTTCTTTCATTCTGTTTTTCTTAACTTTGCCAACATTAAAACCATGTCACATAAGTATACACATAATACATACTGGCAGAATTAGCTATGCCAATGCCACTTCAATCATGAAATAGGGGGAAATAAAATCAAGCAAGGAAAATAATGTGAGAAGAAATGAACTAACCAGCTTGCCCTTTCAGCAGAAGACGAGGCTGACGACCGCCTGCTCTTTGTGATCTCAAACTTGAGATACCCAGAGCCAATAGTGCAAAGCCAAGAACAAAGCCAAAGCGAATTGCAGATGTACTTCCAGTTAGCATGAAGTTCAGGAAACCTCCTACAGTAAGAAAGGTACCTACAAGAAATAATAAAGTTCTATGAATACTATTCAATTGCAACCCTTACATAGCAAGGCAGCACCAAGCTGCCTATACAACTGATGATCTAACAAAGACATTTCCTAAATGAGTCACATGTTCGTCAACTTGCAGCATGAGTATTACTTAGATAACTGGAAATGCTACCAACATAATGCCTTTACGTACCAAATGAAATGCCGACATGATAATCCTTATACTCTGATGGCCCATTGAGGTTGCCAACTGCATTGATTGTCTCGGTGATATCCTTGATTGAATCTGGGGAGTTCTTAGCTGCCAGCTGTAGATATTCCTGCCCCTCCTCACCAACCTCTGCAGCGATAATGGTCAGGTCCTTTTGTGCTTTATCTGCCTGGATCCTTAGCTTCTCTGAGGCCTCTAACAGCACCTCCCTCGCCCTCTTGGAGTAGACATCGTATGCCTGCGTTGTCAGGGCCTGCATTCGGATGGCCTCGGCCTTGAACTGCTTGAGCATTTCCCTCCACACTTCCTGGGCCTCCTCAGGCTCTATTTCGATCTTTTCCGTTTCCTTTTCCTTGTCATCACCCAATTCTGAACTCATCTGAATTCAGCAGACAAAATAACTTGTAAACTTGGCATAATTTTACATCACAGTTCAGCCATGGAATATCGTATTCTAGCACAATTAAATCGTCAAAAGACCTCGATGCATTGACAGAAACACCGCTGCAAATATTTCCCGTTTGGCACAACGAAGATGGCACGAAAAGAATATACCCGCGCATTATCCTCAGTGGACTCCACGAAGCGAAAATTGTAAAGGCGGGCAGCGATTATTTCAGCCCGTGCATCGCGCGAGGAAAATAAAATAAATAGAAATGCGGGTGAGGTGACCAACTACAACCTAGCAGATCAGATAGGCAGGGGCGGAAGGAACACGCCTCAGAAGTCAAAACGGGGCATCAGCACTGGAAACAGAAAACCAGCGCAAGGATCTCGGACAGGGCGGGCACTCACCGGTTCCTCCCCCGCGAGGGCGGCGACGAAGCGGCGAGGACGGAGGGCGGCCACTCCGGTGGAGAGGCGAGCGCCACCCGAGAGCGCCCGGAGCGGGAAGTCCAGTCGGGCACGGCGGTCGGGAGAGGAGCGCGCGAGGCGCAGGAATGGGGAGGAAGCGAGGGGGCGGAAGGCCGCGCGGGCGGCCGGGTAGGGGCCCGCGAGCGGGGAGGAGGCGGCTGCGTGGAGGAGAGAGGCCGCCATGGGAGACGGGGGCGAGGGGCTCCGCGGCTGCGCTCCTTGGGGAGGAGAGGGGGTGGCGAGGGGTGGCAGACGAGACGGCGGAGGCGGACGGCACGAAGGAAATGGGAGCGGAGGATGGAGGAGTTTGGTGGGGTTTCTTCGGGGCTTTTGTTTTGGAGAATCGGTGGGGGACGGGGGCTCGCGTGCTGTTGTGCTTGGTTCCGTTGCGTTTGCGTGGTGCTTGACCGCTGCGGGGATTTTGCTACAGATTCGTTTCTTTTTCCTTTTCGGCTTTCGTAAGCAGGCAGCAGGGTGCTGAAGTGAGATTGAGATCCGAGGAGACATGTCGTCCATCCAACGTTCAACTAGGGGGTGATTGTAAATCTCACACTTGATATTGGTACATGGATTTGTGCCCAAATTTGTGTACATAGATTTGTGCCCAAATTTGTGTCGAATGCGAGAGCGGTTTGAGTTACGAAGAGTTGTGTGTTTGCATCGAACACGTGTAATATGGAGTGTAAAGTTATCGGTAGGTAATCAAACTGTAATTGATGAAACATATATGCAGTGATACGGATCACGAGATCGGACGGTCTAACCGTATGTACTAGAGATGGCCAAAACCATCTGCGATAGGTGATCAAAAATGTCGGCAGTCTCGGTGGGTTTCGTCGTCGATTATATCATGTCATTTTAATACATAGGGGGGAGGACTCGAGCAAGGGCTCCCGAACGATGTATGAGCTATTGAGCAGAAGGCGTCGACCTACACTTGGCCTCGCCTTATAAAAGGGGCGAGAGCTAGGGTTTTACAAGGGCCCTAATCGACCTCGCCACAGGAGCTTCGTGGCTTGCGCGCCAAGATCATGTTTCGTCCTAAAGCTGGGCCCTGGATTGATCGATGGGCTAGGGATGCCGCCAAGCCTCCTGGGCCGGAGGCCAACCCAGTGTCAGGCTTCCCAGCCGACGAGCCACCCCCAGTATATTGTATTGTCAACTTTTGGGTTCTACGGTAGGATCACATATCGTTACCACTAGACGCGCAGTGTCGTGCAGCGAAAGTAGAGTTGAGGCAGCGCGTCTTCGGAGTCGTCTCCTTCTCGTCTGATCTTCCTCGAACAGCCGGTCGTCAGATCTCACGTACAGGTTCGCCGGAGCGGCGCAAGCGCACCGCCTCTAACGATATCCGCACGTGCAGGAGGAACACCGTGCGGCGGACTGTTAGGTCCGATCACACAGTCGGCGGCAAGTGGAGGTGGCTACTTGCAACACATGCAAAGCCCTAGTGACGGCGCCGAAGCGATCAACCAAAGAGTGTGCCGCACCTCCACTTTATATAGGCATCTGTCGTGGGCTCAACACTTGGGCCTCACACGGATCCTCAAGCCAAAAGTCTGTTCGGTCTGGATCCGAGTCCGAGTAGGATCACATCTGACTCGTGGAGTCGGATCCAGCCTCACTGGTTCCTTCCCTTAAGTGCGCGACCCCTTAGGTTCTCGTTCACTTGGTCAGAAGTCAAATCACATCTGGCTCGACTAGTCGGTAGCGGCCTCTAGCAAAGCATGCTGACTCCAAGTGTCCGATGAAGCTGGTTAGGCGAACCTGTACATCACACTTCGGTTCCCTTGCCACACGATATATGTTGTTGGGCTCAAGGCGAGTCTGTCATCCTTGTGCTAGCCCGACCTCTTTCTCATTACAGTGATGCTGATCACAATCGGATTATCTCATAATCCTTGTCTGGCCATGCTTATCTTGGTCAGGTCACACGAGGGGCCTGATACGTCCATTTTTCATCATGCTTTTATATCAATATTTATTGCATTATGGGCTGTTATTACACATTATATATCAATACTTATGGCTATTCTCTCTTATTTTACAAGGTTTACCATGAAGAGGGGGAATGCCGGCAGCTGGAATTCTGGCTGGAAAAGGAGCAAACATTAGAAACCTATTCTGCACGGCTCCAAAAATCATGAAACTCCACGGAACTTATTTTTGAAATTAATAAGAATTATTGAGTGAAAGAAACACCAGAGGGGGCCCACACCCTGGCCAGGAGGGTGGGGGCGCGCCCACCCCTACTGGGCGCGCCCCCTATCTCCTGGGCCCCCTGGTGGCCCTTCGGTGTCCATCTTCTGCTATATGAAGGCTTTTACCCTAGAAAAAATCAGAGGCAAACTTACGGGACGAAACTCCGCCGCCACGAGGCGGAACCTTGGCGGAACCAATCTAGAGCTCCGGCAGAGCTGTTCTGCTGGGGAAACTTCACTCCGGGAGGGGCAAATCATCACCATCGTCATCACCAACGATCCTCTCATCGGGAGGGGGTCAATCTCCATCAACATCTTCACCAGCACCATCTCCTCTCAAAATCCTAGTTCATCTCTTGTATCCAATCTTGTATCAAAACCACAAATTGGTACATGTGGGTTGCTAGTAGTGTTGATTACTCCTTGTAGTTGATGCTAATTGGTTTACTTGGTGGAAGATCATATGTTCAGATCCTTAATGCATATTATTACTCCTCTGATTATGAATATGAATATGCTTTGTGAGTAGTTTCGTTTGTTCCTGAGGACATGGGTGAAGTCTTGCTATTAGTAGTCATGTGAATTTGGTATTCGTTCGATATTTTGATGAGATGTATATTGTCTTTCCTCTAGTGGTGTTATGTGAACGTCGACTACATGACACTTCACCATTATTTGGGCCTAGAGGAAGGCATTGGGAAGTAATAAGTAGATGATGGGTTGCTAGAGTGGCAGAAGCTTAAACCCTAGTTTATGCGTTGCTTCGTAAGGGGCTGATTTGGATCCATATGTCTAATGTTTTGGTTAGGTTTACCTTAATACTTCTTTTGTAGTTGCGGATGCTTGCAATAGGGGTTAATCATAAGTGGGATGCTTGTCCAAGTAAGGGCAGTACCCAAGCACCGGTCCACCCACATATCAAATTATCAAAGTACCGAACGCGAATCATATGAGCGTGATGAAAACTAGCTTGATGATAATTCCCATGTGTCCTCTGGAGCTCTTTTCTCATTATAAGAAATTGTCCAGGCTTGTCCTTTGCTACAAAAAGGATTGGGCCACCTTGCTGCACTTTATTTACTTTCATTGCTTGTTAGTCGTTACAATTTATCTTATCACAAAACTATATGTTACCTACAATTTCAGTGCTTGCAGAGAAAACCTTACTGAAAACCGCTTGTCATTTCCTTCTGCTCCTCGTTGGGTTCGACACTCTTACTTATCAAAACAACTACGATAGATCCCCTATACTTTTGGGTCATCAAGACTCTTTTCTGGCGCCGTTGCCGGGGAGCGTAGCGCTTTTGGTGAGTGGAACTTGGTAAGGAAACATTTATATAGTGTGCTGAAATTTTCTCTCACTTATTACTATGGAAACTAATCCTTTGAGGGGCTTGTTCGGGGTATCTTCACCCCGACCAGAAGAGCAAAGAGTTTCTCCTCAACCTACTAAACCTATTGAAAATATTTACTTTGAGATTCCTTCGGGTATGATAGAGAAACTGCTAGCTAATCCCTTTGCAGGAGATGGAACATTACATCCCGATTTACACCTTATCTTTGTGGATGAAGTTTATGGATTATTTAAGCTTGCAGGTATTCCCGATGATGTTGTCAAAAGGAATGTCTTCCCTTTATCTTTGAAGGGAGATGCATTGACATGGTATTGTCTATTTGATGATACGAGATCTTGGAATTATAAATGATTGAAGTTGGAATTTCACCAGAAATTTTATCCTGTGCATCTTGTTCATCGTGATCGTAATTACATATATAATTTCCGGCCTCGCAAAGGAGAAAGCATTGCTCAAGCTTGGCGGAGGCTTAAGTTAATGTTATATTCATGCCCCAATCATGAGCTCTTCAGAGAAATGATTATTCAAAACATTTATGATCGGCTTTCTCTCAATGATCGCAACATGCTTGATACTTCCTGTGCTGGTTCTTATATGTTGAAGACTACTGAATTCAAATGGGACTTATTGGAAAGAATTAAAAGCAACTCTGAAGGTTGGGGTTCCGATGATGGTAAGGAGTCAGGTATGACACCTAAGTTTAATTGTGTTAAATCTTTTATGAATACCGATACTTTTCGTGGATTTAGCGCTAAATATGGACTTGACTCTGAGATAGTAGCTTCTTTCTGTGAATCTTTTGCTACTCACGTTGATCTCCCTAAGGAGAAGTGGTTTAAATATAATCCTCCCATTGAAGTAAAAGTAGTTGCACCTATTACAGTTGAAGAAAAGACTGTCACTTATAGTGATCCTATTGTTCCTACTACTTATGTTGAGAAACCTCCTTTTCCTGTTAGGATAAAGGATCATGCTAAAACTTTGACTGTTGTCCGTAAGAGTAATAGTAGGACTTATACACCTCTTGAGCAAATCAAAGTTGAACCTAGTATTTCTATGGTTAAAGATCTCTTGGATGATGATTTAGATGGGAATGTTATTTATTTCTGTGGAGAGACTGCTAATATTGTTAGACCAGATACTAAGATACATAGACTTGTGGTAGGCATGCCTGTTATTTCTGTTAAAATAGGAGATCATTGTTATCATGGCTTATGTGATATGGGTGCTAGTGCTAGTGTAATACCCTATGACTTATATAAAGAAATTATGCATGATATTGCACCCGTTGAATTGGAAGGTATTGATGTTACTATCAAACTTACCAATAGAGATACTATTTCACCAATTGGGATTGTTAGAGATGTTGAAGTCTTGTGTGGTAAGGTTAAATATCCTGCTGATTTTCTTGTTCTTAGTTCCCCACAAGATGACTTTTGTCCCATTATTTTGGTAGACCCTTCTTGAATACAGTTAATGCTAAGATTGATTGTGAAAAGGATACTGTTACAATTGGCTTAGAGGGTATGTCTCATGAGTTTAATTTTGCTAAGTTTCGTAGACAACCTCGTGATAGAGAATCAACTAGTAAGGATGAGATTATTGGTCTTGCTTCTATTGTCGTGCCTCCTACTAATCCATTAGAACAATATTTGCTAGACCATGAAAATGATATGTTTATGAAGGAAAGAAGGGAAATAGATGAAGTGTTCCTTCAATAGGAACCTATGCTGAAACACAACCTACCCGTTGAAATTCTAGGGGATCCCCCTCCACCCAAGGGTGATCCCGTGTTTGAACTCAAACCATTACCAGATAATCTTAAGTATGCTTACCTTGATGAAAAGAAAATATATCCTGTTATTATTAGTGCTAACCTTTCAGAGCAAGAAGAAGAAAGATTATTGAAAACTCTGAAGAAGCACCGTGCTGCTATTGGATATACTCTGGATGATCTCAAGGGCATTAGTCCCATGTTATGCCAACACAAAATTAATTTGGAGGACGATGCCAAACTAGTTAGAGATCCTCAACGACGACTGAATCCTAAGATGAAAGAAGTGGTAAGAAAGGAGATACTAAAGCTCCTTGACGCAGGTATAATTTATCCCGTTGCTGATAGTGATTGGGTAAGCCATGTCCATTGTGTTCCTAAAAAGGGAGGTATTACCGTTGTTCCTAATGATAAAGATGAATTGATCCCGCAAAGAATTATTATAGGTTATAGGATGGTAATTGATTTCCGTAAATTAAATAAAGCTACTAAGAAAGATCATTACCCTTTACCTTTTATTGATCAAATGCTAGAAAGATTGTCCAAACACACACATTTCTGCTTCCTAGATGGTTATTCTGGTTTCTCTCAAATACCTGTATCAGCGAAGGATCAATCTAAAACTACTTTTACTTGCCCTTTCGGTACTTATGCTTATAGACGTATGCCTTTTGGTTTATGTAATGCACCTGCTACCTTCCAAAGATGTATGATGGCTATATTCTCTGACTTTTGTGAAAAGATTTGTGAGGTATTCATGGATGATTTCTCCGTCTATGGATCCTCTTTTGATGATTGCTTGAGCAACCTTGATTGAGTTTTGCAGAGATGTGAAGACACTAGTCTCGTCTTGAATTGGAAAAAGTGCCACTTTATGGTTAATGAAGGCATTGTCTTGGGGCATAAGATTTCTGAGAGAGGTATTGAAGTTGATAAAGCTAAAGTTGATGCTATTGAAAAGATGACATGTCCCAAGGACATAAAAGGTATAAGAAGTTTCCTTGGTCATGTCGGTTTTTATAGGAGGTTCATTAAGGACTTTTCTAAAATCTCTAGGCCCCTGACTAATTTATTGCAAAAAGATATTCCTTTTGTCTTTGATGATGATTGTGTAGAAGCATTTGAAATACTTAAGAAAGCTTTAATCACTGCACCTATTGTTCAGCCACCTGATTGGAATTTACCCTTTGAAATTATGTTGATGCTAGTGATTATGTTGTAGGTGATGTTCTAGGGCAAAGAGTTGATAAGAAATTGAATGTTATCCAATATGCTAGTAAAAATCTTAATACTGCCCAGAGAAATTATGCTACTACTGAAAAAGAGTTCTTAGCAGTTGTGTTTGCATGTGATAAGTTTAGACCTTATATTGTTGATTCCAAAGTTACTATTCACACTGATCATGCTGCTATTAAATATCTTATGGAAAAGAAAGATGCTAAGCCTAGACTTATTAGATGGGTTCTCTTGCTCCAAGAATTTGATTTGCATATTATTGATAGGAAGGGAGCTGAGAACCCCATTGTAGACAACTTGTCTAGGTTAGAGAATGTTCTTGACGACCCACTGCCTATTGATGATAGCTTTCCTGATGAACAATTAGCGGTCGTTAATGCTTCTCATACTGCTCCTTGGTATGCTGATTATGCTAATTACATTTTTGCTAAATTTATACCACCTAGTTTCACATACCAGCAAAAGAAAAAGTTCTTTTATGACTTAAGACATTACTTCTGGGATGACCCACACCTTTATAAAGAAGGAGTAGATGGTGTTATTAGACATTGTGTACCTGAGCATGAACAGGAACAGATCCTACGCAAGTGTCACTCTGAATCCTATGGAGGACACCACGCTGGAGATAGAACTGCACATAAGGTATTGCAATCCGATTTTTATTGGCCTACTCTCTTCAAAGATGCTCGTAAGTTTGTCTTATCTTGTGATGAATGTCAAAGAATTGGTGACATTAGTAGACGTCAAGAAATGCCTATGAATTATTCTCTTGTTATTGAACCATTTGATGTTTGGGGCTTTGATTATATGGGACCCTTTCCTGCCTCTAATGGTTACACACATATTTTAGTTGTTGTTGATTACGTTACTAAGTGGGTAGAAGCTATTCCAACTAGTAGTGCTGATCATAACACTTCTATTAAAATGCTTAAAGAAGTTATTTTTCCGAGGTTTGGAGTCCCTAGATATCTTATGACTGATGGTGGTTCACATTTTATTCATGGTGCTTTCCGTAAGATGCTTGCTAAGTATGATGTTAATCATAGAATCGCATCTCCTTATCACCCGTAGTCTAGTGGTCAAGTAGAGTTGAGAAATAGAGAGCTCAAATTAATTTTGTAAAAGACTATGAATAGATCTAGAAAGAATTGGTCCAAGAAACTTGATGATGCATTATGGGCCTATATAACTGCATACAAAAATCCTATGGGTATGTCTCCGTATAAAATGGTTTATGGAAAAGCTTGTCACTTACCTCCTGAACTTGAACATAAAGCATATTGGGCTATTAAAGAGCTCAACTATGACTTCAAACTTGCCGGTGAGAAGAGGTTATTTGACATTAGCTCACTTGATGAATGGAGAACCCAAGCCTATGAGAATGCCAAGCTATTCAAAGAAAAAGTCAAACGCTGGCATGATAAAAGGTTACAAAAGCGTGAGTTTAACGTAGGTGATTATGTGTTATTATTCAACTCTCGTTTATGATTTTCTGCAGGAAAACTTCTCTCTAAATGGGAATGTCCTTACATTATCAAGGAGGTCTATTGTTCCGGTGCCATAAAAATCAACAACTTTGAAGGCACAAGTCCGAGGGTGGTGAACAGTCAAAGAATTAAACATTATATCTCAGGTAATCCTATCAATGTTGAAACTAATATTATTGAAACCGTAACCCCGGAGGAATACATAAGGGACACTTTCCAGAATGTTCCAGACTCCGAAAAGGAATAGGTATGTGGTACGGTAAGTAAACTGACTCCAAAACAATTCTAATGGCATTTTTTATAAGTTTTGGAATATTTAAGAATTTTAGAAAGAAATAAGTAGTCCGGGAAGGACACAAGGCCTCCACGAGGGTGGAGGGCGCGCCCACCCTTCCTGGACGCGCCCCCCTGTCTCGTGGCCACCTCGTGTGCCTCCTGGACTTCGTTTTCTTGCACGTTACGTATTTTGGTCGGTAAAAATTCATTATATAATCTCCCGAAGGCTTTGACCACTGTATCACACAAATATCCTCTGTTTTCGTTTCGAGCTGTTTTTCTGACAGATCTAGAGCATCATGACGTCTCCAAGCACTCCCAAGGACAAGTTTTTCGAGAGGGTTATCAACCCTTATCTCACGGAGGTTCTACAACACCCTCAAACCATTGATATGCGTGAGGGGGTGCTGCACATCCGCGATGTGGAGGGACCAAGGCGTACTGAAAGCGTGGAGACAAAGCTCGAAGCCATGGAGTAACAAGTTTTCAAGTGCCAAGGGATGGTGGAGCGTGGACTCAACACCAACCAGATGATGATCAAGGAGTTCACCAACAACCACAAGCTGGATGCCAAGGTCATTGGGGAGACCGTCTTCAAGCTGCAAGAGAAAATCAAGCACCTCCAAGCCCAGATCTATGACCTGCAAAACCAAAACTGTGAGTATGAATATAGATTCAAGAGGATGAGTTTGGCTGCAGATTTGAGGTTCCCGGAGACTCGATCATCCTTCTATGATGGTGAGCCTATGCCTTGTGTAGGACCTTGAAGTAAGTCTAGAGGGGGGGGGGTGATTAGACTACTTGACCAATTAAAAACTTAACCTTTTCCCAATTTTAGAGTTTGGCAGATTTTAGCTATCTTAGGACAAGTCAAGCAATCATCACACAATTCAAGCAAGCATGCAGAGAGTATATAGGCAGAAGAAATTAAAGCATGCAACTTGCAAGAAAGTAAAGGGAAGGGTTTGGAGGATTCAAACGCAATTGGAGACACGGATGTTTTTGGCATGGTTCCGATAGGTGGTGCTATCGTACATCCACGTTGATGGAGACTTCAACCCATGAAGGGTAACGGCTGCGCGAGTCCATGGAAGGCTCCACCCACGAAGGGTCCACGAAGAAGCAACCTTGTCTATCCCACCATGGCCGTCGCCCACGAAGGACTTGCCTCACTAGCGGTAGATCTTCACGAAGTAGGCGATCTCCTTGCCCTTACAAACTCCTTGGTTCAACTCCACAATCTTGTCGGAGGCTCCCAAGTGACACCTAGCCAATCTAGGAGACACCACTCTCCAAGAAGTAACAAATGGTGCGTTGATGATGAACTCCTTGCTCTTGTGCTTCAAATGATAGTCTCCCCAACACTCAACTCTCTCTCATAGGATTTGGATCTGGTGGAAAGAGGGTTTGAGTGGAAAGCAACTTGGGGAAGGCTAGAGATCAAGATTCATATGGTAGGAATGGAATATCTTGGCCTCAACACATGAGTAGGTGGTTCTCTCTCAGAAATGGTAAGTTGGAAGTGTAGGTTTAGTCTGATGGCTCTCTCCATGAATGAAGAGAAGGCGGAGGGGTATATATAGCCTCCACACAAAATCTAACCGTTACACACAATTTACCAAACTCGATGGAACCGAATAGTTAAACTCGGTCGGACCGATTTAGTAAACCTAGTGACTATTAGTGATTTTCGGTGGGACTGACATGCATCTCGGTGAGACCAATTCGGTTAGGGTTAGGGCATAACGTAATCTCGGTAAGACCGATTACACAAACTCGGTGGTACCGATTTTGGTAATTAGCTAACCAGAGAGTTTGTCAGGTAAACTCAGTGGGACCGATTTGCTCTTTTCGGTGAGACTGAAGTGTTACAAAAAGGAAACAGAGAGTTTACATTGCAATCTCGGTGGGACCGATTTTGGCTTTAGGTTTAGGTCATTTGTGGATGTGGGAAAGTAGTTGAGGGTTTTGGAGCATATCACTAAGCACATGAAGCAAGAGGCTCATTAAGCAACACCTCATCCCTTCTTGATAGTATTGGCTTTTCCTATAGACTCAATGTGATCTTGGATCACTAAAATGTAAAATGAAGAGTCTTGAGCTTTTGAGCTTGAGCCTATCCTTTGTCCTTAGTATTTTGAGGGATCCACTTTCATCATCCATGCCATGCCATTCATTGAGCTTTCCTGAAATAATAGTCTTGGAATAGCATTAGCTCAATGAGCTATATGTTGTTATGAATTACCAAAACCACCTAGGGATAGTTGCACTTTCAATCTCCCCCTTTTTGGTAATTGATGACAACATATAGATCAAAGCTTCGACAAATGATAATAAAATTTAAATAACATCGTCGCTTTGAGAAGTATGTGATAAGCAAGAGCTCCCCCTAAATTTGTGCATAGTTTTAGATTTGCTTTGGACTGCAAATGCACAATGAATTAGGTGCATGGGTTACTCTTCCATGTCACATACATCTTGGTGGAGCGCTCAAAATAATAAACAATGAATACATGCACTCATCACCAAGCATAGTGAGTGATCACATAAGATAGATAGGATAATATCATCAAACATGCATAAGTGTAGCTTATGATCAAACACATGATCATCAATGTCTCACAAGCATAGTATCTCAACCAAAAGCAAACAAAGATTGACAAACCACCAAATAAAGCAAGAGAGAACAAAAGCAACACGCTCTCTCTCGAAGCCTGTGATCTATACATTTTTCTCCCCCTTTGGCAACAAGTTACCAAAAAGTTCATAGAAAACGCATAGTGCTAGATCGACTCTCAGGCTTGATCTTCTGGTGGTGGTGTAGAGATGGCTCCTTGGATGAAGGCTTCAGTGGAAGTGGATGGAGCTGGAGGAGTTGGTGCTGGAGCTGGTTGCACTAGAACTGAAGGGGCAGTAGCTGGTGCTGAAGATGTTGCTCTAGTGTCTGTCACTGGCACTGCAACTGACCTCTGGGCTCTGGGCACTCTGGCAAACACATTGGTGGTAGTCTTGCCCTTCCTCTCCTGCATGTCATCGTGCAGCTGCTCCACAACTGACTGAATCTCAGTTACCTTGACATCTAGATCATAGAATTTTTGTTCCATGATTCTTTCCAGGCTCTCCTGGTTTTGAGTTAGGGTGGCCAACCCCTTCTCAATCCTTAGAGATGATGCTATCAAGTAACCAAGCTGCTCCTGTTTGGTTTTCAAGAAATATTCAGATGCCTCCTCTTGAGTTGGCATCTTGGCAGCCTTCTCCCTCTTTGCCTTCTCCTTCTTCTCCTGAGCTTGAACTGATTGTGGATCATCTTCATTCATGACAACCTCATTTTCCTCAAAGTCTGGATAAAGTGGAAAGTGTTCCTTATCCAACTGATATTTTCCTGTGCCCATCTTTGAGTTTATCAATTCTTGAATTTGAGGTGCATATCCACAGCCCCTCTTCTGATCTGCTGCAGTCCTCTTGATTGTTTCAATGATCAGGCTCATGACTTTGAATTTCTGTGGCACATCAAACACATGCAACATGTTGATGGCATGCCCTCTGATCATGTTATGGTCACCTGACTTGGGCAACAAAGTATGTCTCAGAATCCAATTTATGGTAGGCAGCCCTGACAACAGAAAATGGACTGATCCAAAAGTGAAAGTCTCTAGGGCTTTGTCTGGGATCTCCTTGTACATGTGTGCCATGGTATTGTGTCCCATTTTCTTCTTGGCATATACATCCGGATCATCATCATTTTCCTTTGGGGCATTTATCAGTTTTGCCCATTCTTCTATAGTGGATTGGTACCTTGTACCTTCAGACATCCAAACAATTCTTCCATCTGTGTAAAAATGTGTTGTGGAGTAGAATTGCATGATAAGTTCATCATTCCAATTTGTGAGCTTTTGCCCAACAAAATCTGCAACTCCACAAGCAACAAAGCTGTCTTGCACTCCAGGATAGTGCTATTCATTTTCCTTGATGAATTTCCAGTCAACCCACCTCATGTCACAGACTATGGGCTTCTTGTCCAACAGAATTGTTCCATAGAAGTCCTGTTGTTTCTTTGTGTGGAACCTGTAATCAACAGTAGTTCTTCTCCTTGTGGCATATGGATCTGCCATCCTCCACAGTCTCAACCCTGAATCCTTCCTGATTCTCATGTCCTCAGCCACAGGATGGGCATCATTGTGATCTGGTATCTTTGGCTTGAGCTTCCTTAGAACCTGTCCTTCTTCATCTTCCTCCTCAGCAACCTCAGGCACTGGGGCCTTGTTCTTCTCAGCAGCTGGAATACTCCTGGTATTCCTCTTTGGTGCAGACTTGGCCTTGGGGGCAGCTATGGGTGCTTCCTTGGGCTTAGATGTTGCAGCCCCAGATTTGATTGCATCTCCCATAAGCTTAGCTGCCTTTGGAGCTAGTGCAGCAAGCTCTTCCTCTTCCATCATGGAAGGTTGCCCAACAACTCTGGCAATGGTCTTCTTGACCCTTTCCTTCCTCTTCTTGCTTTCTTCAGCTGGCTCTTTGGGATCAGGATTTTCAGGCAGTTGAGTTGATGCTCTGGCCTTGGGCATAGGTTGCCTTCTTGCAGGACTTCTAATCTTCATGCCTGGCTTTATATCTTTTGCTGAGCCATATTCCTTCTTGAGCACCACTTTCTTGGAAGTAGCCTCATCTTCCTCAGCCTTGTAATCTTCATCCTCTGAATCTAAAGTTCTTTTCCTCCTTTGCCTAGTTGCAGCCTTAGGCAAATTGCTAGGAGTACTTATGCTCCCTTCATCTGAAGTTGAGGGACTAGTGCCCTCACTCAAGTCCATCTGCTCTTCTGGCCTGTTTGGCTGTCACTTTGATTAGACATACTGCAAAAGCTGACTGTTGACCCTGTGAAGAGTTATAGATGAGATAGAAAAGATGAGCATCACAAAATGTAGAGGTTTTTGCAAAAGAATGACTCAAAAGTTCAGTCTTAGTTTTCCACAGAAAGCATTTCGGATCCACCGATTTTCAAACTCGGTGACACCGAAGCAGTTTTGGAACCTAAACTGATGATCTCGGTTGGACCGAGTTTCAGTTCGGTGGTACCGAGACTGGTAGGGTTTCACAGAATCCTCAAATCGGTTGCACTGATTAGTAATTCTCGGTCAGACCGAGAGTCACTAGTGCAATGGCATAAGCCAAATCGGTGAGACCGAGTTTTTCAACTCGGTGGGTCTGAGATGGTTTCGGCGGAAACCTAACCCTAAAAATTTGAATCACATCTAATCTATGAACTACTTTGGCTGGATAGAAGAGTTTCAATCGTGGCAAGAATCAATATGAAGACAATGTGCTAGGAATCAGACGTGGATAGCACAAAGATTAAGTCCATACCCTAACTTGGCGGTGGACTTGCTACGGCGGCAACGGCGGGGTCGAAATCCGTTGACGGCGGCGGAGACCAGCGACAGGAGGGTGCTGGCGACGAGGAGATGATCTGGAGACCACGATGGCAGAGCGAGCTGTTGCGCAGGCGTAGGGTTTCGGAGAAATTTCCAAAATTTTGCCCGTGTCTATATATAGCCCGACCCTGTCGGTGTGACCGAGTGGAACAACTCGGTGGCACCGAGATGCATAACTATGTTCAGTTACAGCAACTCGGTGTGACCGAAAAGTTCAAATCGGTTGCACCGAGATTGAAAACTCAGATCAACTTGATGATCTCGGTAGGACCGAAATGGAAGAATCGGTCAGACCGAGAATCACAAAGAGGTTTTGTAAGTTTAAGTCTATGACGAATCGGGGACTCCGAGTGCTCCTCACACAGAGTGGTTCGAATCTGACTTGATCAAATTTTGTGATGTAGCATGAATAGAGTTTGAGACGAGAAAAGCATAGATAGCTAGAGAGGGTTCTTAGGCATTCTTGTCCATCCACTTGGCCAAAAGAAGAAAGAACCAAACAATCAAAACAACAAGTGGATGTCCTTGAATGAGTAAAATATGCACCAACATGCTCACACAATAAAATGGCAAATGAAATATGTGGCAAAGCATGCACAACCAATTCTAGCATCTATCAAACAATTGGCGATGACTAGGTCATCTATATATGAGTATATTGACTTAGGAGTCAAATGAGAACATTTGATCATAGGTCATACTCATCGTTTAAGCTCAAGTGGGGTTACCACTTCTACATAATGCATTAATGTGTTCACACCATTAGAGTTGCTTTGACTCAATTCTTTGAGTTAAGCTCCCCCTAGATGTGAGATCCCCCCCTTAGAGGGATGAACTAACCTTGGGTTTTGTCAATGATGACTTCATGTAGGTGTTGAAGATGTAGATGATCAATGTTGATGTAGATCATTTGGAGCAATCCTTTGGAGTGAGTTGCACATTCAACTTGCCTACATGGGTTAGTCCCACAAGGAACAAACAAGAATATCCATAGACATAGAGTGATGCACACACACAAGATGATGTCCATGAAAACATTAGGTTACCTTGTCCCTTGCCTTACAAACAAGAGGGTTTGTGACTCCTTGAACTAGTGCAATATGTGAAAGTTGATTGCACTTGTTCTTGCCAAAATGATATGAGTGAAGAATGTTGGCGGAGTCACCCTCAAGAACTCTCTAGTTCTTCTTCTTCGGGATCCACATCATCTTGATGGGAATCCTTGGAGTTGTAGTTGTACTTGATGAAGTAGAACTTGACGTAGTCTTGGGGACCCAACTGAACAAGGCTTTAGGTGCTTCTTCAAATGCATAAATCTCTTCTTGAAGCTTGTCCTTGCCTTTGTTCTTGTGGTCTTGTGGTGGAAGATCATCTTGAGATTGTGTCCCCTTGAAGGAAGTAGGATCATACTTCTCTTGTTGAGGAACAAACTTTGTCTTGGGGTATTGATCTTCTTCCCACTCAACTCCATTGGCATTGAACTTTCGTTCAGAACCAACACCTTGATTCTTCCGGTGCCTTCCTTGCTTGCGTACAATTTCCTCGAATTGCTTACTCCCGACAAGGCTCTTGTAAACACCTTTCTCTATAATTCCCTTCAATAAACTATTTTCTTGCTCAAGTGTAACTTGGCTAAGAGAATCATTAGTGGAATCAAGAGAATTACTAGAAGCAACAACATTGGATTTAACATTATTATTGTTACTACTAGAGGAAGTATCTTTCTTGTACGTGTTACTAGACTTGACTTGAGGCATGTAAGTAGATAAGAGTAAACGCTTGGCAATGTAAGAAGAACTTTTCTTGCGGAGATCATCATTGATTGCCTTTAAGAACTCATGCTCTTGCTCAAGATTGAGCTTTTCAAAGCGTAACTTCTCATGAGACCTTAAAAGTTCTCGATGATCTTCGAAGATAGTTTCATGAGCCAACTTAAGAGTGTTTAGTTCTTTAGTTAGAAGCTCAATTTTCTCCTTATCATTGTCATTCGTTTGATTAGCATGATTAATTGACGTTTCATCATAGTATTCATTACTAGAGTTGTCAACAAGTAAATCATCATCCACAAGCAAGTCATCTTCATCACTATTGAAATCAACATACTCAGGATGTGTTACCTTTGGACCTTTGGCCATGAAGCATCTTCCAATTCCTTCATTTGGTGAATCAAATATGTCGTAGGAGTTGGTTGACACAAGTGCTAGACCGGCAACACCTTCATCTTGAGTATGTTCGGAGTCGAAGTGATAGCTTCTCTTGGAGTGATTGTCGGAGTCGGAGCCGGATACCCATTCACCAACATGAGCTTGATGTCTTCGTTTTGTGTAGCTCCTTGATGACTTGTCCTTCCTTTCCGAATCCTTGCTTCTCCGTGAGGCTCTTCGTTCATAACTATCATCTCTACTCCTCCTCTCTCTTGGTGGTGATTCTTCTCTTTTGCTTCTTCTTTTTGGAGAATCTTCTCTTCTTTTGTAGGGTGCCGTACACTCAGTGGAGTAGTGTCCGGGCTTCCCACAATTGTAGCAATTGCGCTCTCGACTAGAAGATCTCTTATCATGATAAGACCTTGACTTGGAGCTTCTTTCTTTGCTTCTACTCTTGTAGAATTTGTTGAAGTTCTTCACCATTAAGCTCAATTCTTCATTGAAGGTTTGTTTCTCACTTGATGATGTGGGGGCTTCACTTGAGGCTTTGTAAGCACCACTTGACTTGTTGTGAAGTTCCTCCTTATCCTTGAGTGACATCTCATGAGCAACAATTCTTCCAATGACTTCTGTTGGCTTGAGATTTTTGTAGTTTGGCATCATTTGGATCAATGTGCACACTGTATCATACTTTCCATCCAATGCTCTTAGGATCTTCTTGATGATGAATCTGTCGGTCATCTCTTCACTTCCTAAGCCGGCAATCTCATTTGTGATAAGTGCAAGCCTAGAGTACATTTCAGCGACACCTTCACCATCCTTCATTTTGAACTTGTCAAGCTGACTTTGGAGCACATTCAACTTGGATTCCTTGACGGACTCGGTACCTTCGTGCATATCAATCAAAGTATCCCAAATTTCCTTTGCATTCTCAAGACGGCTGATTTTGTTGAACTCTTCGAGGCACAACCCGTTGAAGATGATATCACAAGCTTGAGCGTTGTATTGCAGCATCTTCAATTCTTCCGCATTTGCTTCACGATTTGGTTCTCTCCCATCAAAGAATTCACCTTGCAAGCCAATACAAATAATTGCCCAAACAGCGGGGTTATGTCCGAGAATATGCATTTTCATCTTATGCTTCCAACTAGCAAAATTAGTACCATCAAAGTAAGGACCTCTACGGTGATAATTTCCCTCGCTAGACGCCATACTCTCCTAGGTTGTGAAACCAAGGCTATGACCACCAAAAGCTATGGAAATC
This sequence comes from Triticum dicoccoides, assembly GCF_002162155.2. Classification (NCBI taxonomy): domain Eukaryota; kingdom Viridiplantae; phylum Streptophyta; class Magnoliopsida; order Poales; family Poaceae; genus Triticum; species Triticum dicoccoides. The sequence continues at coordinate 610,689,908 of NC_041385.1, forward strand.
AAAGCAAATGGAGACCAAAGCTCTGATACCACTTGTAGGACCTTGAAGTAAGTCTAAAGAGGGAGTGATTAGACTACTTGACCAATTAAAAAACTTAACCTTTTCCCAATTTTAGAGTTTGGCAGATTTTAGCTATCTTAGGACAAGTCAAGCAATCATCACACAATTCAAGCAAGCATGCAGAGAGTATATAGGCAGCGGAAATTAAAGCATGCAACTTGCAAGAAAGTAAAGGGAAGGGTTTGGAGGATTCAAACGCAATTGGAGACACGGATGTTTTTGGCGTGGTTCCCATAGGTGGTGCTATCGTACATCCACGTTGATAGAGACTTCAACCCACGAAGGGTAACGGCTGCGCGAGTCCACGGAGGGCTCCACCCACGAAGGGTCCACGAAGAAGCAACCTTGTCTATCCCACCATGGCCGTCGCCCATGAAGGACTTGCCTCACTAGCGGTAGATCTTCATGAAGTAGGCGATCTCCTTGCCCTTACAAACTCCTTGGTTCAACTCCACAATCTTGTCGAAGGCTCCCAAGTGACACCTAGCCAATCTAGGAGACACCACTCTCCAAGAAGTAACAAATGGTGCGTTGATGATGAACTCCTTGCTCTTGTGCTTCAAATGATAGTCTCCCCAACACTCAACTCTCTCTCATATGATTTGGATCTGGTGGAAAGAGGGTTTGAGTGGAAAGCAACTTGGGGAAGGCTAGAGATCAAGATTCATATGGTAGGAATGGAATATCTTGGCCTCAACACATGAGTAGGTGGTTCTCTCTCAGAAATGGTAAGTTGGAAGTGTAGGTTTAGTCTGATGGCTCTCTCCATGAATGAAGAGGAGGTGGAGGGGTATATATAGCCTCCACAAAAAATCTAACCGTTACACACAATTTACCAAACTCGGTGGAACCGAATAGTTAAACTCGGTCGGACTGATTTAGTAAATTTAGTGACTGTTAGTGATTTTCGGTGGGACTGACATGCATCTCGGTGAGACCGATTCGGTTAGCGTCAGGGCATAACATAATCTCGGTAAGACCGATTACACAAACTCGGTGGGACCGATTTTGGTAATTAGCTAACCAGAGAGTTTGTCAGGTAAACTCGGTGGGACTGATTTGCTCTTTTCGGTGAGACCGAAATGTTACAAAAAGGAAACAGAGAGTTTACATTGCAATCTCGGTGGGACAGATTTTGGCTTTAGGTTTAGGTCATTTGTGGATGTGGGAAAGTAGTTGAAGGTTTTGGAGCATATCACTAAGCACATGAAGCAAGAGGCTCATTAAGCAACACCTCATCCCTTCTTGATAGTATTGGCTTTTCCTATAGACTCAATGTGATCTTGGATCACTAAAATGTAAAATGAAGAGTCTTGAGCTTTTGAGCTTGAGCCAATCCTTTGTCCTTAGTATTTTGAGGGATCCACTTTCATCATCCATGCCATGCCATTCATTGAGCTTTCCTAAAATAATAGTCTTGGAATAGCATTAGCTCAATGAGCTATATGTTGTTATGAATTACCAAAACCACCTAGGGATAGTTGCACTTTCAATCTCCCCCTTTTTGGTAATTGATGACAACATATAGATCAAAGCTTCGACAAATGATATAGATCAAGGTAAATTTTGTCCCTTACAAAGCTTTGAGGATCTCAATATCCGGTTTACGTAATTCCGGTTCAAAACATGGGTATCCTGCTTTACATCTTATCTTATTATGATCACTTAGGGGCTTCCTGCTCATCGGGCATAGCTATCAGTACGCTCTTGATCGGCGCAATGCCAAAATTTATTACGGTCATTTGGGGGCTTCCTGTTCAAACATAGGTCGTATTCGAACCAAAGAGAACATAGCTGTCAATACCCTTTTGATTAGCAAACTGCTGAACCTAATTGGGGGCTTCTTGATTGTATCCGAATCATAGCTCAACCCCTTTGGGAATCGACGTGGATCGTATACAAATCAGCGTCGTTAAACAACTCTCATGGTCACTTGGGGGCTTCCTGTTCAAACATAGGTCGTATTCGAACCAAAGAGAACATAGCTGTCGATACCCACTTGATCGGCATCGCCAAGCCACTGGGGGCTATATGATCGTATTCGAATCTTAGCTTAACCCCTTTGGAACGGTTTACTGATCGTATCCGAATCAGAAGCCTCAAAAAGTTTTATTCTATCTCTGGTAAAGTTTATTGTAGCCACAATTACTTAGCTTGAGACCTTTTTGGAGATTATATCCCGAATGTATATAAGTGTTTTATGATTAACTGGCTTGACTTTTGACTATAAGTCACCGGCTTATGCCAACCATCATTTATATGGAGGCATTGGCTTCTAAGGATTGGGTTATCACCCTTATTACACAGGTCATATAACCCGGCAGTACAAATTCAATATTACAGTGGTCATGGGGGTTTTCCTATTCAAACATAGGTCGTATTTGAACCAAAGAGAACATAGCTGTCGATACCCACTTTGATCGGCATAGCCAACACCATTGGGGGCTATATGATCATATTCTAATCTTAGCTTAACCCCTTTGGGACGGTTTACTGATCGTATTCGAATCAGAAGCCTCAAAATTTTTATCTATTTTATACGATCACAAGTGTTTGAGTTGTCACAAATATCTTATGTGCCGGCTCTTACAGAGTTGAGTTATCGACTTCGCTATCCGGGTCACATAAGCCAGCGGTATCATTCAAAGGATCATAAGGATCTTGTGATCTACTTGTATGCAGGATAAGACTACATTTGGGTGGCTACCCGCCCTGGCTTTTGACGTTAAGTCGCCAGGGCATATGTTGTTTAAACTCTTTGCAGGATTTGCAGGAATATGACATGTAAATGATTAAGTTCAAGCTCATTACAAAAGTTGATGCTTCAAAATGATGATCCGTTCTGGATTTTTCTCAAAGGCTATAAGCCACCGAGTTATAAAAATTCCGGCTTACAATGAAGACGAATTAAATCATCGTTGGCCAAGAGCCGCCGGGTATTTAAACTCCGGGTTTACTTATCAACCGATGAGGTATTCAAATTTTTTAATAGCCAAAGCTGGCTGGATTTTCATGATGATATTGAATGATTGAGGTTTTCATACCGGGTTATATTATTCAAATCTCGAATAGCCAACATGGCTGGATTTCTATTGTGATTATCAATAACCAGTATTATTGAGGTTTTCAAAGTCGCTTTAGCGAAATGGCTATTATTTTATCAAAGGATATGATTTATTCTACAATGAAAGGAATAGTCCTGAGTCGCTGCAGGCTTACAACCCGGCACTTGGGGGCTACATTATTCAAATTGAGGTTATATCAAATATGCAAGTCTCATGTCGCTGCAAGCATGCACCATGACACTTGGGGGCTACCAATTGCTCCTGTCAACAGTTCAAGGTACATAAGTTTTAAATCCATTATAATTGAAGGATCCATTGCTCAGTTGGTAAAGCACAAAGCTCTTAACTTTGTGGACGTGGGTTCAAGCCCCGTGGTGGAGATTACATCATATGATGTTATTATCAATGAAATATATATAAAGTTCCAGCTTAGTATTATCTTACTAAGCCGGCCCTTGGGGGCTACACATTGCTATTCAAGTTTAGATAATAATATTTACAAAGTCCCTGCTCATTATTGCATAATGACTCGGCCCTTGGGGGCTACACTGGTTGAAGTTTTATGAGCATAAGGCAATTACAAGTCCCAGGTTGCTGCAAGCATGACAACCCGGCACTTGGGGGCTACAGGTAATATGGATATAAGGGAGAAATATCTTCCAATTTTCAGTTTTGAGCAGACCAAATTGACTCGGCATCACCAATCATTATGACCCGGTGTATGCAACAATCATAACCCGGCGTCATCAATAATCATGAACCGGCATTGGAAACAATCATGAACCAGCGTTGGAAACAATTATGACCAGGAATTATCAGTTTTATAACCCGGAGATTTTGGAAATTATAACTCAGCAAGATCTATACCTTTAAGCCGGTTGAAATCAGATGAGTATTTCAAAAACTATAATTTTAAGCCGGTGCTTTGGAAGCCGACTCAGATGGATTATTTGTTTACAATATTTCTTCTACAAGCAAATTGATTGTGAAGCTGGTCTATTGACCCGGATTTTCTAGAAGAAGGAAATGGCAAGGACTTAAGGATGTTCAGGTGCCGGTTTACAAGAATTCTTAACCCGGAGCACAACCTGTCAAATTTGTTCTTGTGTTTATTTTTGCAGCATAAGTTTACCATGGATAAATCCAAGCTAAACTTGGGGGCTAATGTCGGGGATATACCCCGCTGTGTAACCCGTCCGCAAGGTATAACCCGGCCGGACTTGGCGATTCACCAGAAGACCCGGCTGGAGCTAGGCGACTCACTGGCGATCTGCCTGGACATGGCGGTTTACATATAACCCGCCTGGACATTGTGACTCACTGGAGACCCGGCGGGCGGGTCAAAATGGACGACAAGGCCCAAGGCCCAGTAGGCCGGCTTACGTTATGATAGGCCGGCTTACGTTATGATAGGTCGGCTTAAGAGGAAAGGCGTAAGGAGTATCTCCCTTACAAGGAATCAAGACCCGGACTTGTATCCGGCTTGTAGTACAAGATAGGTTAGTCCTACTAGGACTCCACATGTAACCCGCCCCTCTAACTTATATAAGGAGGGGCAGGGCTCCCCAAAGAGGGAGAGGCAACAAGAAACAATATCTAGGGCTAGACACAAAGGGGGAGCCGGCTTACGACGACTCTTCTCATGAGCATAATGAGACCTAGCCACAAACAGCATGTAGGGTTCTTACCGGATGATGTTTCCCGGGGCCCGAAGCTGTCTAAATCCTTGTCTTGCGTGTTGCGTCTCTCATCCCGATCAACCCCTCTCAATCTACCACATGGATGCGTTGGCCTCGCGACTAAGTCCTGACACTAAGGACATCTGACGTGATAATTCCACGACATTGGGAGAGGTGCCCCGGCATCGTATCACCATCACACTCCTATCTTTACCGTTTTATTTAGTTTGATCCTTTTAGTAATATCTTGATCTAGTAGATTGAAGTTTCAAGTATCAATTAGTTTTGAGTTTTGCTTTGCGATCTCTTTATGTAATCGAGTCCGTGAGCTATCTATAATAAAGATTAGTGTTGAGTCAAGGGCTTTGCTATCTTGCTATGATCTTGAGAAAGTAGAAGGAATAAAAAGAATAAAAGAGCTTATGTTGATCTTATGGATAGTAATGACTTCACACATAGAAAGTATGAGGGATAAAAGTTGTTGAGAGTTGACAAACGTAGTTTTGGTCATCGTTGCAATTAATAGGAAGTAATAAGGAAAGAGAGCTCTCACATACAAATATATTATCTTGGACATCTTTTATGATTGTGAAGCACTCATTAAGTATAACATGCTAAAAGAGTTGATGTTGGACAAGGAAGATAACATAATGGTTTATGTTTTCTCACATCTCAGTTAAGGTATATTGTCATTGACCTTCCAAACATGTTGAGCTTGCCTTTCCTCCTCATGCTAGCCAAAATTCCTTGAACCAAGTAGAGATACTACTTGTGCTTCCAAATATCCTTAAACCCAGTTTTTGCCATGAGAGTCAACCATACCTACCTATGGATTGAGTAAGATCCTTCAAGTAAGTTGTCATGTTGCAGGCAATAAAAATTGCTCTCCAAATATGTATGACTTATTAGTGCAGAGAAAATAAGCTTTATACGATCTTGTTGTGGAAGCAATAAAAGCGACGGACTGCATAATAAAGGTCCACATACAAGTGGCAATATAAAGTGACGTTCTTTCGCATTAATATTTTGTGCATCCAACCCTAAAAGCACATGACAACCTCTGCTTCCCTCTACAAAGGGCTTATCTTTTACTTTATGTTTTTACTTTATGCTTGAGTCAAGGTGATCTTCACCTTTCCCTTTTTCATTTTATCCTTTGGCAAGCTCCTCGTGTTAGAAACATCTTGATATATATATCCAATTGGATGTAAGTTAGCATGAACTATTATTGTTGACATCACCTAAAGGTGAATACGTTGGGAGGCAACACAATAAGCCCCCATCTTTCTCAGTGTCTGGTTGAAACTCTATAACCACAGGTACTGCGTGAGTGTTAGCAATTCTAGAAGACTACATGATAGTTGAGTATGTGGACTTTCTGAAAAGCTCTATTCTTGACTCTTTCTGATGTTATGATAAATTGCAATTGCTTCAATGACTAAGATTATAGTTTGTTAGTTCCCAATGAAGTTTCTGAACCATACTTGGCATTGTGAATTGATTGTTACTTGAGCATAAGAAATTACATGATAAAATCTATATATGTTGATGTTATAAGAATGATCATGATGCCCTCATGTCCGTATTTTATTTTTATCGACACCTCTATCTCTAAACACGTGGACATATTTTTTCGATATCGGCTTCCGCTTGAGGACAAGCGAGGTCTAAGCTTGGGGGAGTTGATACGTCCATTTTGCATCATGCTTTTATATCAATATTTATTGCATTATGGGCTGTTATTACACATTATATATCAATACTTATGGCTATTCTCTCTTATTTTACAAGGTTTGCCATGAAGAGGGGGAATGCCGACAGCTGGAATTCTGGCTGGAAAAGGAGCAAAAATTGGAAACATATTCTGCACAGCTCCAAAAATCCTGAAACTCCACGGAACTTAATTTTGGAATTAATAAGAATTATTGAGCGAAAGAAACACCAGAGGGGGCCCACACCCTGGCCAGGAGGGTGGGGGCGCGCCCACCCCTACTAGGCGCGCCCCCTGTCTCCTGGGCCCCCTGGTGGCCATCCGGTGTCCATCTTCTGCTATATGATGGCTTTTACCCTGGAAAAAAATAGAGACAAGCTTATGGGACGAAACTCCACCGCCACGAGGCGGAACCTTGGCGGAGCCAATCTAGAGCTCCGGCAGAGCTGTTCTGCCGGGGAAACTTCCCTCCGGGAGGGGGAAATCATCACCATCTTCATCACCAACAATCCTCTCATCGGGAGGGGGTCAATCTCCATCAACATCTTCACCAGCACCATCTCCTCTCAAAACTCTAGTTCATCTCTTGTATCCAATCTTGTATCAAAACCACAAATTGGTACCTGTGGGTTGCTAGTAGTGTTGATTACACCTTGTAGTTGATGCTAATTGGTTTACTTGGTGGAAGATCATATGTTCAGATCCTTAATGCATATTATTACTCCTCTGATTATGAATACGAATATGCTTTGTGAGTAGTTACGTTTGTTCCTGAGGACATGGGTGAAGTCTTGCTATTAGTAGTCATGTGAATTTGGTACTCGTTCGATATTTTGATGAGATGTATGTTGTCTTTCCTCTAGTGGTGTTATGTGAACGTCGACTACATGACACTTCACCATTATTTGGGCCTAGAGGAAGGCATTGGGAAGTAATAAGTAGATGATGGGTTGCTAGAGTGACAGAAGCTTAAACCCTAGTTTATGCGTTGCTTCGTAAGGGGCTGATTTGGATCCATATGTCTAATGCTGTGGTTAGGTTTACCTTAATACTTCTTTTGTAGTTGTGGATGCTTGCAATAGGGGTTAATCATAAGTGGGATGCTTGTCCAAGTAAGGGCAGTATCCAAGCACCGGTCCACCCACATATCAAATTATCAAAGTACCGAACGCGAATCATATGAGCGTGATGAAAACTAGCTTGACGATAATTCCCATGTGTCCTCGGGAGCTCTTTTCTCATTATAAGAAATTGTCCAGGCTTGTCCTTTGCTACAAAAAGGATTGGGCCACCTTGCTGCACTTTATTTACTTTCATTGCTTGTTACTCGTTACAATTTATTTTATCACAAAACTATCTGTTACCTACAATTTCAGTGCTTGCAGAGAAAACCTTACTGAAAACCGCTTGTAATTTCCTTCTGCTCCTCGTTGGGTTCGACACTCTTACTTATCGAAAATAATATGATAGATCCCCTATACTTGCGGGTCATCATGGCCCAGAGTATATCTCTCCTAATCGGAGGGACAAATCCCGTCTTTCTCGACCATGTCTCGCAGCATGGGTTTGGACAAGCCCGAAACCTACCTTTGTAACTACCCATTCACGGAGTAGCGTTTAGTTGGCCCAAAGCAGGTATGTCGCCATCCCGAGTACATGCGCCAGCTCAAGTCATAGGACATAGAACGTATGTTGTACTAGAGACTCACAGATGGCCTATCTATGCGTCTCATAGTTGGGTATGCCCGACTCAAACCTTATCTCAACTCGGATCCGACTATGTCGAATCCGACCAGATCCTTCCGAGTCCATATTATACGGTTAGAATACAATGCTCCATGGCTAGTGATACCAAGTCATCGACAGTGTCATATGCTAGTCTAGTCGGCTACACGTTCACAAGCCCTTTTGACTAGGGATCTTTTAGGACAATCGTCATATAATGCATAGTCCCACAAACAAGTCACGTACTTGCTGATACATCATTGATAATGTCCAATGACTATCTTTATTCATAAACACATAGGAAATATCATCATACATGATTGCTTCTATGGCATATCACCAACAGTCTCCCACTTGCACCAGAGTCAATCAACTAGACATCGAATGACAACAACTCTAGTGTGCCTCTCATGCTTGGGTTGTGGTAGCGGCTTAGTCAACAGATCTGCAACATTTGCATCCGTGTGAATTTTGCATAACTCTACATCACCACTCTTTACGATCTTTCATATCAGATGATATTTCTGATCCATGTGTCTGGTCTTGTGGTGGTTCCTCGGCTCCTTGGCTTGTGCGATGGCACCAGAATTATCATAATAAAGGTCCAACGGTTTTACCGAGGCTGTGAAAACACCAAGATCATCTAGAAAATTCTGGATCCAAAGACCTTCCTTTGCAGCTTCACAAGCCGCAATGTATTCGGCTTCCGCGGTAGAATCTGCCACCGTATCTTGCTTGGAACTCATCCAGCTCACTGCTTCTCCGTTCATGACGTATATGAATCCGGACTATGATCAACAATAATCTCTGTTGGTTTGAAAACTAGCCTCGTCGTAACCCTTTATGCAGAGCTCCTCCTCACCTCCATAAACAAGAAACATCTTTTTAGTCCTTTTCAGGTACTTCAGAATATTTTTAATCACCGCCCAGTGACTCTCACAGGGGTTGGCCTGGTATCTGCTAGTTAAGCTTATTGCAAAGGCAACATCATGGCGAGTACATATCATGGCATACATGATGGATCTGATTGCCGAGGCATACAGAATCCTACTCATCCTGCTTCGCTCATCAGATGTCGTAGGACTCTGAGAATCTCGCTTAGCCTTATACCACGTGAGAGTGGCAAGAACCCTTTCTTTGCCTCACTCATGTTGAACCGCTTCAACACTTTATCTATATACGTGCTCTGGTTTATGCCGAGTAGCCTCCTTGATCCATCTCTATATATCTTAATGCCCAATATGTAAACTGCTTCACTAAGGTCCTTCATTGAAAACTTGCCATTCAATGACTCCTTTACTGAGTTCAACATCGAAACGTCATTTCTGATCAGTAGTATGTCATCCACATACAAAATTAGAAACACTGAAAGAACATGCGGTGCCCCCATGTTTGGTTTTGGTAATTGATGACGATCTCTATGGACTAATGGTTGTATTGAGTTATATTTCAAGGATTTGTCCATAGGCTTTTCTTGAAGTCCATGTGTTGGTTTCAAGGAGTTTATGAGTTGACCAAGGTGCTATTAAGGAATTATCCAAAGATTGGTCATGTGAGTGTTGAGCTTATTGCAAGCATGTCTTGAAGAAAAAGATTGTGTGATCATTCATGTTTACCTTCAAGACATCATCCAAATGAAGAGAGTTGGAAAGATTCAAGGTTGATCAAGACTAAGTCAAGAGTGAATCAAGTTGATCAAGACTAAGTCAAGAGTGAATCAAGTTGATCAACTCACAAAGCGTAGAAGATGTACCGAGAGGGATCAAGTTATCCCATGGTATGGTAAGCATTGTCCATTGCACTTTTGTACTAACCCATGGTCTATGTGATAGTTCTATGTGGGGTTAGGTACGTGTCCATGGGCTTGCGTCAAGAGGCAGATATCATACAACCCATGGAAAGGATGAAATCAAGTGGTGATCGTCATCAAGATTGCCGTGTGCAAGTTCAAGTGGAGCATCACGAAGAGATCAAGTGCTTGAATCTTGCCATCCATTGTGGTGTCAATGGACTTGTGAATATGTTCCTAAGAGTGGCTCACCCATAGTGGACTATGGGGGAGCAATCATCTAGTCTTCATCGAGCCAACACAATCAAGAAAGGTGGTCCAACTTGAGGGAGTCAAGATCGTCTTCATCTAGCTCAAGTGGACCATGTGCAAGGCAAAGGTTTACCCTTGATAGGTTTTCTATTTTACCAGTCTCGTGGTGGTAGTTGGGAGACCGGGTTATAGGATCGTTTGTCGTACTATCAAGGGGGGCTCTCAAGTTGGTAGCTTGATCGTATCGTTAGTAGAGAGCTCAAACCATTGCATCCTTGCATCATATTTCTTGGTTCTTGTTTGGTTATCTTTGTGAGTCTTAGAGCTTATGATCATCTTGATGACAAGCTTGAGTTCATCGAAAATGGAGTTCGCATGCGTCTTCTATGATGTTTTCGGTGTTGGAGGTTTTACCGGTCTTATCCGAGGAAGGGTTCTCACCATTTTCTTATGGGACTTTTCTAATTTGCTTCTTATTGATATTTATTTCAAGATTGTGTTAGTCCTTGTCGCTAGCTTTCCACCAAACTTGGTTTCATCGAATTCAGAGTCTGTTTGCAAAAGTTGTGGCAGTTTTGGTGTTCTGAAAAGGCTGCAGCGGTACTACCGCGAATTGGAGCGGATGTAATTTTTTACTACCGCTCCAGAGCGGTACTACCGCGGCTCCGGACCAAAAACTCGTCCCAAGTCCTGCGGTGGTAGGCCCGGATGTATTCTTTTAGTACCGCTCGCAAGCAGTAGTACCGCTACCCTTTGCGATAGTACCGCGATCCCTAGCGGTAGTACCGTGAGGACGAGCGGTAGTACCGCTTCAGCGGTTCTACTGGCCTTTTGCCTCCTCGCTGTTGTTTTTCAAAGGGGTACTACCGCCCTAGCGGTAGTACCGCTCCTTGGAGCGGTAGTACCGCTCTGTGCGGGTTGTGAGCATAACGGTTGGATTTTTCCCCACCTATAAAAGGGGGTCTTCTTCCCCATTGAACCTCATCCTTTGAGCTCGTGTTCTTCCCCCATTGTTGACCTTCTTCGAGCTTGCTAACTCTCAATCCCTCCATGGATTCTTGCTAGTTTTTGAGGGAAAAGAGAGAGGAAATCTAGATCCACATTTTGGAGTTCTTGGTGTTCTCCTTCTTGTTCTTCCTCTCATCTTCCTCCCTAGCATTAGTTGCTTCGGTGGGATTTGAGATAGAAGGACTTGGGCACTTCGTGTGCCCTTGCCATTGCATTTGGTGCATCGGTTTGAGTTCTCCACGAGATACGTGGAAGTTACAAGTTAAGAAGCTTATTACTCTTGGGTGCTTGGTACCCTTGAGCTTGTTACTCTTGGGTGTTTGGACACCCTAGAGCTTGTTCCTCTTGGGTGCCTTGGGGCCCTAGACGGCTGGTGACGGTGTCCTGGACTAGGGGGTACTCAACGCGTCGTCTCCCAATCAGTTGGATTGGGCCAAGGACCCCCATGGCCGTATACTCATGGGCCAGTCCGGACAGCTGCCGCATACAAGGAAGAATCAACAAGACTTGGCGATCAAGACAAAGACTCCTCCCCCACCGGCGTATTCGGCTAGGACTCTTGTTATCCTAGGCCTCTGGTGCATTATATAAACCGAGGCCAGGCTAGTCGATAGATATACAACAACAATCATACCATAGGCTAGCTTCTAGGGTTTAGCCTCCTTGATCTCGTGGTAGATCTACTCTTGTAAACATCCACAATATCAATATCAATCAAGCAGGACGTAGGGTTTTACCTCCATCAAGAGGGCCCGAACCTGGGTAAAACATCGTGTCCCTTGTCTTCTATTACCATTGATCCTAAGACGCACTGCTTGGGACCCCCTACCCGAGATCCGCCGGTTTTGACATCGACATTGGTGCTTTCATTGAGAGTTCCGCTGTGTGATCGGCGAAAGGATCAATGGCTCAACTGCAGGTCAACTGCGACGTCGGCTTCTTCTTCACCAGCTCGATTGGTCACCTTGGCTTGACCGAGGACTGCGCCCTACCTCCGATCGTCATGTTCGGATGAAGGCCTTCATCGACACCAACTCCGATCTCTATCAAGATCATGGAGGAGTCATCCATGGAGCTCGGGGGCTCAACGTCAACATTGCCCTCAGGCGACCGTGCTGTTTTTCTGGACAACAAACTTGTATCCACCGCCACCGCCTCCTCGAGTGTCGCCTAAACGATTACTTCGGTGGAATTATGCGGAATTAAATCTACAACAACCCTGCAAAAATTTCGTCGAGTTCCGATGGAGGAATCTCCGGCAATCTCCGATATATCGAAGCCCTGTTGAATCTGGACGAGAATCCGGACGAGTTTAGGGCGTGGTATCCAGCGTCTAGCTCGGATGTCCTTTGGAGGATCCAACCGTTGATTTGCTGCGGAATTCCCTTATCTACCACCTGCCAAAAATTCAGCTCGATCCGACCGTCCAAACTCCGGGAAACTTCCGATTAGTGCATCACTTTTTGGCTCTGTTTTCTGCGCGAAAACGAATCCGACCCGAGTTTGTCTTTTTTATGAACGGGATTTCAGACATCCTTTTTGAAGGAAGTTTTGTATGGGGTATTGTGTTTTGTTCCCGAACACATCCCACTAACTTTAAGATCTTTTGAACATGATCTTCGACATCATGCTGGTGTCAAACCAGTCCGGCAATATTGCTCCACGGCTGCCGACCTGCGCTAGACATGTCGTCACTTTGTTGAGCCAAACTCAACTTCTTCGGATCATCACCTTGGCAAGCCGAACAAGAGTCCGGCATCGCGAAGGATAAATCATCACCAACATCACCGCCCCACGGATTACACGGAGCGAGCATACCGGCATCGCCGCACGGTCGCTTTATCAAGCCGGCATCAACCACGTCACGACCTGCATCGGCAGGGCCGCACTATTGCTTCTTCAAGCTGGTGTCCATCACGCCGACTACTTCGCCATCTCGGCTGGACCGGGGGCTTCGCCATCTCTTCATCAACCTACTCCGGACACTTCGGCGTCACTAGCCGACCAGGCATGGGTGCGTGGACCGAGTCCCAATTTTGGGAATCACCTTCCTTCGGATTGCTACAACAAATAAACCAGGTGCTATTAATCCTAGTATTTCTTTTTGCTTGTTTGGGTTAAATTTTTTCCAAGGAATTATTACTCTGGTTAGTCCAGCATATGTACACAGGTCTATCAAATGGTGACCGCATTATTGACGGTTGCATGATGGTTCGGTCAGTTTCCGTACACAGTTCGGCGAACGCCGCATCCGGAACTCGGACCGACCTGTGAATCCAGGCTTTGCCACGCCTTTATTGCATTACGCCGACGACCTGCATCGACATCGACTTCGGCGCCAGGCCATATTTCTTTTACTACTCACTTTGCATAAATTATTTATTATGTAACATTTTTTTTAATTCCTATTATTACTATTATCCCCGATCTGCACTATTTTTTGTGCATAGGAAAATGATCCAGCCGGACTATATCCTTTGACGTCACCTCGGCTGGACGGGGGGCTTCGTCAACACTTCATTACCCCATGCCGGGGACTTCGGCATCACTCTGCCGTCCTGCATTGACCGTGCTATGTCACCACTTCGGAGTGCCGAGCTCCTTGCTCCGCCACCTCGGGACCGGCTTGGGGATGGAACCTTGTCCCGCATCAAGCTCGGACCGCGTCGTCAATACCGAACACATTAACCAGCTAAGTTGCCTTCATGCTCAAAGTTTTAAATTTCTAACTTGTGTTCGATTCGACCAAGAATTATACTTTTTTGTAAAAAATTTGCTTGTAAAAATTTTCCTTGTCGAAACTTTGTTCGCACACACTTGACGCGCTACCCGCGCTCATTATACCTGGGGGCTTCTTTAACAGAAGCTTATTAATACGGGCTTTATGCCCAACACATGTGTCACACTTCCGCATGTACCTTTTATTCACCATTATATGCATCGATATGACTTAAGTTTTGGCCAAGCTGGGTTGCCTGGCTCCTGTGCTTACCCCTACGTTCCCGATTGTTCGGCTAGGTAGTAAAGGGAGCACCTCTGCGATTGTTACTGTCGGGTCAGCCAGATGTGTACCTCAGATTGGGTGAAGCCGAAAGCTAGCATTCTTAAGGGAATACTCGGTCGGTGAACTAAAAGATGATTTCTTACCTATTTATTTACCTGCCCCCAAATGTTTTTCTGCTCTTTTTGCAGTCCGGACATGCACTTTAGGGCATGCCTCCTAGGGAAAGGAACCCCTAACGGAACTATTCTCCCTGGAAGATGTTTCTTACTAACCATGTAATATAACATAACTAGTTGGGCACTTGTCTGATAAAGCACTAATGACCCCTACGCCTGGTCTCCACGCATGTCCCGGTTTTTATAACTGCGAGGGTATTCGGACACACTCCGGACTATTGGGTCTAGAGGTTGAAGCGAAAAGGTCCGCTACGACAAACGATCTACAATCCAACTAGAAGGCATTCTACATGTCACCTTACATTTTATAGTCAACTTTTACCCAAGTCGCTTGGGGGCTCTTATGTTTATTTGAGTTGTTTCATACTAAGTGTTTTTCTTCTGTCGTTGCAAAGTTAAAGCACGGCAGAAGCATTTTTTTCTAAAGTCCAATTTTCGGATTGGCACCGAACACTTGATCTTGTTCGGACGTCATGTTTTTACTGACGTTTTTTGGTTTTCCAAGCTTTTGGCACTTTTAACTATTTGTGTGTTTTCAGCACAAGTCTCGCAGTGCAACGCCGGACACCTTTAGAGATTCGGCAAAAACATTCTCGGATATTGCTATATATGCATCAGCTTCGAATTGTGTCTTTGGTCAATAGTTGGGTTGCCCGGCTCCCGCGCTTGCCTCCTACGTTCCGCTTTGTTCGGCTAGGTGTGCAAAGGGAGAACCACTGCGATTGTGCTTCCAGCTCGCATGGTCAAGCACCTCAGTGGAGAAAGCCGAAAACTGACTGTCACAATAGGTGTAAACTGGTCAGCGATCCGATGACTATATTAAATGACGGGCCATTCATAACAATTGGCCGAAGTGTTTCCGGCTTGACCTCGACTGTCGCTGAACACTACCAGGGGCTATTAACTGGCCTCCCAAACTAAATCCTTGATCTTTTGCTCTTACATTGGAGCTGAGGTTTCATGATCATGCTTAGCATGACAACCCAAAGAAAGGAACCGATAGCGGGACTATTTTCTTTGGAAGCCATTTCTTCTGTTAAACAGCAATATAACATATCTCTCTGCGTACCTTTGTTTAGAAAGCCGTATGACCAGATTGCCTTGTTTGTCGTAAATCTTTGCCCTCATAAAGGCTTTATAAAGTAGGACAAACACTCCTCGGCTACCGGCCGAGGAGGTTGAAGCCCATGGTCGGTCAACAAAGTTTTGTACAATGCGGATCCGAGCATTAATGACATAAAGTACTTGGATACATTGAGTCATTACACATAATTTGTGATTTTACTATGGATATTGATCCTTAATTCGGCCACCCGTGCCCGCATTAAGGCTCGGGAGCTACTGGGCTTCGGGCTTATTATTTACAAATATTAAAGGGGCACATTGATCCCCTGATCTGGTGTTGCCACCCGACCAGTGTCTCGGGGGCTACTGCATTGCTTGTTCTATGCAGAAAATCTTAAGTGCAATACAGTTTCCGAGGAGATTTTGATCCTCAGGTTGGTCGGCCGCACCCAACCTGAGTCTCGAGGACTGAGCATGCCGCTTTTTGTGTCCCGAAGTATTCTGCCGAGCTAGGACTTGATCCTCAGACCGATTTTGCAAATCAACTTGAGTCTCAGCGGCTACGGGGATCAGTGGTCTTATGTCATCCTTCAGGTGCATCTCGGGTTTTAGACCGATACATACCTTGAGGGCTACTGGCTATATATCTCGTCAGAGAATAAATTACATCAATAAAAAACATTGACCAAAAATCAGCCCATGACCGAGGTGCTTAACCACCTCGGAAGCAGTTCGACATATAGCTCGGATGCAAGTGGCTGGCTCCTTAGAGGGCATTTCCGGCATTAAGCTCGGTTAAACTCCTTCAAACTTCTTTGAACCAAGGTGATTTTTGACACCTCGGATAAAGTCCGGCGTTGGAGCTCGGATACAGTCCGGCGTTGGAGCTCAGATACATAGTCCGACGTTAGAGCTGGGAAGCAGTCCGACATTGGTGCTTGGCTGCAAAAGATACCTCGAATGCAGTCTGGCGTTGGAGCTCGGACGCAAGAGGACGTTGCCACCCGGGAACAACTTCAAACCCGAGGCATGGCATAAAAATAACAAGGCATTGATAAAGGCCGTAAACTTAAAGGGGCTCCTCAGATACCCAACGCGTAAACTCGTCGAATGCATTTCGGCGATCCTCAAGATAGAAGATGAGAAGATTTGTTGAACCAGTTTTCAAGATCGGGAACCGAAGATGAAGAACAGTTCGAAAGAATTGAGGAGCGTCCCTAACTTGAAGACCGGTTCAGGGGGCTACTGACAGTGTCCTGGACTAGGGGGTACTCAACGCGTCGTCTCCCGATCAGTTGGATTGGGCCGAGGACCCCCATGGCCGTATACTCATGGGCCAGTCCGGACAGCTGCCGCATACAAGGAAGAATCAACAAGACTTGGCGATCAAGACAAGGACTCCTCCCCCACCGGCTTATTCGGCTAGGACTCTTGTTATCCTAGGCCTCTGGTGCATTATATAAACCGAGGCCAGGCTAGTCGATAGATATACAACAACAATCATACCATAGGCTAGCTTCTAGGGTTTAGCCTCCTTGATCTCGTGGTAGATCTACTCTTGTAAACATCCACAATATCAATATCAATCAAGCAGGACGTAGGGTTTTACCTCCATCAAGAGGGCCCGAACCTGGGTAAAACATCGTGTCCCTTGTCTCCTGTTACCATTGATCCTAAGACGCACTGCTTGGGACCCCTACCCGAGATCCGCCGGTTTTGACACCGACAGTTGGTGTTGTTCGGAGCTCAATCATTGTGGTGTAAAGCTCCGGGCAAGCGTCGGGGTCTCCAATTAGGTTGTGGAGATCGCCCCGAGCAATTTGACGGGTACCGGTGACCGCCCCCAAGGGTTGCCAAAGTGTACGGGTTTAGTGAACGCCCCCAAGGGTCGCCATTTGTACGGGTTCGGTGACCGCCCTCAAGGGTCCCTTAGTGGAATCACGACATCTTGCATTGTGCGAGGGCGTGAGTAGATTATGGTGGCCCTAGTGGCTTCTTTGGGAGCATTGTGCCTCCACACCACTCCAAACGGAGATTAGCATCCGCAAGGGTGTGAACTTTGGGATACATCGTCGTCTCCGCGTGCCTCGGTTATCTCTTACCCGAGCCCTTTATTTATGCACTTTACTTTGTGATAGCCGTATTGTTCTTTGTCATATATCTTGCTATCACATAGTTGCTTATCTTGCTTAGCATAAGTTGTTGGTGCACATAGGTGAGCCTAGTTGTTTTAGGTTTTGTGCTTGACAAATTAACCACTAGGTTTATTCCGCATTTGTTCAAGCCTAAACCGTAATTATTTTAAAGCGCCTATTCACCCCTCCCTCTAGGCGACATCCTCGATCTTTCAATTGGTATCAGAGCCTCGTCTCTCTTTTTTAGGCTTTACCGCCTAGTGAGTAAAGATCTCGACTAGGGGATTAGGATTCTTTGACACCCTTAGTTTCGATGGCACAAATTTTGATGTTTGGGTAATTCACATGCTTAATCTCTTTAGGGTCATGGACCCAAATTTAGAGAGAATTGTAGATATGGGTTTTTCTCCTCCAAAGGATCCCCAAAGATTATCTTTAGAGGATGAGAAAAACTCTTATCTCAATGCTCAAGCTTCTAATGTGCTTTTCGATTGTTTGAGCAATGTAGTTATATTTCAACTCATGCCGTTCCGGGATGCTCATGAGTTGTGGACGAAGCTTCAAGATAAATATGGTGTGTCCAAGATTTGTGGGGATGATTGTTCTCCCTCCACCTCCGGTCATATAGTCTTCTCAACTTCTTCTACTACACCTACATGTGGTTTGCCACAAGATAATGATATGGTGAGTAGTGTTGGTCATTGCAATGATGATAGTATGCTTATTGTGGATGATCCTTCATCACTATATTATTGCAATGCTCCTTATTTGGGCTTTAACACTTCGAGCACTCCAAATGTTTCACATGCTTGTGTTGATAGTCCTTACATATCATGTAGAAATTGCTTGACTAAATCTCATGATGATATGCTTGTTATGTCTTGTTGCCATGATAAAAATGCATCTATTTCCTTGAATTGTTGTGCTAACAATGTAAAGGAAACCCAACACTCCATGGAACAAGATGTGGTGTTTTATGGTGCTTCAAGGGATCCTACATCATCATCTATTGCATTTTGCCTTATGGCCAAGGCCTCAAAGGTATCTCCCACTTTGAATCCCAATATATCTTGCGATGATATTGATGATGGCAAGAATGATGATGATGTTGATTATGATAAAGAGAATGATAATGTTGCCTCCTTAAAAATTAAGGGGGAAATGGTTTTTAAAGCTCTTCATAAAAATAAAATTGCTCGTTCCAACTTCATGGAAATTATGTCCATTGCCATTGAGGGCAAGAAATATATTGAGGAGTTGGAATCTCATCTCGAGGAGCATGAGGTCACCATTGAGAAAATGGAAGGTCATGAGCGTGATTACGCTAATGAGATTGCGGACCTCTCTCAAGCTCTTGAACTTGAACAAACCAGCAAGGAATCTCTTGAGGAGACTTTTGCTCTAGAATTATCTAGAGTGAGGGAATCTCGTGATAGATCTCTTGAGGTGGCCAATGATTTTGAAACTAAAAATGAGGAGCTTGAAGTTGCGCATGCTAAACTCCTTAAGGACTTTGAGCACCTCGAAAATGGCTCAAGGTTCATTAAGAGTGAGCACATCAAACTCACCGAGTCTCATGCTCAACTTAAAGCTTCATATTCAAAAGAGCTTGCCAAGTTGTCTTCTCCTCTTGTTGCTAATGATGATGCTTGTGCTACTAACTCTATCTCTTGTGAAGCATCCATATTGAAGGAGAATGTTGAGCTACGGGCTCAACTTGAGTTGCTATCTAGCAAATATGGGAAATTGGAAGAAAGTCATGAAAAACTCTCAAACTCTCATGATTATCTTCTAGTATCCCATAATGTGCTAAAGATAGCTCATGAGGCCATGCTTGCTAAGGTAACATCTAGTGAGCCTCATGTGGATACTAGCACTACATCTAGTCAAAGTGCTATATTGCCATGTGCTAGTCCTTGTAATTCGTCTACTCACAATGTTGGTACATCTTGTGATGAATTGATTTCCTTGCCTTGTTGCTCTAATGATGAAGCTTATACTTCCTCTAGTACATGTGTTGAGACTAACCATGTAGAGGAAATCAAAGAGCTCAAGGCCCAAGTCACTTCCTTGAAGAAAGACTTGGAAAAGTGTCATGAAGGGAAGGCCACACTCAACAATATCTTGAGTGTGCAAAAATCCCCCAATGACAAAGGTGGACTTGGATTCAACTCCAATAATAAGAAGAAGTCCAAGAGCAACAACAAGAAGGGCCAAAAACAAGTCAAGAGTTCGACCAAGATTATTTGCTTCAAGTGCAAAATTGAAGGGCATCATGTTAGATCTTGCCCATTGAAGAAGAAGGCCTTTAGTGACAAGCAACAAGGGAAGCGGCTACAAGTGCATTCTCATGCTCAACCTCAAGTTGAAGAAAGGCCTCTTCCCAAGAAGACTCAAGCTAATGCTTCTCAAGTTGAGAAATCAAGTGAGAAGAAAGTGAAGAGTAGACGTTGCTACCTATGTCATGAGAAAGGTCACCTCGCTTCTTCATGCACTAGTGGTAACTTATACAACCCAATTATTATTGATGATGTCTATTCTCTTGGGAAGGATAAGGTTGGCAATGTGGTTGCCAAGTTTGTTGGTACTCAAAGTGGTTTGAAGAAAAGAACCATTTGGGTAGCCAGGCCTATTGTGACTAACCTCTTAGGAACCAACTTGGTTGGGGACCAACTAGCTCAAACTTGATCAATAGGTGTTGTTGGAGGGCATTGGAGACTTGGCTACATTATGAAGAATTAAGGGGACTTCATCATTCTTATTGTCTCAAGCCAAGTCAATTGGATTATCAAGTTTCTATCTTATATCCAGTGTGCCTCCTTGCGGTAACTTGTACTTAAATTGTTTACATTGAAAGTTACTTGCCCCCTTGCATGTGTTTGTATATGTTGTGATTCCAACTTGCTTATCTTGAGCAATCAAGTATGTGTGTGTTGGTTTGCACATCATGTAAGTGTGTGTCGTGCGTTGAGCCTTTATGCTTCTTGTTTGTATCCTAGTTGGCTCGTGTGAGAGATTAATGGAACATCCCATTTTGGGGGAGTGATGTGCTTTGTGCACCTCACAATCCTATAAATGTGTTTACATGAGAAATACCATCTAGTATTGATATTACAAGATTATCTAGTCGCTAGGTGGTATATCTCTCATGAGAAATTCAAATTCTAAATAGTCCATTAATTATCTCTTGTTTGTTTCTCTTATTGCCTCTTGTTAAGTTTTTATTGGTATCACATTATGGGGGAGTAATATGCTAAGTGCATATTACAAGCCTAGAAAATGTGTACATTTGAGATATTGTCACCTAGAATTGATATTGTAAATTATCTTGTTCCTAGGTGGCATGTTAGCTCTACAAGTTGCAATTTGCTTGTGTTTGTTGTGAAGATGATGTTGGATGTCCTTGTTATCTACCACCGGGAATTATTTCCAAATACTTCTTGTCTTTTGACAATTCGTAGTCACTTATGTGTGGTAGAATTTGTTGATCATCTTTACTTTGGCTTTTGTTTTTATTTGCCTTTTCTCTTGCCAAGGTTTGTGTCAACTCCCGTTGTCTTCCCTACCACTTGTGGATCTTGTTTATTTCTTGTTCTTGTCTAGTGTTTTCTAGATATAGTGAAAGTGGTGATCCCACCTTGTGCATTTTGTATTCAAATGCAAATCCTATATAATGCACAACTCGTGGGGGAGCTATCCTATTTTATTTAGAACACTCTTCTTGTGATCCTTATCAAGTGTGTTTTGGTGGAAGGCAAGCCATTTCTTTTTGGTACTTTGTGCCATCATGAAACTTTGTTGAGAGCTTGGTTTGTTTGGAACCATCCTCTCTTTGGGAGTTTGACATCTTTAGTTTAGTGTGTATCAATGGATATCTCATTCCTTGATGTATCTTTAATGATATCTTCCAAGTGATGATTTCTCCATTTGGTATCCTTTTCACTTGGCATTTCTTTGTATTTTGGTTTCGGGTTTTGAAAGTCTTGAGCTTGCATGTTTACTTCATGTATTTTATTTGGCATGCTTTCTTTCTTTGACTCAATATATAGGGGAATCTCCACCAAGTCTCAAATCGGATGAGATGTGTATGAAATTCATTTTCATATCTATTTGCACATATTTATGTGGAGATTGTCCTATGTATTTATGTTTCTAACCCTTTGGTCCCAATGAGTTTGGGTACCATTTTGTTTGTGTTGTTGTTCTAGGAACAATTGGAGATGCATTGGATGCTCGGCTCACTCACAAGGAAGGTGGTGTCACCATGTGCTTATTGGAGTCAAGCTAGGATGATCAATGATCTACTATCTACCTTTAATTGGTATCTACTACATCCTTCCAATGCTATCTTGGTGACAAGTATCTACTCATGCATACACCTCTTATATTCAACCTTGTGTAGGTTGCATCATGGCATGAATTTCTTGATTAGTTCTTGTGATACTTGTTGCTCTTCTCAAAGCATCTCAACAATGATCTCTTGTTACTAGTTGTGATGTCTTTGATGTTCATGCGGTTGGAATTCATTTATATACAATAAGACCATATCTAGCTATGTGCTATGCTTCCAAGCAAATATCTTATTGGTATATGTATGACTTCCTTTTGGATATCTTGTTCCTTCATGATTGTAACTATTTCGGGTGTACATCCTTCTTTGTAGATATATATCATCATGATTTCGTCTACCTAGAACCTTGTACACTTGAGAGAAATTACATCTCTAGATGATATCCCTTCTTTCACGTCCACCCTGTCTTTCTTATGTTATTTCTTTGGTGGCTCTGTGAAAGCTTTTGCCTTGAGTGCGTGTATTATATCGTTGCATCTTGATGCACTCTTGTGTGGTGAAGATTATTTCCTCATGCTTATCTTTACGAGGCTTTTGCCATCTTGGTATCCCTCATCTTGATGAGGATTTCATCTTCTATCTTCACCATGGGTTGTCACAAGCATAGGTTCTTTATATGCTTATTAGTGAGCTTGTGAACCCGTTTGCTAGTTGTGTGTGGGAATGACATGCCTTGTACCGTGTATCTCATTCTTTCAAGACTATATTGATGCTTAATGCTCATCCGTACATTAGTCTTCTCAAGTGCATTGGCTTGACTCACACACATCGATTTTGGTTGAGCCTATTCTTAGTTGCCTATGTTACATGTTGCTCAACCATGTGCTTATTGCAAGTGCTAGGCTTTGTCTCCTATTTGCCCACTTGCACTGGTTGTGAGTTTCTATTGATTTTGGGGGAGCTATGATCCAATTTTGTTCACTTTGTATCCAATACAAATATTCTTATTTGTGCACAAATCATGGGGAGTGTCGGTGTCAAAACCGGCGGATCTCGGGTAGGGGGTCCCGATCTGTGCGTCTTAGGCTGATGGTAACAGGAAGCAAGGGACACCATGTTTACCCAGGTTCGGGCCCTCTCGATGGAGGTAAAACCCTACTTCCTGCTTGATTAATATTGAAGATATGAGTAGTACAAGAGTAGATCTACCAAAAGATCGTAGAGGCTAAACCCTAAGAGCTAGCCTATGATGGTATGATTGTAATTGTGATCGGCCTTCTAAGGACCATCCTCTCCAGTTTATATAGACACCGGAGAGGGATAGGGTTTACATGGAGTCGGTTACAAGGAAGGAAATATAATATCTGGATCGCCAAGCTTGTCTTCCACGCAAAGGAGAGTCCCATCCGAACACGGGCCGGAGTCTTGTGTCTTGTATCTTCATGCTTCAATAGTCCGGACAATGTATATAGTCTGGCTCTCCAGATACCCCCTAATCCAGGACTCCCTCAGTAGCCCCTGAACCAGGCTTCAATGATGATGAGTCCGGCGTGCAGTCTTGTTTTTGGCATTGCAAGGCGGGTTCCCTCTCTGAATACTCCGATGTACCCATCACGATGAACAGTGCCCGGCATCTCATCAATATTGTACTCCTCGGCTTCAGTGCTTCAATAATGACCATCTCCACGTGTCGAGCGAATGCAAGGAGTCGAGGCATTTTTGCATTTGCCACCCTCGATCCTTCGGGCTAACCGTCTATTTGAAGAGATGGGGATTCCTAGATCCAAACCTCACTCTCCCTCCTCGAGCAAGCATCCAACAGAGCGCCCCGGAAAAACATTCCAACATGGCTGGTCGTCGCAACTCTTCTGCTCGCTCCCCTTGCCCCAAGCCGGGGGACTGGGGAGAGTGTTCAGTTTCTCATAGTCGTTTGATAAAATTACAAACCCAAGGGCTTCTCCCCCCGGTGTTCATGGTCCCTATCCGAGCCGAAGTAGCCACCTATAACGGCGGAGAACAAGCGGAGAGATCCCCCAATCCGTCTCCAGAGGAGCAAATATGCCTCATTCCGCATCTGTTAAGGGGCGTCGGGTTCCCTATTCATCCATTCCTTCGTGGGCTCCTGGAGTTCTACGGCCTCCAGTTGCACAACTTTACCCCAGCCTCCGTACTACATATAGCAGGGTACGTCGCTCTTTGTGAGATATTTCTAGGCTGCGAGGCTCATTTCAGTTTGTGGAAGAAGCTGTTCTGTCTTGTCCCCTGCAACCAGGGAGAGTCCCTATGTCAAGTGGGCGGGGCCAAAGTATGGCATATTGTCGAGACCGGATACCTATCCGGCACTCCCAAGAAGGCACTAGATAACTGGACTTCAGAGTGGTTTTATATTGATGACGCTCCCCTTCCGGATCCAGTCCGGACAGGAGTCCCCAAGTTCAGTAACGCCCCGCCGAGGGCACGCCTAAGATGGCACCCCCGAGGCCCCCAAGAAGAGGATACCAGGGAAGTACATTTCCTGATGAGCAGGATAAAGTTACTGGCCAAATCCGGACCGACGATAGTTGAGGTCATGGCAATATGCATAATGCGGGGAGTGCAGCCGCTTCAATATCGGGGCAATCCCATGTGGCATTACAACGGGACATATGATGCCACCCACTGTGGCCGTAAGGGTCCGGACTCCGCCACTGCTCTGGCAAGGATACTGTCCGATCTATACAAAGGAGAAGAGGAAGACTTCCTTCATATCAAACCGTGAGACGGATTCTCCATGTACAATCCCCCAAACCGGGTAAGTCATCATTTATTTTCACGCTTCACTTATCGTGGCGTTCTTTGCTAAAGTTACCTGCCTCAATATTTCCGAGCAGGAACTGAGGAGGGCCGTAGAAGGAATCTCCAGCCCTTCCTCGCAGCCAGAGGACCCCGAAAGGGCCCTGGATCCAGGAATCGAAGAAGACCCGGATGCGGTCGTGGAGCTTGTCGACGGGATATTTTATCGGGCGAGCCGTGACGGTGCCTCAGTGGCTATTACTGTTGATTATCCCGGACTGCTACCTTCATCGCGTGCAAGCCAAGCCGAAGACTCGATCCTCCGAAGAGGACTCTTTCCTGATGTCACGCCTTATCCCTGATGCATCGTGCTCTTGTAGAAGCGACGTTCGGAGCGTAGGGCCGAGCCCCTAGGGACCCGTCAGCCACAGGCGTCCGGATTGGGTAGGCTCAAGAGGAAGGCGGTTAGGGCCGACACGCCTTTACAGAGGTAAGGAATCAACTTGTCATGTAATTATTGTTATTTGAAGTATAACAGCACCCCTTACATCCTGGCAGGAAGAGGAGCATCCGGACTATATCCGGGGATCCTGCCAACCACGCCTCCACCAGTTGGGCTCTAGAACCGACTTCGAGAGAGGAGGCGGACGTAGGGCCGACGCCGCATAGTCCTCCTACAGAGGACGCAGATATGCTCTCTGCCACAAATTCCGAAGTAGAGAGCGCCATGAATCACCGGCGTCGACGGGCCGTGCTTCGCAACAACATCTTTTTTGAAGAAGCATTTAATGCTTTCAATTCGGTAGACGCATACATCCGAGCTTCTCAAAGCGGGCTCGCCCGGGCCACAGTCCAGTACACCAAAGATATACGGGTAAGAAAGTTTGATGAGCATGTATAGCAGTAGCCCCCGAGACTTGAAACAGTTGGAATAACAGTTTGAAGTATCAATTTATGCGCAGGTTCTTGTAGATAAGAATGAGCAATTGTCTCGGGAGCTAGAGGAGTGCAAGACCCAACTGAGGGCCACAGTTGCCAAGCTAGAGGAATCCCAGAAGGCCTCATATGGTAACATTTATCTCGGTTGTACGAAAATGTACCAGTTAGCAACTGGCTGGTATGACAAATTTAACAGAAAATTCTGTAGATAACCCCGGAGTAAATCCGGGGGGTGGGAGAGATGACGAGTGGCATCTCCAGAGGCAACTAAAGGTCGGCGAGTGCATTCTTACACAAGTTAAGCAGGAGAAGAATGCTCTCCAAGATGCCAATGTTCGGCTGGACGTGGAATTGAAAGACGTCCGTGCGCAGCTGGCGGACTCCGTGAAGGAGAACAAAAGGCTTCACCGCGGCATTTATGGTAAGTGCCTAAATGAAGTGTAGCATAGTTCGGCGGGGAAGTGTATTAATAGAGTTTTTCTTGTAGGAATGTTGATGGGTCGCCCTGAGGAGGAGATGCCCGCATCTACAGGCGATTTACTGCAAGACCTCTCACAGCTGCATGAGCGAGCTCGGCAGGCGATGCAGGGCGTAGCGCAGGCCTTGTGGCCGTCAAGCCTCCTGCCAAATGGCATGGGAGAGCTTGTGGACATGCTTCAAGGAGCACGGCGACGCTTCCGACTATGGAAAATGTCAGCCTGCTGGCAGGGTGCAAGGGAAGCATGGGCTATGGTGAAAACGCGCTACACCAAGCAGGACCCAAACCATATGGCCGAAGTCAGACCGGCAGGGCTAGATGGGAAAGAAATTCCTGTGAGTCTTGTATATGACCAGGTGGCGTTAGCGGCGAAGTATTCTCAACAGGATTGTAAGCTAGATAGCTTGTTGGATGGTATAGAGGATGAATATAGTCAGTCCAAGTGACTGTGTAATTCAATGGACATAAGTAGCCCCTAGACGGATTAAAATCATTTGTCATGGCGGACCTTTTCGCTTCAGCCCCCGGATCCTACAATTCGGGGTGTGTCCGAATACCCGCTCGGTTATACAAAACCGAAGTATGCGTGGAAACCAGGCGTAGGGGTCATAAGTGCTTGAACAGACAAGTACCCAACTAGTTATGTTATATTACATGGATAGTAAGAAACATCTTCCAGGGAGAATAGTTCCGTTAAGGGTTCCTTTCCCTGGGTAAGCATGTGTCAAGGCACATGTCCGGACTGCGAACCATAGCGCGGGATACAAAACTTCTGGGGATTAATGTTATGATAAACGAAGACATCTTTTGTTCACCGACCAAATATACTCTTAAGGAAACTAGCTTTCGGCTTCACCCAGTCTGAGGTACACATCCGGCTCAACCGGCAGTAACAATCGCAGAGGTGCTCCCCTTATGCCCTAGCCGAATTAACGGGAACGTAGGGCATAAACACAGGAGCCAGGCAACCCAGCTTGGCCACATCTTAAGTCATATCGATGCATATAATGGTGAAGAAAAGGCACACATGGAAAAAGAAACGCATGTGTGACGGGCAAAAAGCCCTGAGAGTAATTTATATTTAGCTTCCGTATAGGAAGCCCCCAGGTAAAGCTTACACACATAGTGCGGCCAGAGTAGTCCGGGAGTCCTACTGTATTAAATATTGTGTGTGAAAGGAAAAATATCGAGAAAGGAAGAGGGAGGGAGCATAATTAAAAAGGAGGGGGTAAGGAGACGAACACTAAGTTCGGTGCTAGGCGTAGAATCTCCGGAGTCTGGCCGCGTTCCATGGGTTTGGCTCCAGTCTGTTGTCGGACGCATTACGTAAGAGGTACGCTCCTCCGGTGAGAACTTTGTCGATGACGAAGGCGCCTTCCCACTTGGGTTTGAGCTTGTCCTTCTTCTTCTCTGGTAAGCGTAGAACGAGCTCGCCAATATTATAAGTTTTGGCCCGCACTTCTCTGCTTTGGTATCGTCGAGCCTGTTGCTGATAGAATGCAGAACGGGCCTTAGTGACGTCGTGCTCCTCCTCCAGGGCGTCCAAGTTATCCTGCTGATCTAACTCGGCTTCCTTCTCTTCGTACATGCGTACGCGTGGCGAATCATGTATTATGTCGCAAGGTAGTACTGCTTCCGCACCGTACACCATAAAAAATGGTGTATATCCGGTGGTTCGATTCGGCGTGGTCCGCATCCCCTAGAGTACGGAGTCGAGCTCCTCGACCCAATGAGTATCCGACTCTGTCAAGGATCGCACTAGTCTGGGTTTGATGCCGCTCATGATGAGACCGTTTGCCCGTTCGACCTGGCCATTTGTTTGAGGATGGTAGACGGAAGCTTAGTCGAGCTTAATGCCCATTTTGCCGCACCAGGATTTCACCTCATCGGCCGTGAAATTTGAGCCATTATCGGTGATGATGCTGTGGGGGACACCGTATCGGTGTACGACCCCGGATATAAAGTCTATTAGTGGTACGGATTCGGCCATTTTCACTGGTTTGGCTTCTATCCATTTGGTGAACTTATCTACCATGACCAATAAGTATTTTTTCTTGTGGCTTCCCCCTTTAAGGGTCCAACCATATCCAGCCCCCAGACCACGAAGGGCCAAGTTATGGGGATTGTTTGGAGAGCGGTAGGGGGCATATGACTCTGATTGTCAAAGAGCTGGCAACCGACGCAGTGTTGGACAAGGTCATGTGCGTCTGCTCGGGCTGTCGGCCAATAGAAACATGTATGGAAGGCCTTGATGACTAGTGCTCGAGCCACGGCATGGTGCCCGCCCAGTCCGGCATGGATTTCAGCCAAGAGTTGCCGCCCTTCCTCTTCGGAGATGCACCTTTGAAGCACTCCGGTCGCACTTTTCTTATAGAGTTCCCCTTCATGGACGTTCTAAGCTTTAGAACGCTGGACGATGCAGCGTGCTTCATTTTGGTCTTCGGGGAGCTCCTTCCTATTTAGGTAGGCCAAGAAAGGCTCAGTCCACGGGGTGATGACAACCATTATTTCGTGGGCTGGTGATGTTATTTCGGTGGTAGAGCCTCCGATTATGTCTGATAGTTCGGAATCTGGGGATGTATTCGGATCCGTGCTGGTATTGCCGGACTCCCCTTCCCATATCACGGATGGCTTGAATAGCCTTTACAGGAATATGTTAGGTGGGACAGGGTCGCGTTTAGCGCTGATGCGGGCAAGGACATCTGCTGCTTGATTGTTTTCTCGAGCCACATGGTGAAATTCGAGCCCCTCGAATCGAGCTGACATTTTAAGGACGGCATTATGGTAGGCCACCATTTTCGGATCCTTGGCATCAAAGTCTCCTTTATTTGTGATATTGCGAGGTTTGAATCCCCGCGCACCTCTAGGCATTGAATGCCCATAGAGACTTCCATCCGAAGACCGTGCAACAGAGCCTCATATTCGGCTGCGTTGTTGGAGTCTGTGTATAATATTTGGAGGACGTATTGGACCATGTCTCCGGTGGGAGACGTCAGGACTACACCCACTCCCAATCCGGCCAACATTTTAGAGCCGTCGAAGTGCATGATCCAGGTAGAGTATGTGCCATACTCTTTAGGGAGTTCGGCTTCCGTCCATTCGGCGACAAAGTCAGCTAATACTTGTGACTTGATAGCCCGCCGAGGCTTGTATATTATGTCGAACGGAAGGAGCTCAATGGCCCATTTGGCAATCCGGCCCGTGGCATCGCGGTTATTTATTATATCGTTTAGTGGTACTTCGGAGGCCACCGTAATCGAACACTCTTGAAAGTAGTGTCGTAACTTTCGGGATGCCATGAAGACCGCGTATGCTATTTTTTGATAGTGTGGGTATCGGGATTTGCATGGGGTGAGGACCATGGATACGTAATAAACCGGCTTCTGTAGCGGGAATTTGTATCCGTCAACCTCTCGTTCGACGACGAGTACTGCGCTTACAACTTGATGTGTTGCAGCTATGTACATCAGCATAGGTTCGCTGATATTTGGCGCTGTAGGACTGGATTATTGGCCAATAAGGTCTTTATTTCATCAATCCGGCCACGGCTGCATCCGTCCACACGAAGTGTTCGGTGCGCCAAAGAAGGCAGTAAAGAGGCAATACCTTTTCTCCTAACCTGGAGATAAAGCGTCTCAAAGCAGCCACGCATCCAGCTAGTTTCTGGATGTGTTTGAGGTCTGTTGGTATAGCCTACTGTGACAAAGCTCGGATTTTTGCCGGATTAGCTTCAATTCCTCTATTCGAAACGATAAAGCCCAGCAGTTTTCCAGAGGGGATGCCGAAAACGCATTTCTCCGGATTCAGCTTGATGTCGTATGTTCGTAGGTTGTCGAACATAAGCCTCAAGTCATCTATTAGGGTTTCGACGTGTCTTGTTTTTATGACTACGTCGTCCATGTATGCCTCCACTGTTTTGCCGATTTGCTTTTCCAGGCATGTTTGAATCATGCGTTGATAGGTTGCTCCGGCATTCTTGAGCCCGAAAGGCATAGTGTTGAAGCAGAAAGGGCCATAAGGCGTTATGAAAGCTGTTGCAGCTTGGTCGGACTCTACCATCTTTATTTGATGGTATTCAGAGTATGCGTCGAGGAAACATAGCGAGTCGTGTCCTGCTATGGCAACGATGATTTGATCGATGCGAGGGAGGGGAAAGGGATCCTTGGGGCAAGCCTTGTTAAGGTCTTTGAAGTCGACGCACATGCGCCAGGATTTGTCCTTCTTTGGTACCATTACCAAGTTCGCCAGCCAATCCGGATGTTTGATATCTCTGATGAATCCGGCCTCAAGTAGCTTGGCTAGCTCCTCCCCCATGGCTTGCCGTTTGGGCTCTAAAAATCGCCGTAGGGTCTGTTTGACGGGTTTGTATCCCTTTAGTATGTTAAGGCTATGTTCGGCCAATTCGCGCAGGATGCCCGGCATGTCCGATGGGTGCCAGGCGAAAATGTCCCAATTCTCGCGTAAGAAGTCTCGCAGTGCGGCGTCCATAGTGGGGCTTAATTGTGTCCCGATGGAGGCTGTCTTCGTGGGGTTCGTAGGGTGGACTTGGAATTTGACTATCTCATCTGCGGGTTTAAATGAGGTGGACTTGGGTCGTTTGTCGAGTATCACGTCGTCCCTGTCCACGGTGGCGTGCAGCATTGTTAATTCTTCTGCTGCTAGGGCTTCGGACAGTGCTTCCAAGGCTAGTGCTGCGGTTTTGTTTTCGGCGCGGAGTGCGACGTCCGGATCACTAGCTAGAGTGATGATTCCATTGGGTCCGGGCATTTTAAGCTTCATGTACCCGTAATGGGGTATAGCTTGAAAGCTTGCAAACGCGTCCCGCCCTAGAAGGGCGTGGTATCCGCTGCTGAAAGGGGCCACTTGGAATACGATTTCTTCGGACCTGTAATTCTCTGGGGTGCCGAATACCACATCGAGTGTGATTTTCCCCGCACACCATGCCTCCCGACTAGGGATAATTCCCCTGAAGGTTGTGCCGCTTCGCTCAATGCGGCCTTTATCAATTTCCATCTTCTT
Source organism: Triticum dicoccoides (assembly GCF_002162155.2). Taxonomy (NCBI): domain Eukaryota; kingdom Viridiplantae; phylum Streptophyta; class Magnoliopsida; order Poales; family Poaceae; genus Triticum; species Triticum dicoccoides. Next base: position 610,721,076 of record NC_041385.1, read on the forward strand.
GAGTGTTTCTTCGTAGATCAGGTTTAATCCACTTCCGCCGTCCATGAGCACTTTAGTGAGCCGAAAGCCGTCCACTATTGGGCTAAGGACCAAAGCGGCTGGTGCCCGGACGGTCTGGAATTGGGGTTCGTCACTTGCATTGAAAGTTATAGCAGTGTCATTCCACAGATTTACTTTTGCCACATGGCAGATTTCAGCAGAGCTTCAATGAGCTCGCTTGTGCCTATTGTTTGAGGCGAAAGTCATGAAGACTGTTAGTACCGTATTGTGTTCCTTGGCGGGATGCTGTTTGGCTTTATGGCTCTCGAGGAGATCCTCGCCACTTTTAGCTACCTGCCGGAGTATCCAACATGCCCTAAGGCTATGGGTTGGTGTTGCATTCGGTGTACCGTGAAGCTTACATGGCCCATTGAGCCACCCTTCCAATACGGTTCCACGCCCTGGGGCGGGTTTTGGTTTCTTGGGAATTGAATTGGTCGACTTATGAGAGTTCGGCCGTTTAGTTCGGACCAAGGTTCTGGTGAGGGCCGTACTATCCCAAAATTCTGTTTGGGTCTTCCAGGCGCTTTCCATCGCACAGTACTTCTGTACTATGGTCTCTAAGTCCGCAAAGTGTACTATGTCACGGCGGCTTATAGCATTAAGGAGTCCTTTGTTCGTGCAGTTTTTGCAGAAAAGTGAGAGTACGTCCTCCTCGTGGCAGTCCTCGACCTTGTTGAGCAAAAGGAGGAATCTAGCCCGAGTAACGGTGTACCGTCTCTAGGGTCTCTTGCCTGATGCGGGAGAGACGGTTTAAGTCCGAGCGAGCGTCGTTGGCTGAATCCGGATTTTGATCCGATCTGACACCCGGGGGCACGGAAGGTTCCGAGCCTGACAGTTCGGGGTCCGGAGCATCACCCGATATCTTCGGCCCGATGCCCGACTCTAAGTCCGGGACTTGGGTCATGTCTTCCTTTGAGTACGTGTTCGGCTTACTGAGTTCGGTGATCCGGACATAATTCATCCTCAAAATTGAGGGGCGACCCGTGTGTGGTTCCTCCACTACCGCTATCTCATGGGTGGCCGGCGGGGATCTAATGTCCCTCTAGTCGGGTTTAAGCCCAATCCGGTCATAGTCCGTAGCGACTCCCAAAGCGACGATGCGATCCAAGAGCTTGTTAAGAGAGGAGAGCTCTATCGGATCCATCTGTTCGGCAAGCTCCGAATTGATGCGAAGGTTATGCGTGATGACCCGAGAGGCCATTGTTGGTGCGACAGCCAATGGGGCGGCCATAATGAAGCCGCCAAGTCGGAGGGTCTGGCCTATAGCCAGCGTTCCTCCAGAGATGATGTCGTCCTTGACAACGAGACGAGCCATCAAGCCTTGCAGCGACGACACAGAGGAACTCTCAATGAAAGCACCAATGTCGGTGTCAAAACCGGCGGATCTTGGGTAGGGGGTCCCGATCTGTGCGTCTTAGGCTGATGGTAACAGGAAGCAAGGGACACAATGCTTACCCAGGTTCGGGCCCTCTCGATGGAGGTAAAACCCTACTTCCTACTTGATTAATATTGAAGATATGAGTAGTACAAGAGTAGATCTACCACGAGATCGTAGAGGCTAAACCCTAAGAGCTAGCCTATGATGGTATGATTGTAATTGTGATCGGCCTTCTAAGGACCATCCTCTCCGATTTATATAGACACTGGAGAGGGCTAGGGTTTACATGGAGTCGGTTACAATGAAGAAAATATAATATCCGGATCGCCAAGCTTGTCTTCCATGCAAAGGAGAGTCCCATCCGGACACGGGCCGGAGTCTTGTGTCTTGTATCTTCACGCTTCAATAGTCCGGACGATGTATATAGTCCGGCTCTCCGGATACCCCCTAATCCAGGACTCCCTCAGGGAGCTTCTCTAGTTTCTTTAGAACACTCCTTTGCTCATATCATAATATCATTTATTCTTGTGGCTTATAGGATCCTTGGTCTAGTTGGTTCAATTGATATCCTTTGATTGCTTGCTTCAATTGGTATCTTTTGATTGCTTGATTGCTTGTGTCTCTCTTTGTTATGTCCTTGTGGCATAGCATTCTTTAGCAATCTTTGTGCCTCAATATAGTTTGTGTTCCTCCAAGTATTTACCATTTGATATGTGTATTGCATTCCACTCTCTTGTGAAGAAATACACAATTTATGGAGGACCACAATTTATATTGGTCTTCTTAGCTTTTTCACCCATTTTGGCAATCGTTGCTAATGGGGGAGAAGTTTCAGAGAGTTTTGTGGAGAAGTTTAGAGAGTTATCTCTTCTTGCTTTGGTTTTGTTCCTTAGCATTTGCATCTCATATGCATGCACTATTGGTTGTTGCATTGCATAGTGAAGGATACATAATTCCTTATATAAACTCTCTTGAAAGTGATTGTCATCAATTACCAAAATGGGGGAGATTGAAAGAACATGCGGTGCCCCCATGTTTGGTTTTGGTAATTGATGACGATCTCTATGGACTAATGGTTGTCTTGAGTTATATTTGAAGGATTTGTCCATAGGATTTTCTTGAAGTCCATGTGTTGGTTTCAAGGAGTTTATGAGTTGACCAAGGTGCTATTAAGGAATTATCCAAAGATTGGTCATGTCAGTGTTGAGATTATTGCAAGCATGTCTTGAAGAAGAAGATTGTGTGATCATTCATGTTTACCTTCAAGACATCATCCAAATGAAGAGAGTTCGAAAGATTCAAGGTTGATCAAGACTAAGTCAAAAGTGAATCAAGTTGATCAAGACTAAGTCAAGAGTGAATCAAGTTGATCAACTCACAAAGCATAGAAGATGTACTGAGAGGGATCAAGTGATCCCATGGTATGGTAAGCATTGTCCATTGCACTTTGTGTACTAACCCATGGTCTATGTGAGAGTTCTATGTGGGGTTAGGTACGTGTCCATGGGCTTGCGTCAAGAGGCAGATATCATACAACTGATACGTCTCCAACGTATCTACTTTTCCAAACACTTTTGCCCTTGTTTTGGACTCTAACTTGCATGATTTGAATGAAACTAACCCGGACTGACGCTGTTTTCAGCAGAACTACCATGATGTTGTTTTATGTGTAGGAAAGAAAAGTTCTCGGAATGACATGCAAATCCACGGAGGGTCTTTTCAGAATTAATAAGAAGTTTTTGCAAAAGAATCAAGGCCAGGGGGCCCAGGGCCTGTCCACGAGATAGGGGGCGCCCCCCTAGGGCGCACCCCCCTATCTCGTGGGCCCCCCGGACCTCCTCCGACCTCAACTCCAACTCCATATATACCGTCTCGCGGAGAAAAAAATCAAGGAGAAAGTTTCATCGTGTTTTACGATACGGAGCCGCTGCCAAGCCCTAATCTCTCTCGGGAGGGCTGATCTGGAGTCCGTTCGGGGCTCCGGAGAGGGGGATTCGTCGCCGTCGTCATCATCAACCATCCTCCATCACCAATTCCATGATGCTCACCAACGTGAGTGAGTAATTCCATCGTAGGCTTGCTAGACGGTGATGGGTTGGATGAGATTTACCATGTAATCAAGTTAGTTTTGTTAGGGTTTGATCCCTAGTATCCACTATGTTCTGAGATTGATGTTGCTATGACTTTGCTATGCTTAATGCTTGTCACTAGGGCCCGAGTGCCATGATTTCAGATCTGAACTTATTATGTTTTCATGAATATATGTGTGTTCTTGATCCTATCTTGCAAGTCTATAGTCATCTATTATGTGTTATGATCCGACAACCCCGAAGTGACAATAATCGGGATACTTCTCGGTGATGACTGTAGTTTGAGGCGTTCATGTATTCACTATGTGTTAATGCTTTGGTCCGGTTCTCTATTAAAAGGAGGCCTTAATATCCCTTCGTTTCCACTAGGACCCCGCTGCCACGGGAGGGTAGGACAAAAGATGTCGTGCATGTTCTTTTCCATAAGCACGTGTGACTATTTACGGAATACATGCCTACATTACATTCATGAACTGGAGCTAGTTCTATATCACCCTATGTTATAACTATTGCATGAGGAATCGCATCTGGCATAATTATCCATCACTGATCCATTGCCTACGAGCTTTTCATATATTGTTCTTCGCTTGTTTGCTTTTCCGTTGCTACTGTTACAACAACTACAAAAACCCAAAAACATTTATCTTTACTGTTGCTATTGTTACCATTATTATCATACCACTCTTGCTACTAAATACTTTGCTGCGGATACTAAGTTATCCAGGTGTGGTTGAATTGACAACTCAACTGCTAATACTCAAGAATATTCTTTGGCTCCCCTTGTGTCGAATCAATAAATTTGGGTTGAATACTCTACCCTCGAAAGCTGTTGCGATCCCCTATACTTGTGGGTTATCAAGACTAATTTCTGGCGCCATTGCCGGGGAGCATAGCTCTATTCTCTGAGTCACTTGGGATTTATATCTGTTGATCACTATGAAGAACTTGAAAGACGCTAAGACCAAAAAATTTCCCTCAACTACGAGGGGAGGTAAGGAACTGCCATCTAGCTCTGCACTAGATTCTCCTTCCGTTATTAGTAAGCTTGCGACACCTAAACCTGCTATTGCTATGAATTCTGATATGTCACATGTTATCAATGATGCCACTTCTGCTTTGCATGATACTTATGATGAAACTACTTCTGTGCGTGATACTACTTTGCCATTAGGTGAATTTCTTGATGAACAACTTGCTAGAGTTAGGGGGAATCAAAATATTTAAGAACCTATTATTGATGATAGTGATGATGAACGTTCCCCCAATGATTATGTATTACCTGTTGTTCCTAAGGGTTATGTTATGAACAAAGAAGTTGCTGAAGCTATTCTTGCTTGCAATGATAGAAATGATCTTAAGAAATTATTAGCTAAATGGAAGCAACAGTCTCTTAATGCTAGAATGAAACCCGATCCTACTTTTGCTACTTCACCTATCTGTGTTACTGATACGGATTATGAATTCTCTGTTGATCCTGATATTATTACTTTAGTTGAATCTGATCCTTTTTATGGCCTTTAATCTGAAACTGTTGTGGCACATCTTACCAAGTTGAATGACATAGCCACCCTATTTACTCATGATGAGAAGTCTCGCTATTTATATATGCTTAAGATATTTCCGTTCTCATTAAAGGGTGATGCTAAGACTTGGTATAATTCTCTTGCTCCTGGTTGTGTGCGTAGTCCCCAGGATATGATTTATTACTTCTCTGCTAAATATTTCCCTGCTCATAAGAAACAAGCTGCCTTGCGGGAAATATATAATTTTGTGCAAACCAAAGAAGAGAGTCTCCCACAAGCTTGGGGGAGGCTTCTCCGGTTGCTTTATGCTTTGCCTGATCATCAGCTTAAGAAAAATGAAATACTTGATATCTTTTATAATGGACTAACCGATGCTTCCAAGGACCACTTGGATAGTTGTGTTGGTTGTCTTTTCAGGGAAAGAACAGTCGACGAAGCTGAAATACTATTGAATAATATGTTGACTAATGAAAATAATTGGACACTTCCCGAGCCAGTTCCTGAAGTAATTCCTGAACCAATTGAGCCAACTCCTGAGCCTATTCCTAAACCCACTCCGAAGAAGAGAGGTGTTTTATTTCTCAATCCTGAAGATATGCAAGAGGCAAAGAAATCAATGAAAGAAAAAGGTATTAAAGCTAAAGATGTTAAGAATTTACCTCCAATTGAAGAAATACATGGTCTGAATACACCGCCTGAAGAACTACATTGTCTTGATAACCCGACACAGGTAGTAAAGGTAAATTCTCTCTATAGATATGATAAAGTTGAAATACCCTCTACTAAATTTCATAGCCCATGCTTAGATGAATTTGATGACTTAGTTGTCACGTCAGATGTCCTCGTGAAAGGACTTAGTTGTGGAGCCATCGCAACTAGGAAGCTTGAAGGGGTTAATCGGGACAAAGGACACGAGAGATTTTATACTAGTTCAGCCCCTTACGGTGAAGGTAAGGCCTACGTCTAGTTGGGTTGGTATTGATGTTTCGTTGACCAGGGAGCGAGATACGCTATGCCTGGCTCTCGATGAGTTGTCTCTTTCTCTAAGCCGTCAGCGGGTCATCCCCTTATATACACGGGTCGACGCCCTGCGGCTTACAGAGTCCCGGCCGGCTTATAAACAATGTCCGGCTCGGTGACTAGTTAAGTCTACCTTATGATACACGTAATATTATTACAGCGGTTTATTACAACGGGCCTTAAGTCTCCTGCGGGCCTTAAGCTCTCTATGAACCGCCATCTTCATACTTTGGTCTTGGGCTTCTCTCTGGTGAGTCCTCTTTGCGTAACCCGGCCCCTCCTGGGCGGCTTACACAAATAGTTATATCCCCAACATTAGGCCCCAGATTGATTTGAACCTGTTCATGTCAATCTTAAAATACCTTATGGACTGTCCTGCAGTCTTTTGTCTTGAATGAAGAATTTTAACCCGCCGTGACGTCATCATCTGGATCCGGGTTAAATCATCATGACGTCATCTTCAATAAAAATTAACTTTTACTCCATCATATCTTGAACGGATCTTTGTCTTTACTGACCATCCCGAGAATCGAGGCGCCAGAGCCGCTGGATAATAAATGTTATCTCCTCGTCTTACGCGCCCTCTCGGTCAGTCTTCCCTTATAAATAGGGCGACCTAGGTCTTTCCCCAGTCATCTTCTTCCTCTTGCCTCTTCCCGAGCTCTGCCGCCGCCACTGTCGAACCCCTCGTCTTCACCGACTCAGGCCGCTGCATCAATCTGACTCGGACCAAAGATCGACGGTGAACCTCGGCAGCTCGTCCGCATCCGTGAGTTCCTCTCATTCCCTTTCTCAGATCTGCGTTAGGTCCTTGCTGAGTTCGTCAGTGTTCATCACTGCTTGACACCAAACCCTCGCTAGTTCCTTCCAATGCCCTGTTTAGATCGTAAAAACCACGTAGAACTACTGCGGTGCTTGTTTGTGTTGATCTTGCATAAAAATAGATCTCATTTCTCTTGTTCAGAAACCCTCTTCGAGTGCATGAACTCCTCTGCCCTGTTTTAGGTCTAGAAAACGTTTCTTTTTAGAGCAATATTTTGATCCAGAGTAACAACTGTTAGTTGTGAAACTTGCTTTTATCACCCGAAAAACCTCTTTTGGTAAATGCCCCGAAACACAACTGTCGAGATGTCCGGCTTAAATAAATGACACAGAACCTTGATTACTCCTTATGACCCGGAAAATTTTTGAATTGCCCTTGATACTTGTAGCGGCTTAAATATTGTTGCACAGTCATCCTTATATCATTAGGCCCCTCATTAAGCCGCCACTTTAAATAATCAAGATTTTCCTCCCGGGTTAAAATTGAACCGGATCCTCTTGTTTTTTCATAGGCCAATTGCTTTGATGGCTCCTAAGGCTACCAAGGCCCCTGTAACTTGCAATTGGGTTCCATCCATAGTGACCAATAGCAAACTAGCTGAGTTTGTAAAGTCTGGGCATCTGCCAAAAAAGGACGTCATGTCATACCGTGCCCCTAACCCGTCTGAAGAAAAGCCTCACCCCAAAGCAGGGGAAGTAATAATTTTTACGGATCATATGAGCCGTGGATTTGCTCTGCCCGGCTCAAAATTCTTCAGAGAGGTTTTAAATTTCTTTGACCTTAGACCTCAAGACATCGGACCCAATTCCGTGTCAAATATTTGCAATTTTCAAGTCTTCTGCGAGGTGTATCTGGGAGAGGAGCCAAGTCTGCTTTTATTCAAGGAACTTTTTTACATGAACCGGCAAAATGAACGTGCCAACAGGCCTAGTCTTGAGCTTGGCGGCATCTCAATCCAGCGACGGAGAGACTGTCTTTTCCCTTATGCTGAGTTGCCGAGTCACCCCAAATCTTGGAACCAGACGTGGTTCTACTGTCAGGACACTTCTCCGGCTGATGAAAAACCTCTGCCCGGCTTCCGCGCCCTGCGCCTTGAGTCTAACCATCCGCTACCAGACAAGCTGACAACCCTTGAACGCATGCCTCTCAATTCCACCATCAAGAAAATAAAAGCTTTGTTGGGGAATGGCTTAAACGGCATCGATCTGGTCTAGGTCTGGGTCACCTGGCGTATACTTCCATTAAGCCGCCGTCCCGGCTTAATGTGTACTTATACTGGAGAAAAGACTGATCTGCTACGCCATAGCCCTGACGACTTACTAGATGACGTGGTGGATGCTACAACCCAGTCACTGCTGAAGGAGGGCACTGTGACGAGCAACACCTTCGGCTTACTTCCATTTTGCAAGAATAACCCGGCCCCTGCGGTAAGTTATCAATCATAACAAATGTTTCACTGATACATTTTACCTTTCTTGATACTCATAAATCTTTAACTTTTTCCACAGGCCAGTGATGACTTCTGGGAAGCCAAATATGATCATGAAGCGGCCAAACAAGCCAGGACGACCAAGAAAGCTGAAAGGAAAGCCGCCAAGGTAGGAACCTCAAAGAATAAGAAACCCAGCGCCTCCGACTTACTCAGATTGGAGGATAGCTCTTCGGATGAGGAAGAGGTAATCTTTAAATTTTCTTAAGTCCCTTGTTATCACCTGTCTGACATTTTATCCCTTCAGGAAGATACGGGGAACAGTCGAGCAACCAATGAAGAGGTAACTATAATCTCCTCCGACTCAGAGCCTTTGCCAAAGCGAAAGCCCCGAAGGGTGACCCAGAAAGTAAGATTTTCACATGCACTTGCTTATCAAGATCCTCAATTTATTTTGAAGTAACAACAGTTTGAGAACCGGAGGTAGACCCAGAACAACAAGGATGCAGAACTCTCCTCCGGCTTACCTGATGTAACCAGGAAGTGTCGGACTGAGGTTATCTTCGATTTATGTTATGTCTTACCTTTAGCAGGCTTAATTCGTCAACCTCTCAATTCATCTGACTCCAACTATCAGGATACCTCTCCTTCTTCTGGCGAATCCATGTAGTCAAATATGCCGACTTTCAAAACTGCTCTCGGGTAATATAAACTTATGCACTTTTTGATTTACCTATGCTTGCATATTCATCCTTCTGCTTTTGTTAACAGTATGCAAGTGAAACCTAGTAAACGGGCAAAGAAGAATAAGCCGTCTGAAGAACCGGTCGTGGCTGAACCGGTGATCACTACATCTGCTCCAGACAATTCTACCCATCAGCCGCCGCTTGATCCATCTTCTGATATTCCAATACCAACCTCTGATCCACCTGCTGAAGATACTCTCCAAACAAGTAACCCGAAGACTCCTAGCCCAGTCAAAACAAATGAGCCGGAAGTTGAATTTGTGAAGTCTCAGTTTGTTGAGCCAGGGCGGCCTACCGTCCTTGCCAAATGTACCGCCAAGGAAGAATTAACCCAACGCCAAAAAGCCAAATAGGACATCACTGATTATACTCACTTAAGCGTTGGTGATATAGTCTCGGCCTATCTGAATCAGGTTCATAACAGCCGTGACCTGGAAATTGACATGGTGAAACAAATACAGCACAAATCTGAGGTATAACTTATACTTTTTACCTGAATCTTACATACTGTACCAGCCCCCAAGTCTATTGCTTATGAACAAATATGTTGTAGACTTTTAGAAATTTGCTTTAGCTGTTATTTCATCTGGCTTAAAAAAGAAGTTACTTAACCCGGTTATCACATAAAGCTTTTAAATCTGCAATACACATTAGCCCCCAAGTGTCAAGTATCATTACTTGTAAGGTTCTTGAGACTTAATATGTGTGACCCGGCAGGATAAAGTTAAAAAATTATTCAGCATACATTAGCCCCCAAGTGCCAAGTATCTTTACTTGTAAAGTGCTCGGGACTTGAATGTTACCTTACTATAATCCTTACCATAACCTGGTGTCAATGCAGGCTGCCAGAAGTCAATTTGAATCAGAGCTCGCTGCCCTGAAGAGTCGTCTGGAGACTCAAGAACTTGAAATGCAGAAGGCTAATTCCAAATTCAAATTTAGTGTCTCTGAAAATGAGAAGCTAAAGAAGAAATTTGAATCGGAGAAGAAAACTTGGGCTAATGAGAAAGCTTCCCCGGTGACTCGGGCCGAGACAGCCGAAGCATCTCTTGCCGAAACAACAACCGAACTGTCCGACTTAAAACAGCAGATATCTCAAATGGTCTCAGCCATCTTTGGTAAGTTATTGTGAGCCGGCCTTAAACATTGTAACCTTACAATGACTATTGCAATAATTACTTCCGGTTGACTATTATGCTTGTGCACATACAGGCTCCAGGAGTATCAACCTGAAGCAAAACACACTGATCAAACTTAAAGCAGTTTATACCTTGGTGGAACAGCTATACTCCGGGACACAACGCGCGTTGGCCGTTGTAGCCTTGTCAACTCCTCATCCCCGCCTTTTGCAAGATGTACTGAAGAGCCTTGCCTTTCTACCTCAGCGGATCCAAGACTTAAGGCGTTCATCCTCAAGAGCCGGGGCCGTAGCCGCATTGAGCCGGGCAAAAGCATGGCTGCCAGAACTAGACCCGACAGACCTTGCTCTTGGATACCTGAGTCTAAAGGAAGACGGCAATGCCTTTGATGATCATGACTTCACCGCCTGCGTCAAAGCCATATGTCCGGTGGCCACCCTTATTGGAAACAACACTGACCTTAGCAAGTATGCGTTGGCTTATGACAGTGACAACCAGAAAATCCCAAACGCTCCATATGATCAAATCAGCCTGATCCCTCCAATTCGTAAGCATACTTTTGCCCCTGAAGTGGACCCGGTCGGTTTAATAGATGCTGAAGCTGAATTTGAAGCTTTGAGCGGCATTGATTGGGCCTCATCAACTTTCCAGGACCAAACAGCCGACAGAGAAGCGGAGAAGGATAACCCGGAGCCCTCAAGCCTGCCGAAGGAGTGAATCGCCAGGTGTTTGGCCAAAAAACAATGCTTCATCAATTTCAGACTCGGGGAGTCTTGTAATAGGGTAGAAAAAACTTCCCTATGCCGGTCATGCCTTTGTGCATGCTTAATACTTTTCGTAAGCTGCCATGGCCATATATTTCTGGCTTTTGCTTCCTTGGCATTTTAAACTTTACTTGCCTTATTCTGCAATCCTTGAATAATCTTTCCGGCTCATATAATGTTCACCCGGCACTTAACAACTTGGGGTGATGAATATTGAACCAGCAAGACAAAAAATATCTCAAAATGCTTTTCACAAGATTTCAGGATAATCAAAATACTTTACAGGCTTCTGATTCGGATACGATCAGTAAACCGTTCCAAAGGGGTTAAGCTAAGATTCGGATACGATCATATAGCCCCCAGTGGCTTGGCGATGCCGATCAAGTGGGTATCGACAGCTATGTTCTCTTTGGTTCGAATACGACCTATGTTTGAACAGGAAGCCCCCAAGTGACCATAGGATTTGTTTAATGACGCTGATTCGTATACGATCCACGTCAGACCTAAAGGGGTTAAGTTGTGATTCAAATATGATCAGGAAGCCCCCAAGTAGGCTTGGCAGTATGCCGATCAAGTGGGTATCGACAGCTATGTTCTCTTTGGTTCGGATACGACCCATGTTTGAACAGGAAGCCCCCAAGTGATCATGGCTAGATTCAGATATGATCATAAGCCGGCCCAAAGGGAAAGCCGGATTCAGATATGATCCGGTCCCTGTTGGTTGTTTCCACCACCTGTCAAAAAGACATATACACTTTTTGAGGATGAAAAAAGGACAAAGGTCCTGCTTTATTACTTTATATAATATGTACATTGTCAAAAAACATATGTATCATAAGAGCCAGTGGCTCAAGTATAGTAAAACCAAAGATGGGTTATATCCCATGGCCACATATCACTTAGCAAAGCCGCCTAGACTCCATAAACTATGAAGAAAGGTGTATAACCCGCCGGATCGAGGCCACTTACCCTTATGCCTCTGATTGTTACCTTGTGTATTAACGTTGTCCACAAGTTCTGGGTTGTCATCCGCTTTACGCTTATTGCTATTTTGATTCTCCGGGCTGTGCTGTTGGCCCTTTCTACTATCATTCTATTTTCCCTTCCCTGTCTTTTCACCGTCAGACTCGGGATCCTTGGTACTATCAGAATCGGCATATTTGACCAGAGCCGCCATTAGCGTACCCATATCCTTGCAATCACGTTTAAGGCGCCCCAACTTCTGCCTTAGCGGCTTGAAGCTGCAATTCTTTTCCATTGTAAGGGCGGCAGAGCCGGCATCCATCTTATCAGATGAATGAATTATCTCCTTGACTCGACGTACCCAATGGGTGGTAGATTCACCTTCCCCCTGCTTACAATTCATTAAGTCCACGATCGTCATAGATTTCTTACAGGTGTCTTTGAAGTTCCGGATGAAACGGGCCCTTAGCTCTTCCCATGAACCAATGGAATCGGGTGGTAAACCTTTAAACCAAGACCGGGCCGTTCCATCTAATATCATGGTAAAATATTTAGCCATTACCGCGTCACTAACCTCCAACAGTTCCATGGCCATCTCATAACTCTCGATCCATGCTTCAGGCTGTAAGTCAGCCGTGTAATTCGGCACCTTTCGAGGTCCCTTGAAATCTTTGGGCAGGCGCACATTGCACAAAGCCGGTACCAAACAAGAAGAGCCACCGGCTCTGGTGGCTATTCCCATCTCAGTAGAAGCCGTTGGATACCCCGGCATATCCTGACGTGCCATCTGTTGAGCCGCTAGCGGAGCCGCTCGCTCTTTCTCCTGACGTACTCGATCTTGCACCGGGTTATAGCCTCCATGTTGGTCATGGCGTTGGACGTTGCGTGACAAAACTTCAGATCCTATGCGCCTGTTGTAACTCTGACTCTGATTCTGATGAGGCGGTGCTAACCAAGGCGGAGGAGCTGAATGAAATCTATCCCGATTATAAGAATAGGTCTCTTGCTGAGCTAGGGCTGTCTGAACAAGTTCCCTGATCCTCCGGGTCTCCACCGCTATCGGGTCATCGCCATCCACTGAAGAGCCGCCAGGCGCGCTGACGCCGTGATTAAATTCTCCATGGGGTTGGAAAAGTGACCCTCTGGTACTGGCACATAACGCGGCGGCGCCATGCTCATATGAGGAGGTGGCATCTCCCAACGCTGAGCCGGTCCTCCCGCTCCGGATGTCATAAACTGATTAGCATCGGGCAAGTTACTTGGGCCGGCTCCGGGTGTAGCAAAAAGAACCCTCGGGTCATAATTCGGAGGCAACCGGGATTGGGTCTTCTAGTGTCTCCTCCTCATTACCTCACTGGACGCGTTTAAACTCATCGTGAGTTGGTAAGCCTCTGACTGCAACCGCTGTGCCCGGGCGTCAAGAGCCACCTACTCCGTAGCTAGCCTAGTATCCTCAGCTGCTAAGGCCTCCTTGGCCTGAGCTATCTCCTCACGTACCTGTGCTACCTCGGCGTCATGCTCATCTTTGTTTGCAGGGATAACCGTGGCGGTTAACAGGGTCGTAAGCTTGTCCATGAGGTCTATCAGTACTTGAGCCGGCGGGCGTGCAGGGCCTCCTACCCCGGCTGCTCCTAACCCAGAAGTAATTGCGGCCGCGGCTGTAGAGTTTTGTCCGGGTTGAGTCCCAGCCATAAAGACTCCTGCCCAATTTGGTGACTCACAAAGGTCCGGAATATTAAGGCCATCGGAACAGCCCCCGAGCGCACCGTCTTGAACTTGATACAAAGAATCTATTGAACCGGTGGACGAATCACCGTCAGAGTGGATGGCCATCTCACCACCATCTTCAGGACCTTCAGAAAGTTCTTCTCCACGGACGCAGCCCACAAAGACACGCTTCATGCCGGTTTGAACTCGGGCGGGTTTCGCATGCTGAGCCGTCTCGACGAGGTCGGTGCAGTTGTCCGGCTCAGGCCCCGGCTCACCAATCCGGCCGATGAAGACGTGGCTCCGAAGGGGACCCGGTACCCGTACTCAATTGAGCCGGCGTCGGGGCCCCAGCCTTCGTCATCGATGTAGATCTTGCCGCAATGATTTTTGGTCATCCGGCCTACTACGTATCCCTTGAGCCCTTCGAAGTTGCCCTTCAAGAACTCAAATCCACCATGCGCTGGCCCCACAGTGGGCGCCAACTGTCGTGGAATTGTCACGTCAGATGTCCTCGTGAAAGGACTTAGTTGTGGAGCCATCGCAACTAGGAAGCTTGAAGGGGTTAATCGGGACAAAGGACACGAGAGATTTTATACTAGTTCGGCCCCTTACGGTGAAGGTAAGGCCTACGTCTAGTTGGGTTGGTATTGATGTTCCAAAGACCAGGGAGTGAGATACGCTATGCCTGGCTCTCGATGAGTTGTCTCTTTCTCTAAGCCGTCAGCGGGTCGTCCCCTTATATACACGGGTCGACGCCCTGCGGCTTACAGAGTCCCGGCCGGCTTATAAACAATGTCCGGCTCGGTGACTAGTTAAGTCTACCTTATGATACAAGTAATATTATTACAGCGGTTTATTACAACGGGCCTTAAGTCGCCTGCGGGCCTTAAGCTCTCTATGAACCGCCATCTTCATACTTTGGTCTTGGGCTTCTCTCTGGTGAGTCCTCTTTGCGTAACCCGGCCCCTCCTGGGCGGCTTACACAAATAGTTATGTCCCCAACACTTGATATCTTTTATAATGGACTAACCGATGCTTCCAAGGACCACTTGGATAGTTGTGTTGGTTGTGTTTTCAGGGAAAGAACAGTCGACGAAGCTGAAATACTATTGAATAATATGTTGACTAATGAAAATAATTGGACACTTCCCGAGCCAGTTCCTGAAGTAATTCCTGAACCAATTGAGCCAACTCCTGAGCCTATTCCTAAACCCACTCCGAAGAAGAGAGGTGTTTTATTTCTCATTCCTGAAGATATGCAAGAGGCAAAGAAATCAATGAAGGAAAAAGGTATTAAAGCTGAAGATGTTAAGAATTTACCTCCTATTGAAGAAATACATGGTCTGAATACACCGTCTGAAGAACTACATTGTCTTGATAACCCGACACAGGTAGTAAAGGTAAATTCTCTCTATAGATATGATAAAGTTGAAATACCCTCTACTAAATTTCATAGCCCATGCTTATGACTTTATGGCTAGACAAGAAAGTTTTAATGCTTATGTTGGTAGAGAGTTAAAGAATAATGCTTTCGAGATAGGACGCATAGGTGATAATCTGGCTAGAGTTAAAGATGAAATTCACCGCGTTAGCAAATATGCTTCTATGGTTGCTACTCAAGCCGAGAAAGTGCTCAAAGCTCAAAATGATTTGCTTAATGAATTGAATAATAAAAATGACTTTGCTGTTAGAGTGGCTACTAGAACTGGTAGAATGACTCAGGAACCTTTGTATCCTGAAGGCCACCCTAAGAAAATTGAACAAGATTCTCAGAATAATAATCTAGATGTTCCTAGTTCTTCTAAGAAGAAGAAGAAAAAGAAGAATGATAGGACTTTGCAAACTTCTAGTGAACCTATTGCAGAAACACCTGAGAATCCCAATGATATTTCTATTTCTGATTTTGAAACACAATTAGGTGATGAACATGAACCTGATGATAATGCTAACAATGATGTTCATATGGATGCTCAACCTAGTAATAACAATGATGTAGAGATTGAACCTGCTGTTGATCTTGATAACCCACAATCAAAGAATCAATGTTATGATAAGAGAGATTTTGTTGCTAGGAAGCACGATAAAGAAAGAGAACCATGGGTTCAGAAACCCATGCCCTTTCCTCCTAAACCATCCAAGTCAAAGGATGATGAGGATTTTGAGTGCTTTGCTGAAATGATTAGACCTATTTTCTTACGTATGCGCTTAACTGATATGCTTAAAGTAAATCCTTATGCTAAATACATGAAGGATATCACCACAAATAAAAGAAAGATACCGGAAGCTGAAATTTCCACCATGCTTGCTAATTACACTTTTAAGGGTGGAATACCAAAGAAACTTGGAGATCCGGGTGTTCCAACTATACCATGCTCCATTAAAAGAAATTATGTTAGAACTGCTTTATGTGATCTTGGAGCCGGTGTTAGTGTTATGCCTCTCTCTTTATATCGTAGACTTGAATTGAATAAGTTGACACCTACTGAAATATCTTTGCAAATAGCTGATAAATCAACTGCTATACCTTTCGGTATTTGTGAGGATGTGCCTGTTGTGGTTGCAAATGTTACTATCTTATCGAACTTTGTTATTCTTGATATTCCCGAGGACGATAGTATGTCTATTATCCTTGGTAGACCTTTTCTTAATACTGTAGGGGTTGTTATTGATTGCAACAAAGGCAATGTCACTTTTCATGTTAATGGCAATGAGCATACGATACACTTTCCGAGGAAACAATCTCAAGTTCATAGCATCAATTCTATTGAAAAGGTTCCAACTATCATTTTTTGAGGTTTTGAATTTCCTCTCCCTACTGTCAAGAAAAAGTATGATATTCTTATTGTTGGGGATTTTCATATCCCCATTGAGGTAACTTAGTGTTATTCGAAATTTCTCCGGTTCTGTGTTATTCGGAATGAGTTTGTTAACAAGACTTGATCAACCTTGTTAGCGGGTTCATTTTGATGATCACGAGATGGATGAAACTAGAAGGCACAACCTTCTGTACCCTCTTTTTACTTTTTGTTATTTAGATTTAATAAAGCAAATCAGTATTATCCGTCTGTTTTCTGAATTATCCGTGCATTAAAAATTGTCCAAAAATAAAAGTGCTCCAAATGCCCTGCAAATTTAGTATGATTTTTTTCTGGAATATTTGGGGATTTTAGGCACTGAAAACACCACAGGAGGGCCAAGCACCAGGCCACGAGAGAGGAGGGCGCGCCCCCCTGTAGGGCGCGCCCCCTGTCTCGTGGGCCCCTGGTGGATCCCCTCCACTTATGCCAGCACCCACACACTCCATCTTCTACCCAAAAAAATCCCCATCCAGCTCAAGCACGAGTTCTAGCTCGTTTTGCTGCGATTTTTGATCTCTTAGCTCAAAGCTCCATTCACAAAACTGCTTTGGGAGATTGTTGCTTGGTATGTGACTCCTCCATTGGTCCAATTAGTTTTTGTTTTAGTGCTTTATTCATTGCAAATCCTTGTTGTCTTGGTGACCCTGTTCTTGAGCTTGCATGTTCAATTTTTGAGGTTCCAAGTAATTCTAATGCATGATATGGGCTCTAGGCACTTGTAGGAGTAGTTACTATCAATCTTGTTTAGTTTTATGCACTTTTATTTTGAAGTTACTAAAATTTCAGAAATTTTCAGAAAAAGAAATATGCTTAGAAGATTGTACCAAGGTGGTTCCTCGGCAAAGAAAGGGCCAAGGATTGCTATACGTGAGCAAGACGTTGAATTGCCGAGGAATGCATATGTACGGGCTTGTGAGTGGCCATCCGATGATTTTATGATCGAAGCAGGCTTCAAGGAGGAATTTGACGCGTATGTGCGTAATGCTGAGCTGGAGTACTTCTTACAAGATAAGTGTCCTCAATACTCTCAATTGACTGATTCCTTTGTGCGGAGGTTTAAATATAACTGTACGCGTAATTCTCCTAGTGTCCTATTTGATATTTATGATTCATCTTACACCATGGAGTTAGAGGATTTTACAACTGCTTGCAAACTCCAGCAGTGGGGTAATATTAATGATCCTCCCAAATCTGAATTTAGAGATTTCCTTGCGAATATTACTGTGGGAGAATCTAGGGACGTAGCACAAGCTACCATAGGGAGCATTCATTTTCCTGCTTTACATTACTTTGCTCTCTTTATTGGTAGACGCATTAATGGTAAGGATGAGGTATGTCACATGTGTGCCCCTGATCTTTGTGTCCTCAAGAGTGTTGTGTCAGGTTATAAAGGTTATAACTTGGGGGCAATTGTTGCACGTAGGTTGCAGAATAATAGTAGAAAGGGAAATTTCTTTGGAGGAATTTATGCAACCCGTGTGGCTAATTTTCTTGGTATAGCCCCGCGAGAAAGAGATATGATAATGCCTGCTGTTTGTTTGGATAAATAAGCTATGTTTAGTCATCATTTTCTTGAGAGGAATGTCCAATTCCTCCATTATCGACTAATCTTTGACAGATGCAACGTCGTCCCTGTCACTCTTCCTACTCCCTACCTTTTTGATTATCAGGCAAGAGGAAGATATGTTGTCACCAGGGAAGAAGCCACTGAATATGAGAGGGGAATGGAGGCAGCTCACCAACACGCTGCTGCCCAGGAGGCTGTTGCCTCTTCATCTCAGTACAATCCCAGTTTCACTTATGGATATCAGCCAGGCGGTCCTTGGTATTAAACCAACTTAGGCCAAAAGCCTAAGCTTGGGGGAGTACGTATTTCTCACCGACTTTACATTCATGTTCACACACTAGTCATCGGTGCTCATACTCTTTCATTGTATTATCCATGCTAGTTTAAATTCCTTTTTCTAGTCTTCTTCTTGTGTGTTTGATAAACCTTGAGAAAAAAAAATAGTTAGTTTAATTTCCTTGCCTGTAGTACGAATTAAAATGAAAAACCAAAAAGATTTCTCGTTCTTCTTTTACTTGTTGGGAGCTTTCCCGTGTAAATAGTTCTATTTTCTTTTCTTTCCTTTAGGGGTCGAGAAGACCATATTGAAAATGCTTAGTGGTTCTTATATGCATGATTGTTTATTTATATTTAGAGCCCATATTACTTGTCTTCTCTCTTGAGTTGAATGCTTGCAGATTCCAGCTTAGTCCAATGCACGTACACTCTTATTATTATACACATTGTTCGGTCGTGCGAGTGAAAGGCAATAATGACGATATATGATGGACTTATTGGGATGAGAAAAGCTGGTATGAACTCGACCTCTCTTATTTTTGTAAATATGATGATTCATCGTTCCTGAGTCAGCTATTATGAAGTAAACATATTTGCAATGACATTTAGAGATTATAGTTACTTGTGCCATGCTTGATTAGCTATGAGTTATAATGGTTTACCTTGCGTGCCAACATGCTATTAAAATGATTATGATGTGGTATGATGGGATGGTATCCTCCTTTGAATGAATTGAGTGACTCGACTTGGCACATGTTCACGCATGTAGTTGAATCAAATCAACATAGCCTTCACGATATTTATTTTCATGGTGGATTATATCCTACTCATGCTTGTACTCGGTGTGAATTAATTTTTATGCATGCTTACGACTGTTGTCGCTCTCTCAGTTGGTCGCTTCCCAGTCTTTTGCTAGCCTTCACCTGTACTAAGCGGGAATACTGCTTGTGCATCCAAACTCCTTAAACCCCAAAGTTGTTCCATATGAGTCCACTATACCTTCCTATATGCGGTATCTACCTGCCGTTCCAAGTAAATTTGTATGTGCCAAACTCCAAACCTTCAAATGAAATTCTGTTTTGTATGCTCGAGCATCTCATGTAACAACTAGGGCTGCCTATATCTTCCATGCTAGGTGGGTTATTCTCAGAGGAGTGGACTCCGCTCCTCATTCACGAGAAAGGGCCGGTAACCGGGATGCCCAGTCCCATGATCCAAAAAGATCAATGCAAATCAAAATAATTAAACAAAACTCCCCCAGGGCTGTTGTATGTTGGAGGCACTCGTTGTTTCGAGCAAGCCATGGATTGATGCTTGTTGGTGGTTGGGGGAGTATAAACCTTTACCATTCTATTTGGGAACTGCCTATAATGCATTTAGTGTGGAAGATACAGCCATCCCATAGGTGTTGCGTTGACAGCGAAAGTATGCCGCTCAAAATGTTATTCAGTCTCTATTTTAAAATCGAGCTCTGGCACCTCTACAAATCCCTGCTTCCCTCTGCGAAGGGCCTATCTATTTACTTTTATGTTGAGTCATCACCCTTCTTATTAAAAGCACCCGCTGGAGAGCACACTGTCATTTGCATTCATTATTATTGGTTTATATTGGGTATGACTTGACTGGATCCCTTTTACCATGAATTACAATGTTTAGTCAGTCCTTGATCTTTAAAGGTGCTCTGCATTTATGTTTTGCGGTCTCAGAAAGGGCTAGCGAGATACCATTTTGTTTTATCATGTTATGATTATTTTGAGAAAGTGTTGTCATCCGAGTTTTATTATTATGACTCGCTAGCTGATTATGCTATTGATATGAGTAATTGTGAGACCTATGTGTTATTGTGAGTATAGTTAGTTCGTAATATTTGCTGAAACTTGAATGCTGGCTTTTCATGTTTACAACAACAAGAGCAAACAAAGTTTGTAAAAGTTTTTCTTTTTCACTTTCAGTTTATCAACTGAATTGCTTGAGGACAAGCAAAGATTTAAGCTTGGGGGAGTTGATACGTCTCCAACGTATCTACTTTTCCAAACACTTTTGCCCTTGTTTTGGACTCTAACTTGCATGATTTGAATGAAACTAACCCGGACTGACGCTGTTTTCAACAGAACTACCATGATGTTGTTTTATGTGTAGAAAAGAAAAGTTCTCGGAATGACCTGCAAATCCACGGAGGGACTTTTCAGAATTAATAAGAATTTTTGGCGAAAGAATCAAGGCCAGGGGGCCCAGGGCCTGTCCATGAGACAGGGGGGCGCCCCCCTAGGGCGCGCCCCCCTATCTCGTGGGCCCCCCGGACCTCCTCCGACCTCAACTCCAACTCCATATATACCGTCTCGCGGAGAAAAAAATCAAGGAGAAAGTTTCATCGTGTTTTACGATACGGAGCCGCCGCCAAGCCCTAATCTCTCTCGGGAGGGCTGATCTGGAGTCCGTTCGGGGCTCCGGAGAGGGGGATTCGTCGCTGTCGTCATCATCAACCATCCTCCATCACCAATTTCATGATGCTCACCGCCGTGAGTGAGTAATTCCATCGTAGGCTTGCTGGATGGTGATGGGTTGGATGAGATTTACCATGTAATCAAGTTAGTTTTGTTAGGGTTTGATCCCTAGTATCCACTACGTTCTGAGATTGATGTTGCTATGAGTTTGCTATGCTTAATGCTTGTCACTAGGGCCCGAGTGCCATGATTTCAGATCTGAACCTATTATGTTTTCATGAATATATGTGTGTTCTTGATCCTATCTTACAAGTCTATAGTCACCTATTATGTGTTATGATCCGACAACCCCGAAGTGACAATAATCGGGATACTTCTCGGTGATGACCGTAGTTTGAGGAGTTCATGTATTCACTATGTGTTAATGCTTTGGTCCGGTTCTCTATTAAAAGGAGGCCTTAATATCCCTTAGTTTCCACTAGGACCCCGCTGCCACGGGAGGGTAGGACAAAAGATGGCATGCAAGTTCTTTTCCATAAGCACGTGTGACTATTTACGGAATACATGCCTACATTACATTGATGAACTGGAGCTAGTTCTATATCACCCTATGTTATAACTATTGCATGAGGAATCGCATCTGGCATAATTATCCATTATTGATCCATTGCCTACGAGCTTTTCATATATTGTTCTTCGCTTGTTTACTTTTCCGTTGCTACTGTTACAACTACTACAAAAACCCAAAAACATTTATCTTTACTGTTGCTACTGTTACCATTATTATCATACCACTCTTGCTACTAAATACTTTGCTGCAGATACTAAGTTATCCAGGTGTGGTTGAATTGACAACTCAACTGCTAATACTCAAGAATATTCTTTGGCTCCCCTTGTGTCGAATCAATAAATTTGGGTTGAGTACTCTACCCTTGAAAGCTGTTGCGATCCCCTATACTTCTGGGTTATCAACAACCCATGGAAAGGATGACATCAAGTGGTGATCGTCATCAAGACTGCCGTGTGAAAGTTCAAGTGGAGCATCACGAAGAGATCAAGTGCTTGAATCTTGCCATCCATTGTGGTGTCAATGGACTTGTGAAATGTGCCTAAGAGTGGCTTACCCATAGTGGACTATGGAGGAGCAATCATCTAGTCTTCATCGAGCCAACGCAACCAAGAAAGGTGGTCCAACTTGAGGGAGTCAAGATTGTCTTCATCTAGCTCAAGTGGACCATGTGCAAGGAAAAGTTTTGCCCTTGATAGGTTTCCTATTTTACCGGTCTCGTGGTGGTAGTTGGGAGACCGTGTTATAGGATCGTTTGTCGTACAATCAAGGGGGGCTCTCAAGTTGGTAGTTTGATCGTATCGTTAGTAGAGAGCTCAAACCATTGCATCCTTGCATCAAGTTTCTTGGTTCTTGTTTGGTTATCTTTGTGAGTCTTAGAGCTTATGGTCATCTTGATGACAAGCTTGAGTTCATCGAAAATGGAGTTCATGCGTCTTCTATGATGTTTTCGGTGTTGGAGGTTTTACCGGTCTTATCTAAGGAAGGGTTCTCACCATTTTCTTATGGACCTTGTCTAATTTGCTTCTTATTTATATTTCTTTCAAGATTGTGGTAGCCCTTGTCGCTAGCTTTCCAACAAACTTGGTTTCATCGAATTTGGAGTCCGTTTGCAAAAGTTGTGGCAGTTTTGGTGTTCTGAAAAGGTTGCAGCGGTACTACCGCGAATTGGAGCGGATGTAATTTTTTACTACCGCTCAAGAGCGGTACTACCGCGGCTCCTACAGCGGTAGTCACGCTCCGGACCAAAAACTCGTCCCAAGTCCTACGGTGGTAGGCCCGGATGTATTTTTTTAGTACCGCTCGCAAGCAGTAGTACCGCTACCCTTTGTGGTAGTACCGCGATCCCTAGCGGTAGTACCGTGAGGGCGAGCGGTAGTACCGCTCCGGCGGTTCTACTGGCCTTTTGCCTCCTCGTTGTTGTTTTTCAATGGGGTGCTACCGCCCTAGCGGTAGTACCGCTCCTTGGAGCGGTAGTACCGCTCTGTGCGGGCTGTGAGCATAACGGTTGGATTTTTCCCCACCTATAAAAGGGGGTCTTCTTCCCCATTGAACCTCATCCTTTGAGCTCGTGTTCTTCCCCCATTGTTGACCTTCTTCGAGCTTGCTAACTCTCAATCCCTCCATGGATTCATGCTAGTTTTTGAGGGAAAAGAGAGAGGAGATCTAGATCCACATTTCCACCAATCACTTTCTCCTCTATGTGAGGGGAACCCATTGGATCTAGAACTTGGAGTTTCTTGGTGTTCTCCTTCTTGTTCTTCCTCTCATCTTCCTCCCTAGCATTAGTTGCTTCGGTGGGATTTGAGATAGAAGGACTTGGGCACTCCGTGTGCCCTTGCCATTGCATTTGGTGCATCGGTTTGAGTTCTCCACGCGATACGTGGAAGTTACAAGTTGAGAAGCTTATTACTCTTGGGTGCTTTGTACCCTTGAGCTTGTTACTCTTGGGTGTTTGGACACCCTAGAGCTTGTTCCTCTTGGGTGCCTTGGCGCCCTAGATGGTTGGTGTTGTTCGGAGCTCAATCATTGTGGTGTAAAGCTCCGGGCAAGCATCGGGGTCTCCAATTAGGTTGTGGAGATCGCCCCGAGCAATTTGACGGGTACCGATGACCGTACCCAAGGGTTGCCAAAGTGTACGGGTTCGGTGACCGCCCCCAAGGGTCGCCATTTGTACAGGTTCGGTGACCACCCTCAAGGGTCCCTTAGTGGAATCACGACATCTTGCATTGTGCGAGGGCGTGAGGAGATTACGGTGGCCCTAGTGGCTTATTGGGGAGCATTGTGCCTCCACACTGCTCCAAACGAAGATTAGCATCCGCCAGGGTGTGAACTTTGGGATACATTGTCGTCTCTGTGTGCCTCGGTTATCTCTTACCCAAGCCCTTTACTTATGCACTTTACTTTGTAATAGCCATATTGTTCTTTGTCATATATCTTGCTATCACATAGTGGCTTATCTTGCTTAGCATAAGTTGTTGGTGCACATAGGTGAGCCTAGTTGTTTTAGGTTTTGTGCTTGACAAATTAACCGCTAGGTTTATTCCGCATTTGTTCAAGCCTAAACCATAATTATTTTAAAGCGCCTATTCACCCCCCCCCCTCTAGGCGACATCCTCGATCTTTCAAACACTATCGAGCTCCCACTTAACTGCTTGTATAAACAAGTGTCCTCTTCAATTTTGATGAAATGGAGACCAGTAATGACTTCATCAAAATGAATATTCCAACCCCGAGATGCTTGTCTTAACCCATAAATGGATCTCTTGAGCTTGCATACTTTATTAGCGCTAGTCGAATCGACAAAACCCTTGGGTTGTATCATATACACGTCCTCGGTTAAATTTCCGTGAAGGAAAGCCGTTTTGACATCCATCTGCCATATCTCAGCTATAGCTAGTATGATCCTCGCCGACTTCAGCATCGCTACCGGCGAGTAAGTCTCGTCATAGTCAATTCCTTGAAGCTGTCCATAACCTTTAGCGACAAGCCGAGCTTTGTGGATCTGAACATTTCCATCCACATCGGTTTTCTTCTTAAACACCCATTTGCAACCAATGGTTGTTACGCCAGGTGGCGGATCAACCAAGTCCTCGACTTGATTCTTATCCAAGGACTTTAACTCGGACCTCATGACCTCCAACCATGCCTCGGAATCTGGGCTCACCATCGCTTCCGCATACGTGGACGGCTTGTCGATTTCCAGCAACAAAACATCGCGCACTTTGCGCAATCTTTTCGACCTCCATGGTTCCAGTGCCGCTTCCACTACGGGTTCCCTAACCGACTCTGGTATGATCTCATCACCAGCCGAGTCATCCCCGAGTGATCCTCGGATTTCTTCGAGTCAGACCGTCCTCCCACTGGCTTCCCGACTGAGAAATTCTTTCTCAAGGAAAACCCCGTTCCAAGCAACAAACACTTTGTTCCCTTCTCGGTTGTAGAAGTTGTATCCCAAAGTTTCCCTCGGACATCCCACGAATATGCATTTATCCGACTTGGGTGTAAGCTTGTATGACATAAGTCGCTTGACAAATGCTTCACAACCCCAAATCTTCAAAAAACACAACCTAAGACTCTTCCCGGTCCACATCTCATGAGATGTCTTGTCTACGAATTTTGATGGTACCCTGTTAAGTGTGAAAGCTGCAGTTTCTAGAGCGTATCCCCAGAATGACAAGGGTAAATCTGATTTGCTCATCATTGACCGGACCATGTCCAACAAGGTACGATTCCTCCGTTCCGACACGTCATTTCTCTGTGGCGTGCCTGGAGGTGTGAGCTGAGGTACTATACCTCGGCTTTTTAGATGATCATCAAACTCTTGGCTCGTGTACTCACCTCCACGATCAGATCGTAGAAGCTTTATGCTACTTCTTGAGCTTGCGTTGGTTTTTCCCTTGAAGAGGAAAGGGTGATGCAGCAAAGTAGAGATAAGTATTTCCCTCAGTTAAGAACCAAGGTATCAATCCAGTAGGAGGAACACACAAGTCCCCAGTGATTGCACCTACACAAACAAACAAATACTTGCACCCAACGCGAAAAAGGGGTTGTCGATCCATTCACGGTTACGTGCAAGGATGAGATCTGATAGAGATGGTATAAAAGATAAGTAAAAGTGCAAAATAAAGTAAAGGTAAATAAATTGCAGCAATGTATTTTGTGTTTTTGATTTTATAGATCTAAAAATAATATGATAAAAATAGACCCGGGGCCCATAGTTTCACTAGAGACTTCTCTCTTGAAAGAAAGCATACCATGGGTAAACAAATTAATGTTGAGCAATTGATAGAAAAGCCCAAAGTTATGACGATATCTAAGGCAATGATCATGAATATAGGAATCACATCCGTGACAAGTAGACCGACTTCTGCCTGCATCTACTAATATTACTCCACACATCGACCTCTATCGAGCATGCATCTAGTGTATTAAGTTAACAAGAACGGAGTAACGTCTTAAGCAAGATGACATGATATATGTAGAGGGATAGATCCAATCAATATGAATAAACCCCACTTTTTTATCCTTAGTGGCAACAATACAAATACATGGCATGGCATGTCACTGGGTGTGAGCACTGCAAGATTGAACCCACTACAAAGCACCTCTCCCATTGCAAGAAAAAACAATCTAGTTGGCCAAACCAAATTAATACATAGGAGAGAAATACAAAGCTATCTTAATCATGCATGAAAGAGCTCTGAGAAGACTCAAATAATATTCATAGATAATCTGATCATATATCCACAATTCATCGGATCTCAACAAACGCACCGGAAAAGAAGATTATATCGAATAGATCTCCAAGAACATCGAGGTGAACATTGTATTGAAGATCAAAGAGAGAGAAGAAGCCATCTAGCTACTAGATATGGACCCATAGGTCTGTGGTAAACTACTCACACATCATCGGAAGGACAGCAAGGTTGATGTAGAAGCCCTCTGTGATCGAATCACCCTCCGTCGGAGTGCCGGAAAAGGCCCCTAGATGGGATCTCATGAGAACAGAAGATTGTGGTGGAAAAGTATTTTTGGTGTGCCCTCTAGTATATGGGGAATATTTGGGTATTTATAAAGCAAAGATTAGGGTTAGAGGAGTATCAGGGGGCCCACAAGCCTGGGCGGCGCCCCCCCAGGGCCCGCCCTCTGAGCTTGTCGCCAAATGGTGGCCCCTCAAACCTCCTCCCGAAGGTTTCTGGGTGTATTTTTGTCCAAGAAAAATCCTCAAAAACTTTCGTTCTGTTTGATATTGATTTTCTGTAAAGACAAACAAGGAAAAAATCAACTGGCGCTTGGCACTAGGTTAACAGGTTAAGTCCCAAAAAATGATATAAAATAGCATAATAATGCATATAAAACATCCAAGATCGATAATATAATAGCATGGAACAATCAAAAATTATAGATACGTTGGAGACGTATCACTTTATAGTCTCGTCGAGTTGATTCTCAACCTCGTTCTGAAACTCTTTGAACTTTTCAAAAGTTTCAGACTTGTGCCTCATCAAATAGATATATCCATATCTACTCAAGTTGTTGGTAAAAGTCACGAAATACTGATAGCCACCTCTGGCAGTTGTGCTCATTGGACCACACACATCATTGTGTATTAGCTCCAACAGCTCAGACGCCCTCTCGCAGCTCTTTGCAAAAGGAGACTTAGTCATCTTGTCGAGCAAGCATGACTCGCATGTTTCGAATGACTCGAAGTCGGACGAAGTTAGGAGTCCATCATTGATGGTTGTTGCTTGTATCGCGTAGGTAGTTCCCAGAGAGGAAGGGATGATGCAGCACATCCATGGTAGGTATTTCCCTCAGTTATGAAACCAAGGTTATCGAACCAGTAGGAGAACCAAGTAACACTATGTAAATGGTACCTGCACACAAAGAACAAAACCTCACAACCCAACGCATAAGAGGGGTTGTCAATCCCTCCTCGGTAAAAGATAAATTAGATAGTATGAGTTTGGATAAATAGATCTGAAATAAGCATAAAATAAAAGATGTAAATAAAAAGTACAACAAGGTATTTTTGGATTTTTGGGATAATAGATCTACAAACATATGCAGCAAAAAATAGATCGAAAAGCAATATGATGAAAGATAGACCCGGAGGCCGTAGATTTCACTAGTGGCTTCTCTTGAGAAAATAACATACAGTGGGTAAACAAATTAATGTTGAGCAACTGATAGAAGATCAAATAATCATGACGATATCCAAGGAAATGATCATTATATAGGCATCACATCCAAGATTAGTAGACCGAAATGATTCTGCATCTACTACTATTACTCCGCACATTGACCGCTATCCAGCATGCATCTAGTGTATTAAGTTTACGGAGAAACGGAGTAATGCAATAGGAATGGTGACATGATGTAGACAAGATCTATTCATGTAGGAATAAACTCCATCTTGTTATCCTCAATAGCAATGATACATACGTGCCTCTCTAGCCCTTCTGTCACTTGGTGAGGACACCGTAGGATCGAACCCATCACAAAGCACCTCTTCCCATGGCAAGAAAATCAATCTAGTTGGCCTAACTAAGCCAAAGATTCAAAGGAGAAATACGAGGCTATAAGTAACCATGCATATAAGAGATCAAAAGAAAACTCAAATAATATTCATGGATAGAAACTGATCATAAACTCGATCTTCGTCGGATCCCAACAAACACACCGCAAAAATTCATTACATCAAATAGATCTCCAAGAAACCATTGTATTGAGAATCAAGAAGAGATAAGAAGCCATCTAGCTACTGCCTACGGACCCGTAGGTCTATGGCGGACTACTCATGCATCATCGGAGAGGCACCGATGAGGATAATGAACCCCTCCGTGATGGTGTAGATTGGAACTCGTGGTTCTGGAACTTGCGGCGACTGGAATTGTGTTTCGTTTGCTCCTCTAGGGTTTCTGGAATTTTGGGGGATTTATAGAGCTGAGAGGCGGTGGAGGAAACCCCCGTGGGCCCCACAACCCATCAGGGCACGCCAGGGGCCTCTGGCACGCCCTGGTGTATTATGGGCCCCACAGGCCTCCCCCTAGGTGCTTCCTTGGCTCCCAAGTTGTATTCTGGTCCAAAAATATCTCCAAATAGTTTCGTGGCATTTGGACTTCGTATGGTACTGATATTCTGCGAAGTAAAAAACAAGCAAAAAACAACAACTGGCACTGGGCACTATGTCAATAGGTTAGTCCCAAAAATGATATAAAGTTGCTATAAAATGATTGTAAAACATCCAAGAAGGATAATATAACAGCATGGAACAATAAAAAAATATAGATATGTTGGAGACGTATCAATCATCATGGAGCTTCTTCATGCGTTTCAGGCTAGTGTGTCCAAGCCGGCAATGTCAAAAGTATGTCAGATTTATCTCATTAGGCTTATGCCTCTTGACATTCATGTTATAGACCAGTTCTTGTTCTAGATTTAATACAAAAAGCCTATCAACAATGGGTGCAAAGCTGCGGAACATTCCATTCAAATAAAACGAACAACCATTGTCCTTTAAATTGAATTCATAACCCTGACTCATCAACCATGAGGCACAAATAATGTTTCGACTAAGTGTAGGAATGTAATAATTATTCAATTCCAAAATAAATCCAGAAGGAAGCTGGAGCTGCATTGTGCCGACCTCCAACACAACAACTCTTGCTTTGTTGCTGACCCTGATGTCAATCTCCCCTTGAGCCACACGCCTAGTACTTACCAACCCCTGCATCGAGTTTCAAATATGAACAACCGGCGCGGTATCAAATACCCAAGAGCTACTAGGTATGCCACCAAGGTAAACATCCATAACATATGTAACAAGTGCACCTTTGCATGAAGAAGCATTTCCGGCCTTCTTGCCATGCTCAACAAGACACTTGCTACAGTTCCTCTTCTAGTGACCAAGTTCCTTGCAATGGTAGCAAATGGTCTTAGAGTCCGGTCCAGACTTCGGCGCAGCGGCACAGGTTACCATCTCTGTGCCCTTTTCCTTAGCCTTCATCTTGGACCATCTCTTCTTGAACTTAGCCGAGTTCTTCACCATCAACACTTGATGCGTGCATTTCTTAATATCTTGCTCTGCCACATTGAGCATCCCATGCAATTCAGTGAGCTTCTTATCCATGTCATGCATATGATAGTTCGAGATGAATGTCCCATAGCTAGGCAGGAGAGAACCCAGAACTGCATCAGTAGCCAGCTCATCCAAGAGAGGGAAGCCTAGCCGATCCAAAGCTTGCATGTATCCGATCATCTTGATCACATGCGGGCTCAGTGGATCACCTTCCTTCAGCTTGCAATCCATTAAGGATCGCTAGACGTTGAACCTTTCGGTCCTAGCCTGCACCTGAAACATGCTCTCGAGACCCTCGATCATATTGAAAGCCCCAATATCTTTGAAATGTTGTTGCAAACTCGGGCTCCATACAAGCCAACATGAGGCAGCTCATCTCGTTTGATTCATCAACTAGTTTCTGGTAGGCATTCTTGGTTGTGGAATTAGCATCATCGGTGTGTTCCTCTAGAAGTGGATGCTCTAGAACATGTTCCTTTTTATCGTGCTTGAGAACAATTCTCAAATTTCTATACCATGTGGTAAAGTTTGTTCCATTCAGTTTATCCTTTTCCAGAATTAATTTCAATGCAAAGTTTGGTTGAGAAGGTGGTGCCATTGATCTACAACGGAAAAATATGCAATCACTAAGCAATGTGTTTATGTAGAGTAATTCTAGCCTTAAAAAATACTCCCACTGAAGTCGGCATCCCTCCCCAAACTCTCAGTGATTCAAGATCCGATTAGCGCGCGTGACTAGTGAGCTTTAGCATCACTGCTAGCCAACATACCTATCCGGTAAGCAACCCCTTGCTAATCGTATCTCTATACGACTCCTATCGGTCGGGTAGGTATCTTATACCCCGGCTCCCAACCTTCTTTGCCACAAGGCCCAAAAACATTTTGATAGCCTTGTCAAGATAACATGATGCGGTGCATGTCCGTGTCCGACACGAACCCTTCAGTTCAAGGACACCTAGTAGCACCTCAATTTTATGAGCCCACTACTAGACGTACTTGACGTGCGAAGGTGCAACATCTGGGATGTCAATTTGCTTGATATTAATGAGGGTTCTTTCTACCATTTTAACATGCATAGAAACAAGAAGCAATTCCAATCACAAATAAACAAATATATTATGAAATAGTATGGCTCCTTCATGGACGTTCTTTCAGGACGGCTCCGACTTGTTCGTCACACCGGGATGCCAAGCCACCAAATTGATCTCTGTCTTCCAACTACTTCAACTAGTAATGAATTTTATAGAGAATCACAAGTCGACACGCAGGTCGTTATACATTATAATGACAACTCTTTGGCTCCTACCGGCTGACAAATCATGACACGCAGGCCATGTATAATTTATACACATGCATCACATACACATGCCTATTCACATCAAACCTGCAAAACAAAATTTATGCATAGAATCGCATTCTACCGATTTGAGTCATCATGTACAAAATACAAGGCGGTACGCACACTGCAGTCCCGCTAGCTGGTTAGCGGGCGGGGTTTGAAGGGCCAACGCCCCTCGCGAGTGCGGGTAGCGCCCGAAGTTTTCGGAAATCACAGATAGAATCTGTACTCCGATCACACCGAATTTTCTGACTTGACCGATCTTATCGATCATCGTGAATCTGATTAGGATTTAGGTTTTACTGTTAACCCCGATGGTGTATACTGACTGGTAGGGGTAGGTTGTGTCACAACCTCATCGATTCCGATCATCAGAAAACATAGCCACATCGATCCCCATGTGCAGTTGATCTCATCAACCGTGCACATAGCCGATCTCATAAACGACAATAGATCTCATCTGCCGCCTCCACATACCTAATATGCATACGGTCTGAATCGAAATCCTATAGCAGAGGCTCTGATACCACTGTTGGGTTCTATGGTAGGATGCATCGACTGCAAATTAAAATTTCCTACGCACAGAACAACCAGGAACATGCTACGGGAATGGATCACAGATCGTTACCACTAGACGTGCAGTGCCGTGCAACAGAAGTAGAGTTGAGGCAGAGCGTCTCCGGAGTCGGTCTCCTTAACGTCCGATCTCCCTCGAACAGCCGGTCATCGAATCCTACGTACAGGTTCGCCAGAGCGGCGCAAGCGCACCGCCTCTAACGGTATCCGCATGTGGAGAAGGAACACCATGCGACGGACTACTAGGTCCGATCACACAGTCGGCAGCGAGTGGAGGTGGCTACTTGCAACACATGCAAAGCCCTAGTGACGGCGCCGAAGTGATCAACCAAAGAGTGTGCCGCACCTCCACTTTATATAGGCATCCTTTGTGGGCTCAACACTTGGGCCTCACATGGATCCTCAAGCCTAAAGTATGTTCGGTCTGGGTCCGAGTCCGAGTAGGATCACATCTGACTCGTGGAGTCGAATCCAGCCTCACTGGTTTCTTCCCTTAAGCGCGCGACCCCTTATGTTCTCATTCACTTGGTCACGAGTCAGATCACATCTGGCTCGACTAGTCGGTAGCGGCCTCTAGCAAAGCATGCCGACTCCAAGTGTCTGATGAAGCTGGTTAGGCGAACCTATACATCACACTTCTGTTCCCTTTGCCACATGGTATATGTTGTCGGGCTCAAGGCGAGTCTATCATCCTTGTGCTAGCCCGACCTTTTTCTCGTTGCAGTGATGCCGACCACAAACCGGATTATCTCATAATCCTTGTTGCATGGCCATGCTTATCTTGGTCGGATCACACGAGGGGCCCAGAGTATATCTCTCCTGATCGGAGGGGCAAATCCCATCTTGCTCGAATGTCTCGCAGCATGGGTCTGGACAAGCCCGAAACCTACCTTTGTAACTACCCAGTCACGGAGTAGCGTTTGGTCAGCCCTAAGCAGATCTGTCACCATCCCAAGTACATGCGCCAGTTCGGGTCTTAGGACATAGAACATATGTTGTACTAGAGACTCACAGATGACCTATCGATGCTTCTCATAGTTGGGTCTGTCTGACTCGGACCTTATCTCAACTCGGATCCGACTATGTCAGATCCGACCAGATCCTTCGGAGTCCATATTATCCGATTAGCATCCAGTGCTCCATGTATAGTGAGATCAAGCCATCGACTGTGTCATATGCTAGTCTAGTCGGCTGCGCGTCCACACGACCCTTTCGACTAGGGACCTTTCAGGACAATCATCATATAATGCATAATCCCACAAACAAGTCACGTACTTGCTGATATACATCATTGATAATGTCCAAGGACTATCTTTATTCATAAACACATAGGAAATATCATCATACATGATTGCCTCTAGGACATATCTCCAACACAACTAGCTAAACGCAGGTCTCAGATTTCTAACAAACGGAATCTGAGCTGGATTTCAAGAAAGGTCATGTACAAGATGATCCAGAGAAGAAACAAAACGACCACACAACACGAGCTTTGATCTATTATGTGTGGCACTTAAGTTGTCGGTGAGTGTGAGCGATATAAGTCATGCACTTTTTTATAGCCTTCGAGAAGCAATCGAAAAACAATGTCAATTTGACAAATATCAGGTGTGCATGGGAGGAGAGTACCAGCATACAAGATCACATGCGTCATATGAGGCGTGCATTCACATAGAGCAAACCAATGCACAATCAAATGTGTGTTCTGGTACCGTTACCCTGGGCAGGGGGGTGTTCTGCCCTGAGTTGTTGAACACATGCAAGAAGTTGATGAGGCACATGCAGATGATGTGTGCATTGGAGCACGTCGTGCGGGATCATGTGTCTACAAATGCGCAAGCAACACACGATGCACACTATACAAAGCGGACATGGTGTTGGGTGAAACATTGTTGCACTCTAACAAGTTCAACGACAAGACACACAAGACAAACGCATATGCAAATGATATATGCATTACCCCGCAAAAAATGATATATGCATTGGAGCGCGTTGTGCGGGTCATGCATTTACAGATGCGCAAGCAACACGTGTACAATGTACAAAGCGAACATTGTATAGGGTAAAACATGGTTGCACAACAAATTCAATGGCAAGATGACACACCAGACAAACAGCTATACACGGTCAAATAGATCAACGATGTCACAAAAGACGAAAATAAGAGCGGAGACGACGACACATCCCGATGATGTTTGACTTTTGAGGTGTGACAACACAAGGCGTAGACCTAGAGTGTGGCGGCACTAAGGAGGCTTGTAGCTCCAAGCACATCGATGGTGCCAGTTAATTCAAAATGATACACCCAAGTACTTGAGTCGATGGATGCACATAGTGATGTACATATTCGTGAAGGTGGAGTTTGTTGGAGCGGATACCATGACTTTAGAGTACATTTTTCAGGTCACGAGGGTCAGCTCCAGTTCTGGACGTAGGAACCAGTAAAATGATGCCAGAGGTTGCTATTTGTGTGTGTTCGCTACTCTTCGAGCACATGGAAGCACCGTATGTGAAATATTTTCTCCCAGACATGGCGCGGACACCGTGCCAAGAGCAAACTGAACGTGGGCGCAAATGGATGGTTGCTTGATGACACCAAAAGAACACATACCAAAGCATGCCTGGTGATGGTTGCTTGGGCATGGCAAAAGACCGCAACTGAGCTACTACTCCGGAGTACTTTGAGAGACATTCAGCTTCTAGGCTAAACTTGCTACGACGGTTGCGGCCAAAACCTAGGAATCAAAGAATTGATGTATTCCCTCGTGTGCGAGAAGGGCAAGTTTTGATCAGATTCCAGACAATACTTTGCCACGGAGAGAGGCAAGATGCAGGTCAGGCAAAAGGAGCCCCACAAGGAAGAAGTCTTGGGCCAAGAAAGAGAGAGGAACTCGATTCCCATGGCCTCATGCAAACTCTCCAGCTAAGCAAGGTATTGCTTGCTTTACTAAAGATGTAACTGCTTCAGATCACTGGGTGGTCTCTAAACAGCTACAGGTAATTACTGTGGATATGGCATTGCACAATTATAGAGCAATAATAGTTTTTTTTTGCGGGGGATAGAGCAATAATAGTTAACTGGAACCACGGTTAAGAACTGAGCCACCCCATTCTCAGCACACAGGACTGTGCACTCGGTCGATCACCTCTTGCACAACAATATCATCAGGGTCATTTTTTCCTTTTTGCGCATAGACAAAACAAAATTTGTTCTCGGATACTATAAGTCAAGAACTGACAACTCTGTTAACATATGGCAACATTTAATATGGGCATTAAGACAAAATGGTACATCCGCATGTGTTTTAGTAGCACACCAATGTTTGAAATCAGCATGTTCAACGAGTTGCTCACTTAACATCCGCATTCGGAACTGAGGATCTACACGGACCAGCTGATGTAGTGAATGGTACCCCTCGGAACGTTGCAATTCCATTCTCGTCGGTACGGAGATGCTGGATTACATAATAAAGCAAAGTTATTTGTTAATTCATTCAATCCATGCAGAATAACTATGCAATAGCATTCAGGAAGGCCTTTCTATATTTGATGGCAATATAAGGGTAGGTTCTCCAACTAATGACAAAACTGAGTGCATTTACTCAAATCATGCTGAATGGCCAACTTTTGATCACAAAAAGGTAAAAAATAAGCGAGATAACATCAAAATTGACCATTGATAAATGCTTACCGGTGTTATCTTGTCCAACTGTTTCTTCTTTGGGTTTAGAACATCTTCCGGCTTCCCATCAAACCTAGAAAATTTGGAAAATTGTAACCATAAATATTTGCAACAGATGCAGATCAAATAGGAACCAAATAGGAGACAATTGAGCAAAATTTGACACAAGTGTTAAAACTAAAACATTTTGTTTCGCAGGTGGCCACGAGCGCAGATATTCCTTAAAACTAAAAGACAACTACCCAACAGGTAGCATGATCCTTTGGTCCATCCAATTCGGACCAACATATTTTGCAACAGCTTACATATCAACCACCAGAAGTCCAGAACTGCATACTAAATGGCATACCGGATATGTCATAGCTATGAATGCAGATAAGAAAACTAAACATAGTAAAAGCTCTATAGAAGAGCACAAACACACCTTTATAAAATGGGACCCCTTATAAAATGTATAAATTCGCCATTTACAACATATGATTCTTACCCAGCAAAACAAATGCGTTCTCCAAGCTTGGCTCCTTCCGGAGGAATCAAAGGCTCCACAACTGTATGATCTTTATTTGAAGCACACAAGACCTGGTAATATGTTTAATTTAGAACATGTCGAAAACAAAAATTTCTATAAACACAAGGACGTTTACAGTTTGGACTGAGGGTTGACAACATCAGAAGACAGACAAACACAATGGTAAGGGTTTCACATCATAAATTTATCATTGGTCCGCTTCAGATACTGTAACTACATGGTAAGGGTTTCACATCATAAGTTCATTTCAAAATAGTTTCTCATTCTCTTCCATGAGTTACAGTGATGATTTTAGTCTATCAGTATGAGGTCTAGTAATATGCACATGCCTAGTGAGTTAGCAGTGCACAGCAAAGCTTGCCTGGAGCTTGCATTTCACCACAGTAGTATTTTGGGGAAAGATGGTAAACAAACTAATAGCCAAAATTCAAGAAGCTTTGCTTAGGGATAGAACACAATTACAATAGGATGCAACAGAGCATACCAATCCAGCAGACATTACATCCCGCAGCTTCCCAGGCTTCACATTTGTGATCAAGACAACATGGCGATTCTTCAAAAGTAAGGGCAAATATTTATAACAGAACACAGAATCATGTATAAGAGAGAAAAATGAACAAGAATCATTCAAGTTCATTGCTGCTGTTGAGTACTTACAACAAGTTCATCTGGGCTGAAGAACTTCGCAAGACCACTAACAACTTGACGCACATTGCCATCTCCCAAATCTATCTCCTCCACCAGAAGACTGCAAAGATAACCAGTTGGAATGTCAGAAAGAAGACTGACAAAAGAACAGAGGACCTTTTTACAGGTGTTGGGTGGAAATTTACTGTACCTGTCAGCTGATGGGTGTTTCCATGCTTTGCGAATAACGCCGACCTGTATATTCAGGATACTAACACTGCACTCAGAATCCTTTTCTGCACTTTTCTGTGGAGCTTTCTCTGCAGCTGCCTCTGTTGTTTTGCCGGCAGTCTTCTCTTGGACTTCCTTTTTATCCCCAGAAGGTTTGTTGTTTTTGGCAGAAGTAGGATTTGCCTTATCCCCAGGAACCTTATTCTGACAAGAATCAACACAGCAAAGAAACTCACCAACTAATAGAAAATGACATATTGCACAAGAAATAGGTTCTGACAATGGTGTACAAACATGAAAAATCAACACCACCACCACAACAACAACATGAAAATCAACACCGCTATGCAAAAGTTGTACTCCCTCCAATCCAAAATAACTGTCGCAGTTTTGAACTAAGATTAGTTCAAAACTGCAACGCTTATTCATGGATCGGAGGGAGTACATACTAAACATTTTAATACTTACAGTCTTTCATGTTCTCTGGTGTATTGCACAAGTGGCTACATGAATCAGTACGAAGGGTATGCTTAGTTTGGTGCCAAAATTTGCTCGACCAAAAATTTGGCAGCCTATGATATTCTGGGTCTTGCTTGTTTAGTTTCCAAAATATTGGCTGCCCATGAAAATTAACCTGCCCTCCTTCCCTTCATATCTTGCCAAAACTTTGGTCAACAAAGGGTCAAGCAGTCTGATAGTATGACCGGTCTTTTGGCCAGCCAATGGCCGGAGAAAATTAATAGGGCATGATATAGCAATAGCATCAAACAAACATATCCTATAGTTTACCATGCATTACTAAGGCCAGAAATGGAGTAAAAATGGTAAAGTTCCAGCCAAATCTTCACAGCACGATGTACCAAGAGTGCCTTCTACAAATAATAATAGTCCAGAAATATCAATAACTAATGTAGATCAGTACCTCCCCTGCAGCCTTTTTGGAATCAGCAGCTCCATCTGACTTATCCGCAATCTTCTGTCCTGAAACAGCTTTCTTGGAATTTGGTTCACCATCTCCTTTATCAGCTTTCTTTGGGTGCTGTCAAGTAGAATTAAGAAATGGTATGGTTATTTTTATGATTTAAACATAATCATTTTGATAGACATTTTTAGGATAGTTGAAAGAAACAGTCTATCAGTGATTTATCAATTCTCTGAAGACTAATGT
Organism: Triticum dicoccoides; assembly: GCF_002162155.2. Classification (NCBI taxonomy): domain Eukaryota; kingdom Viridiplantae; phylum Streptophyta; class Magnoliopsida; order Poales; family Poaceae; genus Triticum; species Triticum dicoccoides. Next base: position 610,758,651 of record NC_041385.1, read on the forward strand.
TTTTGCACTTTAGTAGTACTAACAATAGTGTAGCATCAGTTAGATTCTACAAATATAAACAAGCACTTATTTAGCAGATCAAGCACAAATTTGATCTTGTAACACAGTAATTAGCAACAGCATGCTACGGGGATAATTTCCCATACAGCTTGATATGAAAGTAAATTAATTTAGAAGGAAAATATAAAATACTTTCAGATCACCAAAATATTACTTACAGAAGGTGCAGATGCAGGTGGGTTGAAGATAGATTTGGTCAAGTTTATCTTTTGCAGCGTCATACCAAAATCAACTACATTCTGCATCAATCAGTAAATTCACATGAGATGATATAAATGACTGACAATGTGGGCATATATTAATAACAATCTGGTATTTATTTTTTAGAAGAGACTCCCACCAGCATAAAGCCATGGTTACAAATGATACTAAAATAACTTCCCAGCTACAAATTACAATATAAACCATGAGTTAGTGTCGAAAGGTGTAAAAACTAGTTTTACGAGAGTGTGCTGGGTAGGCTTCAAATATCAGATAAAATTGATAGTTGAAAACATGGCTATTTCCAAAATCTGGTCCAGTAATTTCAGATATGAGATTAAAATGACATCTTTGAATGGGCGGCATAGTGACTGATAAGAAATGAGACGGAAAACATTGGAGATGTATTTAGTTCTGTGTTGGCAAGAAACTCAAATCTATATGAATTTGATTCTTTGATTCTAGAAGAGATGGTGGGTACAGCCCACAGGAACAATTTAAGACAAAAGATAGATGCCATTATTAAAAAATAATCAAAAGATCCATCTCAAACCTGAATGTAGTCCATCCACCGCAATATATTTGGATATTTCTGCGACTCACTGTCACTAAGATGACACTGAAAAAAGCAATGAACAATTAGAACTTGGGGAAGTAAATGTCTGAAAAGGCATATCTATTGAGTAGTAAGACAGTGACCATAAAAATACATCCCAAAATACCAAATAAGATATGATGGTGTTCACGTAAATGGGTAAAGTTGCAACATACATACCATGAAAACATGCACGGTTGCAAACACAATAATGTCCGCCGCTGATGGTTTGAAACCTGCTAATAGTACCGACATCTGGGACAAATGTTGATTCAAATTACCAAGTAACGCATGCTGTTCTCCATCACTTAGAACAAAATTGCTGGAGAACTCAACCCACTTCTTGACCTACCAATGAAGAAAAGGAGATTGTGTAAGAGTACATAAGCAGTAGTGAACAGAATTAGTTTACATTGCACATACATGCAAAAACAGTTACCTCATCCTGCGGTGAGGTCACGATATGTGAGAATAGGCTCGCAATATCATTCTCCTTGATAAGTGTACTGGATATGCTCTTCTGTAATATTCAGCAGATAAATTAGCAACTGTTTCTAGCAATAAATCTCCATGCAAATAAAGCTTGATAAGAGTGAGAAGGGCAAAATTTGCTCGAAAGAAGTAGCAAATTATGAAAGATAACAGTATAACACGGTACATAGTACGCGTCAAAGTTTGCACATTGTGCACTACACATGTTGGTCCAGGGACCAGGGGTACCCAAAATACAAACCATCCCAAAGTTACTCAATAAGTGCCATATCAGACCATGGTCAGTCACCAGAAGAAAAAAAAATGAGGCAAATGTTTTGAACAAGAGAATACACTACTCCATAAAAATTAAGATATATGACAGAGACTATGCCGAGGAGAAAGGGCATATGCTGCATGTGGTGAAGGCCTCTTTACATCTAAGTATCAAAAATATTCGAGGACTAGTGTTTCAAGCTTCATCTTTGCAACAAAACTATTGAACTACAGTATGTTCTAGCCATGTGCCAGATGGTAGCCACAGAATATGCATCTAACTAGCCTACTCAATTCCTTATCACATTCTTGGCAATCAAACAAGCACCTTTGAGGGATTAGTATAGCAACCATGAGAACAAGAATGTTATGTTCCAACCCGATTGATAACAATTACTCCATAACCAGAGAGAAATACGCAGCCATATTAAACAGGATATTAAGCACAAAAGATGTGTGTTAGATGTCTAAAGCTCTTGCATATTAACATATGTTTGACCAAATATAGTTCTACCTTTTATCTTGAACAAAACATACGAGTAACTTGACATTCTGAACTTATTTAGACGCCTCACTTATTTAACAAATTATGTATTTCGTACCGTATTATTTTTATCAGCAAAACAATCTCGATAGCAAAACGGACCCCTAACTGGAGAATCTTCATAATATAACAGGTATTATTCAGGCCCCTAACTGATCCGGCAATTTAACTGTCGGTAACTTAGATATCTTCACTTTCCCCGACCAAATCATGTATAAAATCGCCAAACCTAGATACCACAACGCAGCATAATTACAACATGGGATTTAAGCCACGATACTATGCAAACTTGATTATCGGTGAACTAACCATGCCCAGAGCCCCACAAATCTGCATTAAAAAATCTCAGCACGCACCTGTAAGAATGGAAAATCACGCCCACATGACTAGTAAACAACAAACACGGAACACTATCGCTCCGAACCTCCGAAGCAACAGAAATCGGAACCCAAAGGTTTTAAGAGTAGAAGGGTGGAGGGGCTTACTGGATCGAGGTTCAGGTGCTTGCAGAGCGCGTACGACATGGCCTGCTTGCTCTGCGTGAAGTCCGCCGCCGCCGCCATTAGCAGGTCGAGCTTTTTCCACGAGCAAAAGAGGGATAGGGGAAGTGGAGAAGAGGGATGGTTTAGGGTCTAGTCATTTTGGGCCGCTGGCCCCTTTTTTCTATGAGTGGTACTGGTCTCCTTTGGACTGTACTGAGTCTTTGTTTTTATGGGCTCGGGATATCCTCATGGGCCTTACCAAATGATAGCCCATGCGCGCACCGTGCATAGGCCGGAGCAGCACGTACATGACCGGACGGTCGATAGCAACAGCTGGACGCGAATAAAAGCACCATATGGCCAAGTTAGGCCTTGCTCGCCAAGTTGGTGATGACTTAGTTGCTGATCATGTAATTCCAGCCATTGTTGCTGAGTGTAATGGCGATCTTGCCCACAACGTTTCGTAATAAAGCTAAATGCTTGCCCTAAAAAAAAGTCTGTTCTTTTTCTGCCACTCAAAAAAAAAAGTTTGTTCTTTCCCTCTTGCTAGAACCCTTCCTCCCGGGGCGATTTTTCGCCGCCGTCGAGAACATCGTTCCCTACCTCCGCTTCGATCCCCTGGTCCTCATGCTTGATCGGGGGGTGTGCTCTGCCACGCCCACTGGTCTTTGGCGGGGCTGGGTAAGGCGGAGGGCTAGGGTTCCATCTGGAAGACCCGATCTAAGTTTAGTCGGGTTAGGGTTTGAGATGTCTTCAGGAAAGGCTTCGGGCTCGGCTGCGGCTGATCTGGCAGAGACCGATGATGTAGAGATGCTGATGAAGGAGTTGGGGCTGCGAGAGGAAGATCTCGATGATGTGGTGTTTGATGAAAAGGAAGCTCCGGTGGAGGCGGCATGGTGAATCGCGCTCGCCAGGGTGCACTCCGCCAAAACCTACTCGTAATACTGGTTCTTTCGGAATATGAGAGCAGCTTGGGATCTTGCACAAGAGGTGAAATTCAAGCCACTTGAGGAAAACCTTTATAATGATCAGTTCTCATGCTTGGGGGATTGGGAGAGAGTCACCCAGGACGGGCCATGGCACTTCAGGGGCGACGATGTTATCCTCAAGCCATATGGGTCTGGCAAAACCCACAACTGTCCCGCTTGACTCTATCAAGATATGGGCTCAAATTCATGATGTTCCACCCCTATATTATCATCTAGTGCCAGCTCTTGCGGACAAGGTGGGCGAAGTGATGTCTACGGAACCGCAATCACAGGACTTTACTCGTAATTTTCATCGTGTTTGGGTCAGAATCAACGTCACAAAGCCTCTAAGGAATGCAGTATCTATGATTCAAGATGGTGAGCGCCAAATTTACAGGGTGAGATATGAGAAAGTCCCCGATTGGTGTGTTGTTTGCGGTATGTTGGGACATCTTTATAAAGAGCATGTCAGCGGGTTCTGTCGTGGTTTTGTCACGGCAGATGTCCTAGTGAAAGGACTTAAGCGTGGAGCCATCGCAACTAGGTTAGCTTGAAGGGGTTGAACGGGACAAAGGACACAAGAGTTACCCAGGTTCGGCCACTCACGAGGGAGGTAAAAGCCTACTCCCGCTTTAGATTGTATTGCCTGGGTTTCGATTACCAGGGAGCGAGATACGCTTGACCTAGCTTTCAATTGCTTGTTTTTTTTGAGTTAACCTGCCGACGGGTCTCACCTTAATATACACAGGTTGAGGCCAGGCGGCTTACAGAGTCCCGGCCGGCTCACACATCGTGGTCGGCTCTGTTTGTAACTTCTCCTTACCTTACAGTACAAGTTAGATTTTTTTTCAAAACTATCACCTTTTTTATAGCTAATTCGAAAACTATAGTACCCATTGCCAATATACCAGAAATATGACCCTGTCGGTCTCGTGGTGGCCGAAGTGGTAGTTTTCGGCCAGAACTAGGCCGAAAAGGACTTTTCGTCCAGCTGTAGGCCGAAATGAGCCTCAGTTGGGTCGAAGAGGTCTTGTCGGTTGGGGCTGGACCGAAAATAGTAGCTTCGGCCAGGCCTAGACCGAAATGGGCCGTTTTCGGCCAGCCCGCAGCCGAAAAGCTTTTCGGCCAGGCCTAGACCGAAAAGGTCTGGATAAGGCCAATCCCGTCGTCACCTTCCTCTTCCTGCTCGCCTCTTCTTTCTCTCGTTCCTCTCGTTCTTCTCTGTAGAGCTCCGGTCTCCTCCCTGATCTCCTCCAATTTGCACTCATTTACACAACCAAGGCACAGAATAGATAGACCATAGCATTCTCCACCGGCCTATGGTGTTTTTTTTGTTATGGGATAGTTTTTTGTGCGCTTGGGGGAGGATCCATGGTTGGGTGGAGGAGGTCCGGTTGGGAAGGAGGTGGTGGTGAGGAGGAGCAGCAGCTGTGGAGGAGGAGGTGGTGAGGAGGAGGAGCAGCTTGGGGGGTGACCGGAGTTGAACCTCCGGCCGTCGAGTGGGCGGCGCTGCCGTTGTCCGGTGGCCGGTGCCGGTGACCGAAGAGACGCACGCTTCGAAGGTATAACCATGGCGTCACAAAATTTCTCTAAATTGTATAGTTTATTAGTTAGTGTTAATATGTTTGTGGTGGCATTTTAGCGCGTAGTCAGTGTAGCGGGTAATATTAGTGTTCATTGTGATTAATGAGAAGATGACAATGTCTGACAGGTGAAAATGTCTGAATCAGTAAATTTGACGGTTTACTACGGCGCTGGTAACGTTCGATATAATGAGTTGGGAGTTGATCTTAGCGAGTTTAAAAATGGCGTCATGACACTAGCAGACCCGGACAGACTGGACATTAGACAATTGAAGTACTGGTTGACAACTAGTTTCGGGCTTGATCCTGAAGTATGTTCCGTCAGTATTCACGCATTGTGGACCAAATCTTGTAAAAATGTCAAGTGGGAGTTGATGCCGGTAGATAGGAGCCAACATTGGTTGTCCCTGTTAAGACGCTCCCGAGACCGAAGAATCCACCCATATGTACTTGTGCAATCTGTGCCGAAGGAGGAGAATGTCGTACAACTCCACAGGGGGTATGAAACCGGTCAGGGCAGTGAAGTGGCGACCGAGATTGTTTTATCCGGGTCACAGCCACAAGATGTGTATGCTAGCCAACCCGAGAAAGAGTCGGAGTACGTGCCACACAATGTTTGTGGTCCTGATACTGAGCAGAGTAGCCAGTCGATAATATTAGCTGGTTCTGGTTTTGCTGATGGGGATGAGGAAGGGGATGAAATGCAGAGGATGATGGAGCAAGAGGACGAGGATGGATTGGTGGAGGAACTGGATTCTAAAAATTCTGAGGATGAAGTGGAGGTACCGATTCCTTTTGCATGGGAGCAGGACATATCCACCGGCCTTACGGTTAACGATGGCCATGAGACTCCATGGCAGTATAATCTGAACCAAGTACAAATAGGGGATGTGTTTGATACAAAGAAAAAATTGAAGTATGCGGTGATAAAGTGGGCTATGTCTACGCAGAGGGTTTTCCGGACACACATATCAAGTCCAACAAACTATACCGTGAAATGTGTTGAAACAAGTTGTCCTAGGAAGGTGCACGGGCATGTGCCGAAGTATGACATCCACTGGGTTGTCACCATTGTCGTCCCACATAATTGTGTGAGGAAGAACCTGTTGGTGAAGCATCCGAACCTGACTTCAAGTCTCATTGCGCAACTCATGTATACTGAGATAGTAGAGAAGAAAGATATGGAAGCAAAACACATCCAGACAGCAGTGAAGGTCAGATGGAATTATGTCATTCCTTATGGGAAGGCTTGGAGGGCTAAGCAGAAGGCTATGGAGGAAAGGTTTGGGACGTTCTTCGACTCATATGATAATGTTGTCCGTCTCCTGGGCATACTGAAGGAGAGGAATCCCGGCACTTATGTGAACGTACAACACATGAGGTTGCTGAGTATACCAGATTTGAAGGTGTTGAAACGAGTGTTCTTCTCTTTTGGTATGTGCATCGAAGCTTTCCAGCATTGTCCTCCTATTATGTGTGTGGATGGTACATTCCTGACCGGTCAGTATAGAGGGCAAATTCTGACTGCTATTGGTGTGGACGGGAACAATCAAATCATCCCACTTGCCATGGCATTTGTGGAGGGTGAGAACTGTTGGAAATATGCCCTAGAGGCAATAATAAAAGTGTTATTATTATATTTCTTTGTTCATGATAATAGTCTTTTATTCATGCTATAACTGTATTATCCGGAAATCGTAGTACACGTGTGAATACATAGACCACAATATGTCCCTAGTAAGCCTCTAGTTGACTAGCTCGTTGTGATCAATAGATAGTCATGGTTTCCTGGCTATGGACATTGGATGTCGTTGATAACGGGATCACATCATTAGGAGAATGATGTGATGGACAAGACCCAATCCTAAGCCTAGCACAAAGATCGTGTAGTTCGTTTGCTAGAGCTTTGCCAATGTCAAGTATCTCTTCCTTTGACCATGAGAGCGTGTAACTCCTGGATACCGTAGGAGTGCTTTGGGTGTATCAAACGTCACAACGTAACTGGGTGACTATAAAGGTGCACTACAGGTATCTCCGAAAGTATCTATTGTTTTATGCGGATCGAGACTGGGATTTGTCACTCCGTGTAAACGGAGAGGTATCTCTGGGCCCACTCGGTAGGACATCATCATAATGTGCACAATGTGACCAAGGGGTTGATCACGGGATGATGTGTTACGGAACGAGTAAAGAGACTTGCCGGTAACGAGATTGAACAAGGTATCGGTATACCGACGATCGAATCTCGGGCAAGTACCATACCGCTAGACAAAGGGAATTGTATACGGGATCGATTGAGTCCTTGACATCATGGTTCATCCGATGAGATCATCGTGGAACATGTGGGAGCCAACATGGGTATCCAGATCCCGCTGTTGGTTATTGACCGGAGAACGTCTCGGTCATGTATGCATGTCTCCCGAACCCGTAGGGTCTACACACTTAAGGTTCGATGACGCTAGGGTTATAAAGGAAGCTTGTATGTGGTTACCGAATGTTGTTCGGAGTCCCGGATGAGATCCCGGACGTCACGAGGAGTTCCGGAATGGTCCGGAGGTAAAGATTTATATATAGGAAGTCCTGTTTCGGCCATCGGGACAAGTTTCGGGGTCATCGGTATTGTACCGGGACCACCGGAAGGGTCCCGGGGGCCCACCGGGTGGGGCCACCTGCCCCGGGGGCCACATGGGCTGTAGGGGGTGCGCCTTGGCCTACATGGGCCAAGGGCACCAGCCCCTAGAGGCCCATGCGCCAAGATATAGGAAAAAGGGGAGAGTCCTAAAGGGGGAAGGCACCTCCGAGGTGCCTTGGGGAGGATGGACTCCTCCCCCCCCCTCTTAGCCGCACCCCTTCCTTGGAGGAAGGGGCAAGGCTGCGCCTCCCCCCTCTCCCCTGCCCCTATATATAGTGGAGGGGAGGGAGGGCATCCAGACCTGAGCCCTTGGCGCCTCCCTCCCTCCCGTGACACCTCCTCCTCTCCCGTAGGTGCTTGGCGAAGCCCTGCAGGATTGCCACGCTCCTCCATCACCACCACGCCGTTGTGCTGCTGCTGGATGGAGTCTTCCTCAACCTCTCCCTCTCTCCTTGCTGGATCAAGGCGTGGGAGACATCGTCGAGCTGTACGTGTGTTGAACGCGGAGGTGCCGTCCGTTCGGCACTAGGATCATCGGTGATCTGAATCACGACGAGTACGACTCCATCAACCCCGTTCACTTGAACGCTTCCGCTTAGCGATCTACAAGGGTATGTAGATGCACTCTCCTTCTACTCGTAGCTGGTTTCTCCATAGATAGATCTTGGTGACGCGTAGGAAAATTTTGAATTTCTGCAACGTTCCCCAACAGTGGCATCATGAGCTAGGTCTATTGCGTAGATTCTTTGCACGAGTAGAACACAAAGTAGTTGTGGGCGTTGATGTTGTTCAATATGCTTACCGTTACTAGTCCAATCTTGTTTCGACGGTATTGTGGGATGAAGCGGCCCGGACCGACCTTACACGTACTCTTACGTGAGACAGGTTCCACCGATTGACATGCACTTGGTGCATAAGGTGGCTAGCGGGTGCCAGTCTCTCCCACTTTAGTCGGAACGGATTCGATGAAAAGGGTCCTTATGAAGGGTAAATAGCAATTGGCATATCACGTTGTGGTTTTGCGTAGGTAAGAAACGTTCTTGCTAGAAACCCACAGCAGCCACGTAAAACATGCAAACAACAATTAGAGGACGTCTAACTTGTTTTTGCAGGGTATGCTATGTGATGTGATATGGCCAAGAAGAATGTGATGAATGATATGTGATGTATGAGATTGATCATGTTCTTGTAATAGGATTCACGACTTGCATGTCGATGAGTATGACAACCGGCAGGAGCCATAGGAGTTGTCTTAATTTATTGTATGACCTGCGTGTCATTGAAGAACGCCATGTAAACTACTTTACTTTATTGCTAAACGCGTTAGTCATAGAAGTAGAAGTAGTCATTGGCATGACAACTTCATGAAGACACGATGATGGAGATCATGATGATGGAGATCATGGTGTCAAGCCGGTGACAAGATGATCATGGAGCCCCGAAGATGAAGATCAAAGGAGCTATATGATATTGGCCATATCATGTCACTACTCTATTTGATTGCATGTGATGTTTATCATGTTTATGCATCTTGTTTACTTAGGACGACGGTAGTAAATAAGATGATCCCTTACAAAATTTCAAGAAGTGTTCTCCCCTAACTGTGCACCGTTGCTACAGTTCGTCGCTTCTAAGCACCACGTGATGATCGGGTGTGATGGATTCTTACGTTCACATACAACGGGTGTAAGACAGTTTTACACAGCGAAAACACTTAGGGTTAACTTGACGAGCCTAGCATGTGCAGACATGGCCTCGGAACACGGAGACCGAAAGGTCGAGCATGAGTCGTATAGCAGATACGATCAACATGAAGATGTTCACCGATGATGACTAGTCCGTCTCACGTGATGATCGGACACGACCTAGTTTGACTCGGATCATGTGATCACTTAGATGACCAGAGGGATGTCTATCTGAGTGGGAGTTCATAAGATGAACTTAATTATCCTGAACATAGTCAAAAGGATTTTGCAAATTATGTCGTAGCTCGCGCTTTAGTTCTACTGTTTTAGATATGTTCCTAGAGAAAATATAGTTGAAAGTTGAAAGTAGCAATTATGCGGACAGTAGAAAGCTTATGTCCTTAATGCACCGCTTAGTGTGCTGAACCCCAAACGTCGTTTGTGGATGTTGCGAACATCGGACATACACGTTTTGATAACTACGTGATAGTTCAGTTAAATGGTTTAAGTAGAGGCACCAAAGACGTTTTTCGAAACATCGCGGAACATATGAGATGTTTCGAGGGCTGAAATTGGGATTTTAGGCTCGTGCCCACGTCAAGAGGTATGAGACCTCCGGCGATTTTCTTAGCCAGCAAACTAAGGGAGAAAAGCTCAATCGTTGAGCTTGTGCTCAGATTGTCTGAGTGCAACAATCACTTGAATCAAGTGGGAGTTAATCTTCCAGATGAGATAGTGATGTTTCCCCAAAGTCATTGCCACCAAGCTGCTAGAGCTTCGTGATGAACTATAACATATCAGGGATAGATATGATGATCCTTGAGGTATTCGCGATGTTTGACACCGCGAAAGTAGAAATCAAGAAGGAGCATCAATTGTTGATGGTTGGTGAAACCACTAGTTTCAAGAAGGGCAAGGGAACAAAGGGATACTTCATGAAACGGCAATTCAGCTGCTGCTCTAGTGAAGAAACCCAAGGTTGAACCCAAACCCGAGACTAAGTGCTACTGAAATAAAGGGAACAGCTACTGGAGCAGAATTACCCTAGATACTTGGTAGATGAGAAGGCTGGCAAGGTCGATAGAAGTATATTGGATATACATTGTGTTGATGTGTACTTTACTAGTACTCCTAGTAGCACCAGGGTATTAGATACCGGTTCAGTTGCTAAGTGTTAGTAACTCGAAATAAAAAGCTACGGAATAAACGGAGACTAGCTAAAGGTGAGCTGACGATATGTGTTGGAAGTGTTTCCAAGTTTGATGTGATCAAACATCGCACGCTCCCTCTACCATCAAGATTAGTATTAAACCTGAATGGTTTATTGAATCTCGATCGTAGTGATACACATTTTCATGCCAAAAGATATAAGATAGTAATGATAGTACCACTTACTTGTGGCACTGCCATGTAAGTCATATTGGTATAAAACGCATGAAGAAGCTCCATGTTGATGGATCTTTGGACTCACTCGTTTTTGAAAAGTTTGAGACATGCGAACCATGTCTATTGGTGTATACGCATGAAGAAACTCCATGCAGATGGATCGTTTGGACTCACTTGATTTTGGATCACTTGAGATATGCAATACATACCACATAGGCAAGATGACTGAAAAGCCTCGGTTTCAGTAAAATGGAACAAGATAGCAACTTGTTGGAAGCAACACATTTTGATGTGTGCAGTCCAATGAGTGCTGAGGCATGCAGTGAATATCGTTATGTTCTTACTTCACAGATGATTCAAGTAGATGTTGAGAATATTTAATTGATGAAACACAAGTCTGAATTATTGAATGGTTCAAGTAATTTTAGAGTGAAGTAGCAGATCATTGTGACAAGAGGATAAAATGTCTATGATATGATCATAGAGATGAATATCTGAGTTACGAGTTTTGGCACACAATTAAGACATTGTGAAAATTGTTTCGCAATTAATACCGCCTGGAACACCATAATGTGATGGTGTGTCCGAACATCATAGTTGCACCCTATTGGATATGGTGCGTACCATGATGTCTCTTATCGAATTACCACTATCGTTCATGGGTTAGGCATTAGAGACAACCACATTCACTTTAAATAGGGCACCACGTAATTCCGTTGAGATGACACCGTGTGAATTATGGTTTAGAGAAACCTAAGTTGTCGTTTCTTAAAAGTTTGGGGCTGCGACGCTTATGTGAAAAAAGTTTCAGGCTGATAAGCTCGAACCCAAAGCGGATAAATACATCTTCATAGGACAACCCAAAAACAGTTGGGTATGCCTCCTGTCTCAGATCCGAAAGCAATAAAGGATTGTTTCTAGAATCGGGTCCTTTCTCGAGGAAAAGTTTCTCTCGAAAGAATTGAGTGGGAGGATGGTGGAGACTTGATGAGGTTATTGAACCGTCTCTTCAACTAGTGTGTGACAGGGCACAGGGAGTTGTTCCTGTGGCACCTACACCAATTGAAGTGGAAGCTTATGATATTGATCATGAAACTTCGGATCAAGTCACTCCCAAACCTCGTAGGATGACAAGGATGCGTACTACTTCAGAGTGGTACGTAATCCTGTCTTGGAAGTCATGTTGCTGGACAACAATGAACCTACGAGCTATGGAGAAGCGATGGTGGGCCCGGATTCCGATAAATGGCTTGAGGCCATAAAATCCGAGAGAGGATCCATGTATGTGTAGACTTGGGCAGAACGGCTCGATGGTCGTAAGGCTAATGAGTACAGATGGATTTCAAAAGGAAGACGGACAATGATGGTAAATGTCACCATTAAGAAAGCTCGACTTGTCGTTAAGATGTTTTCCGACAAGTTCAAGGAGTTGACTACGATGAGATTTTCTCACTCGTAGCGATGCTAAGAGTCTGTTGGAATTATATTAGCGATTACTGCATTATTTATGAAATCTTGCAGATAGGATGTCAAAACATTGTTTCCTCGACGATTTTAATGAGGAAAGGTTGTATGTGATACAACCGGAAGGTTTTGTCAATCCCGAAAGATGCTAATAAGTATGCAAAGCTCCAGCGATCCTTCTAAGGACTGGAGTAAGCATCTCGGAGTTGGAATGTACACTTTGATGAGATGATCAAAGATTTTGGGTTTGTACAAAGTTTTATGAAAAACTTGTATTTCCAAAGTAGTGAGTGGGAGCACTATAGAATTTCTGATGAGTATATGTTGATCAGAAATGATGTAGAATTTCTAGAAAGCATATAGGGTTATTTGAAAGGTGTTTTTCAATAGAAAACCTGGATTAAGCTACTTGAACATTGAGCATCAAGATCTATAAGGATAGATCAAAACGCTTAATAGTACTTTCAAATTAGCACATACCTTGACATGATCTTGAAGGTGTTCAAGATGGACCAGTCAAAGAAGGAGTTCTTGCCTGAGTTGTAAGGTACGAAGTTAAGACTTAAAGCTAGACCACGACAGAATAGAGAGAAAGGACGAAGGTCGTCCCCTATGCTTAAAACGTAGGCTCTTCAGTATGCTATGCTTTGTACCGCACCTGAAGTGTGCCTTGCCATGAGTCAGTCAAGGGGTACAAGAGTGATCCAAGAATGGCTCACAGGACAGCGGTCAAAGTTATCCTTAGTAACTAGTGGACTAAGGAATTTTCTCGATTATGGAGGTGGTAGAAGAGTTCGTCGTAAAGGGTTACGTCGATGCAAGCTTAACACCTATCCGGATAGCTCTGAGTAGAGATACCGGATACGTATAATGGAGCAACAATTTAGAATAGCTCCAAGTAGAATAGTTATTTGGAATAGCTCCAAATAGAGCGTGGTAGCTGCATCTAGGAGATGACATAGAGATTTGTAAAGCACACACGGATCTGAAAGGTTCAGACCCGTTGACTAAAACCTCTCTCACAAGCAGAACATGACCAAACCCCAAATCTCATTGAGTCTTGATCACATGATGATGTGAACTAGTTTAGTGACACTAGTAAACTCTTTGGATGTTGGTCACATGGTGATGTGACCTGTCAGTGTTAATCACATGGTGATGTGAACTAGATTATTGACTCTAGTGCAAGTGGGAGACTGTTGGAAATATGCCCTAGAGGCAATAATAAAAGTGTTATTATTATATTTCTTTGTTCATGATAATAGTCTTTTATTCATGCTATAACTGTATTATCCGGAAATCGTAGTACACGTGTGAATACATAGACCACAATATGTCCCTAGTAAGCCTCTAGTTGACTAGCTCGTTGTGATCAACAGATAGTCATGGTTTCCTGGCTATGGACATTGGATGTCGTTGATAACGGGATCACATCATTAGGAGAATGATGTGATGGACAAGACCCAATCCTAAGCCTAGCACAAAGATCGTGTAGTTCGTTTGCTAGAGCTTTGCCAATGTCAAGTATCTCTTCCTTTGACCATGAGAGCGTGTAACTCCTGGATACCGTAGGAGTGCTTTGGGTGTATCAAACGTCACAACGTAACTGGGTGACTATAAAGGTGCACTACAGGTATCTCTGAAAGTATCTATTGTTTTATGCGGATCGAGACTGGGATTTGTCACTCCGTGTAAACGGAGAGGTATCTCTGGGCCCACTCGGTAGGACATCATCATAATGTGCACAATGTGACCAAGGGGTTGATCACGGGATGATGTGTTACGGAACGAGTAAAGAGACTTGCCGGTAACGAGATTGAACAAGGTATCGGTATACCGACGATCGAATCTCGGGCAAGTAAAATACCGCTAGACAAAGGGAATTGTATACGGGATTGATTGAGTCCTTGACATCGTGGTTCATCCGATGAGATCATCGTGGAACATGTGGGAGCCAACATGGGTATCCAGATCCCGCTGTTGGTTATTGACCGGAGAACATCTCGGTCATGACTACATGTCTCCCGAACCCGTAGGGTCTACACACTTAAGGTTCGATGACGCTAGGGTTATAAAGGAAGTTTGTATGTGGTTACCGAATGTTGTTCGGAGTCCCGGATGAGATCCCGGACGTCACGAGGAGTTCCGGAATGGTCCGGAGGTAAAGATTTATATATAGGAAGTCCTGTTTCGGCCATCGGGACAAGTTTCGGGGTCATCGGTATTGTACCGGGACCACCGGAAGGGTCCCGGGGGCCCACCGGGTGGGGCCACCTGCCCCGTGTTGGAAATATGCCCTAGAGGCAATAATAAATTGATTATTATTATATTTCCTTGTTCATGATAATCGTTTATTATCCATGCTAGAATTGTATTGATAGGAAACTCAGATACATGTGTGGATACATAGACAACACCATGTCCCTAGTAAGCCTCTAGTTGACTAGCTCGTTGATCAATAGATGGTTACGGTTTCCTGACCATGGACATTGGATGTCGTTGATAACAGGATCACATCATTAGGAGAATGATGTGATGGACAAGACCCAATCCTAAGCCTAGCACAAGATCATGTAGTTCGTATGCTAAAGCTTTTCTAATGTCAAGTATCATTTCCTTAGACCATGAGATTGTGCAACTCCCGGATACCGTAGGAGTGCTTTGGGTGTGCCAAACGTCACAACGTAACTGGGTGGCTATAAAGGTACACTACGGGTATCTCTGAAAGTGTCTGTTGGGTTGGCACGAATCGAGATTGGGATTTTGTCACTCCGTGTAAACGGAGAGGTATCTCTGGGCCCACTCGGTAGGACATCATCATAATGTGCACAATGTGACCAAGGGGTTGATCACGGGATGATGTGTTACGGAACGAGTAAAGAGACTTGCCGGTAACGAGATTGAACAAGGTATCGGTATACCGACGTGATCTTGACGTGAGCACATGCCTTGACGTGATCTTGAAGGTGTTCAAGATGGATCAGTCAAAGAAGGAGTTCTTGCCTGAGTTGTAAGGTATGAAGTTAAGACTTAAAGCTCGACCATGGCAGAATAGAGAGAAAGGAACGAAGGTCGTCCCCTATGCTTAAGACATAGGCTCTACAGTATGCTATGCTGTGTACCGCACCTGAAGTGTGCTTTACCATGAGTCAGTCAAGGGGTACAAGAGTGATCCAAGAATGGATCACAGGACAGCGGTCAAAGTTATCCTTAGTAACTAGTGGACTAAGGAATTTTCTCAATTATGGAGGTGGTAAAAGAGTTCGTCGTAAAGGGTTACGTCGATGCAAGCTTAACACCTATCCGGATAGCTCTGAGTAGAGATACCGGATACGTATAATGGAGCAACAATTTAGAATAGCTCCAAGTAGAACAGTTATTTGGAATAGCTCCAAATAGAACGTGGTTGCTGCATCTAGGAGATGACATAGAGATTTGTAAAGCACACACGGATCTGAAAGGTTCAGACCCGTTGACTATAACCTCTCTCACAAGCATAACATGATCAAACCCAGAACTCATCGAGTGTTAATCACATGGTAAATGTGAACTAGATTATTGACTCTAGTAAACTCTTTGGGTGTTAGTCACATGGGGATGTGACCTTGAGTGTTAATCACATATCGATGTGAACTAGATTATTGACTCTAGTGCAAGTGGGAGACTGTTGGAAATATGCCCTAGAGGCAATAATAAATTAGTTATTATTATATTTCCTTGTTCATGATAATTGTCTTTTATTCATGCTATAACTGTATTATCCGGAAATCGTAATACACGTGTGAATACATAGACCACAATATGTCCCTAGTGAGCCTCTAGTTGACTAGCTCGTTGTGATCAACAGATAGTCATGGTTTCCTGGCTATGGACATTGGATGTCGTTGATAACGGGATCACATCATTAGGAGAATGATGTGATGGACAAGACCCAATCCTAAGCCTAGCACAAAGATCGTGTAGTTCGTTTGCTAGAGCTTTGCCAATGTCAAGTATATCTTCCTTTGACCATGAGAGCGTGTAACTCCTGGATACCGTAGGAGTGCTTTGGGTGTATCAAACGTCACAACGTAACTGGGTGACTATAAAGGTGCACTACAGGTATCTCCGAAAGTATCTATTGTTTTATGCGGATCGAGACTGGGATTTGTCACTCCGTGTAAACGGAGAGGTATCTCTGGGCCCACTCGGTAGGACATCATCATAATGTGCACAATGTGACCAAGGGGTTGATCACGGGATGATGTGTTACGGAACGAGTAAAGAGACTTGCCGGTAACGAGATTGAACAAGGTATCGGTATACCGACGATCGAATCTCGGGCAAGTAAAATACCGCTAGACAAAGGGAATTGAATACGGGATTGATTAAGTCCTTGACATCGTGGTTCATCCGATGAGATCATTGTGGAACATGTGGGAGCCAACATGGGTATCCAGATCCTGCTGTTGGTTATTGACCGGAGAACGTCTCGGTCATGTCTGCATGTCTCCCGAACCCGTAGGGTCTACACACTTAAGGTTCGATGACGCTAGGGTTATAAAGGAAGTTTGTATGTGGTTACCGAATGTTGTTCGGAGTCCCGGATGAGATCCCGGATGTCACGAGGAGTTCCGGAATGGTCCGGAGGTAAAGATTTATATATAGGAAGTCCTGTTTCGGCCATCGGGACAAGTTTCGGGGTCATCGGTATTGTACCGGGACCACCGGAAGGGTCCCGGGGGCCCACCGGGTGGGGCCACCTGCCCCGGGGGGCCACATGGGCTGTAGGGGGTGCGCCTTGGCCTACATGGGCCAAGGGCACCAGCCCCTAGAGGCCCATGCGCCAAGATATAGGAAAAAGGGGAGAGTCCTAAAGGGGGGAGGCACCTCCGAGGTGCCTTGGGGTGGATGGACTCCTCCCCCCCTCTTAGCCGCACCCCTTCCTTGGAGGAAGGGGCAAGGCTGCGCCTCCCCCCTCTCCCCTGTCCCTATATATAGTGGAGGGGAGGGAGGGCATCCAGACCTGAGCCCTTGGTGCCTCCCTCCCTCCCGTGACACCTCCTCCTCTCCCGTAGGTGCTTGGCGAAGCCCTGCAGGATTGCCACGCTCCTCCATCACCACCACGCCGTTGTGCTGCTGCTGGATGGAGTCTTCCTCAACCTCTCCCTCTCTCCTTGCTGGATCAAGGCGTGGGAGACATCGTCGAGCTGTACGTGTGTTGAACGCGGAGGTGCCGTCCGTTCGGCACTAGGATCATCGGTGATCTGAATCACGACGAGTACGACTCCATCAACCCCGTTCACTTGAACGCTTCCGCTTAGCGATCTACAAGGGTATGTAGATGCACTCTCCTTCTACTCGTAGCTGGTTTCTCCATAGATAGATCTTGGTGACGCGTAGGAAAATTTTGAATTTCTGCAACGTTCCCCAACAAGAACTTTCTCAGCTGGGTATGGTTCTTCCACCAAGTGAAAATTGCCATCGTGAAGGACCGACCAAACGTGTGTGTCATTCATGACAGACATGCTGGTATATTGAAGGCCGTGAAGACACTTCGTAATCCAACAGATGACGAACCAACACCTTGGAGGGACTTGCAGAGTCGATGGTGCATGCGCCATCTTGGGGCTAATTTTCTCTCACAGTTCAAGAACAAGCGGTTGATGAACTTGTTCAAAAAATTATGCAAGCAGAGCCAACAGCGCAAATACGAATTTATTTGGTCAAAACTAGATGAGTTTACTAAGAAGCAGGTCCGTGCGAGGAAGAAAATGGAAGAAGATCAAGTTAAATTAGCAGCACTCATCGCGGAGCTAGAGGAGCCAGTAGGTCTTTGTGACTTGCGAGCAATTGACCCTCCTAATACTAAGAGAAAGAAGGGAAGGGCAATAAAGAATTTTTCTGAGTGGATAGAGAAAGAGCCTCCAGTGAATTGGTCTTTGCTGCATGACACACATGGAGCTAGGTATGGCCACATGACAACCAATCTTGCAGAGGTGTATAACTTTGTGCTGAGAGGGAATAGAGCATTGCCACTCACAGCTATTGTGGAGGCTGTATTCCACGGCACTTTGAGATATTTCAGAGAAAGGCACGAGTTAGCAAAGAAGCATATTGAAGATAATCAGAACACACCTTATTGTAGCCGTGTCATGGAATACATGGCAAAGAAGATAGAGAAAGCAAAGAAGCACACTGTCAGACTCATAGGGAATCAAGAAAGGAGGTATGAGGTTCAGCTTCCTACCGATGGTTTTGGTTCTGGAAATGAGGTGAAGACACACGAGGTAAAAACTGGAACGGAATTTTATCCAACGTGTGAGTGTACATGCAACAAACCGAAGTTGTTGCACCTACCTTGCTCTCATGTGTTGGCTGCCTGTGGCCAGATTGAGTTGGATGCTATCTCCTTCGTGTCCCCATACTTTTTAAAAGAGGAAGTGCTCAACACCTGGACAGGCGAGATGACAGGGTTTAGAGTCGTCGGCAATTTCAACAAGGTAAACAACGGTGAGAGAGTATACGTCCCGCATCCAGACCTTCGGCGAACAAGTAGGGGCAGACGAAAGGCCCGTCGCATCCGGAACGATATGGACCAGTCTGAAGCTGGTGGAGCAACCAGGCAATGTTTGTTATGTGCGGCTTATGGGCATAGGATGAAATATTGTCCCGACCTGAACAAAGATGGTGCTTCCACATCGACGAGTGCTTCCACATCGACGGCTGCGACAACAAGAGCAAGAGGCGGGCGTGGTCGTGGCAGTCGAGGCCGAAGGGGCGGACGAGGAAGAAATAACTCACAAGCTATATAATGTGTCGTAGGGCGAACAAGGAAGAAATAACTCACAGGACTATGTTTTAATTTGTAATATGTCAGGACTATGTTTTAATTTGTAATATGTCAGGACTATGTTTTAATTTGTAATATGTCAGGACTATGTTTTAGTTTGTAATATGTCAGGACTATGTTTTAATTTGTAATATGTCGGGACTATGTTTGTATTTGCACCTGAGATTTGTTGTTTGAATTGCAGATATGTCTTTGTATCCGTTGCTTAATGGTAACATCGATAGAAAGCACCTGGGCGCCCTATTGGAAGCGGGCAACAACTTAGACGTGTTGGTCACTCGTACCCCAAAGACTAACTGGCTGATACACGATTCATGGGTTGATAGGTATGTGTGCATATAATGACTTACTATGTTTGACATACTTTTCATAGCCGCTAACAATCTTGTTATTTTGTAGGTTAAGTTGGGCTGGACTTCTACCCTTGGCACGGCTGGTTGAGGGTACATTGGATGAGTGGATTGATGGTCCGGACTTAGATGAGGCAGGTGAACCAGTGCAGTTACACAAGAGGCAAGTGAAACGTTTCTCTTACGACAAGTCACTCCTTACCTGCTTAGTAGATAGATGGAGGCCAGAGACACATACGTTTCACTTTCCATGGGGAGAGATGGCGCCTACTTTATAGTCGCCTAGGAGGAAACAAGTCCATGGATTACTGGCTTAAGAGCACTATCCCTTACGTTGACGAATGGACTACCGCTGCGACAAATATCTAGGGTGAGGTTCGGGCCTTTAACTGGGAAATGTTCGGGTTGTATCTGCAGCATTACCGGCATACAACGAGGATCTACTTGGTTCCATCAGCTGCTCCTGATCAGATCGAAGCCCCTCTCACCAGCGATATGTACCCAACTGCCTCTATTGTGGGAACCAGACACCACGCGGTAAATGCCTTGGTTCTTATATGTTGAGTCTTTTGTTAATCTGGACATATTCGCTTGGGTGTCTATTCGTGGTGTCTATCATACAACGAGGATATAATTGGTTAACTCTTCATCTACAGGGTGACTTGACAGTATAGGCGCGAGAGGAGGTTTCCGCTTTAATGCGGCGCTTTCAGAGGGGAGAAACTATCCCACCGCGAGAGGGCGTCTCATGGTTGAGGCGTCTTGATGACAAGCTACGCGGGATTTACGCAGCTGTTACGTGTAGACGGTCTTCGGATGTTGCACTTCCTCCTCCAGCACATCGTCCGCCACGTCCCTCTGTACAGCATTCAGAACCACGACCCTTTGTGCACCGTTCACAACCACGACCTTCTGTGCACCGTGAAGAACCTCATCCTTCACAGCCAGGGAGCTCTTCCTGGCATGAGCCACCTCCTTCACAGCCAGGGAGCTCTTCCTGGCATGAGCCACCTCCTTCACAGCCAGGGAGCTCTTCCTGGCATGAGCCACCTCCTTCACAACTAGGGAGCGCTTACTGGCATCAGCAGATGGAACTAGGTAACCCTACTCACTACATTCTTTTCAACAGAGTAGTAATCGTTCATGCATTTGTATCAATTTTACATGTTTTACTTTACCGCAGGCGGCAACCAGTCGCAACCGTTCATGCATTCAGAGCAGTCACCCATCCTTAGTGGTGGTGCTGATTACTTTGAGGGCGACCGTGAGGATGATGACCATGCTACAAACATTTATGGCTTCTCGCAGACAGTGTTTCACACTCCACCACCACCACCGACGGAGGAGACACAGACCGTGACAGACGAGGTTAACTATGGTCGTGGTTATCGCGAGCCTCGTCCACCGCCTCAGCGCTTATCGCCTTCCGGTCCTCGCCCGAGGAAGACCCAGACTCGTCGCCGTCCCCCGCAGTGATATGCTTATCTATCTATGTATGACTCATTATCTATGTTAGTTTCAGACTATTCGCATATGTGTGTCAGTATTTATGTATGAGACATGCTTCATGTATGTGTTACTATCACACTTCCTTCTATCTGATCAGGAGACATATATTGTTTTATGTATGCGAGAGACATATTACTATTAATTCGCATTCTTATTCCAGTTGAACTTGTGCAATACATCTTACATACTACAAAATGAAATTCAGATAGAACACAATACAATACAAACTAATAATGCAAATACATCTGAATGAAACGGTACAACTGGAATACATCTTACATACTACATGAAGTCATAATCGTCATCCTCCGTTGATGCAGCCCTCTTGCCCTTCGACGATGCGGTCCTCTTGCCCTCCGTCGATGCAGAACTTTTGCCCTTGCTGGATGCAGAACTCTTGCCCTTCGAGGATGCAGAAGTCTTGCCTTTGGACGATGCATAACTCTTGCCCTTCGACGATGCAGAACCCGGAAGCGACGACATGAAGATATCTTCATCGTCCTCGCTCTCCTCAGTCCATAAAAATGTATTCTTTGCTGCAGTCCTTCTGAAAGTTTCACTCTTCGGCTCCACTACCTTCTTCCACCTTTCATGCAACCTAAGAAGTTCTTGACGTACCTCCTCATAGGTCCTTTCAGGCCACCCAGACCTACGTAATTGGTGAGCCAACTCATTCATTATGGTGTCACTACCGGTGAGTTCGTCCCATGGAACTATCCTATTGTCCATCCTGAAATCGGTAACTAGACTCAGAAGAGTGCTGCTCATCCCAGGGTGAAAACTACGATCAAACGGATAATGGGACATCTCGACTACACTACACTGGAATGCTTATCCACCTTCGCCTGAAGGGGGTTTTATAGATATAGAGGAGAAAATGGCGGGAAAGAATAACTGCGTTATGGCGGGAAAGGGTTGGCGGGGAAATAAGGCGGGAAGGGATTGGCGGGAAAATAAGGCAGGAAGGGATTGGCGGGAAAATAAGGCGGGGAGGGATTGGCGGGACACGGGTGGCGGGAACATATGGCGGGAAGGGGTTGGTGAGAAACGAGTGGCGGGAAGGGGTTGGCGGGAAACGGGTGGCGAGAAAATACATTTCAGCATGAGCCATGCAACTTCGGCCTACGCGAGACTGAAGTAGTACTTTTCGGCCTAGACTTGACCAAAAAGTCTATTTCGGCCAAGAGTTGACCAAAAGTTAACTTTTCGGCCAGGTGCCCCACTCTTCGGTCAAGTGTTGGCCGAAAACCCTACTTCGGCCTAACTGTGGCCGAAAACTTCTACTTCGGCCAAAAGATGGCCGAAAACTACTACTTCGGCCAGAAGATGGCCGACGGGCTACTAGTTTTGGTTTTTTTGCATTACGTCCTATAGTTTCCGAAAATGCTATAAAATATATCATAGTTTTGAAAAAAAAATCTACAAGTTAACATACGACGGTTCATGGACCCTGGTTCTGGGCCTTATCCAGGCCTGCCTTCATGAGTCACCATCCTCATGCCTTGGGCTTCCTTAAACTTCTTCATAATGAGTCGCCGATGGTATAACCCGGTCCCTCCTAGGCGGGTCATGCCTAGGAGTTATATCCCCGGGTTGATTTGAACTTGTTCATGTCAATCTTTATCAACTTAACCTGAACAGAACTGCACCCAAGTGTGAAAACTCTATTCACACTTCTGTGACCCGCCATGATGTAACACCAGCAAACCTTTGTAACCCGCCATGACGTCATGCATATTGATTTTGCACAAAACCGAGTAAACCTTTAATGGATACTTATCATTAATAGCCTTCCTGATAATCGAGGTGTCTTCTTGTTAACCTAATCATCTTGTCTCCTCGATTTTCGTGCCAACCATCCCACTTTTTCCTTATTAATAGGGGAAGGGGGCCATGTTTTCACTTTTACCCCTGCCTCTACATCTTCTTCCTCGCGATGTCGCTGCAACCAAGCTCCGCCGCCGCCATCCTCCTTCAGCAACAACCACGTCGGCCGTTGCATCAACCTGATCAGACTAGAGAAACGCGGCACCCTTTCGCTGTTCATCAGCATCAGTAAGTTCTAGCTTCACTCCATACTAGATCTGCATTAGGGTTCTCACTCGTTCGTCGGTGTTCTTCATCGTTCTTCATGTTCATCCTCTAGAATGAGTAGTTTTGATCTAGAAACAACATAAAGATTGTGCGGTACTAGTTTAGCTTTGTTTTTCAACCACAAGTCCGCAACTACTCCTCTCTGCCTAAGACTCAATCTGAGTTCACACGTTCTTCCACTACCGTAGCTTTAGGTTTAGGAATTACTTCTATTTTCGGGACCGCTGTAGATCCAAAATCAGAAGCGAAACCTTGCAGAACCTGTTTTCCTGTACTTAGTAAAATCTTTGCTCCACTCCAGATCTGTAGACATTACCCTCCATGGTGATTTAAATGATAACCTAGAACCCACCAAGTGCTTGCCGGCTTAGCTCTGAGTTCCCTTTTAAACTGCCAATTTAACGTTGTCATAACCCGGCTACACCTTGCCGGCTTAACCATGCTTTTAATCTTCTTTTTAGGCCATGCACTGCAAACATGACTAAGACCGCCACCTCATGCGACTGGGTCCCCTCCATCGTCACAGAAGAAATGCTTGATGATTATGTTAAAAGGCATCTTGTCGGCGAAGAATATCATTCACTGGCGTGTTCCAAACCCAGATGAAGCTAGACCTCGGCCGAATGAAAATGAGGTTATCATTTTTGCTGATCAGATAAACCGGGGCTTCTCACCGCTCGGGTCAAAATTCTTTCGTGATGTTCTGCACTTTTTTCAAATCCATCCCCAAGATATCGGACCCAATTCCATTTCAAATATCTGCAATTTCCAAGTCTTCTATGAAGTGTACCATTAAGAAGAACCCAACATTGAACTCTTCAGAGAGTATTATTACTTGAACCGCTAGACTGAGTTCACAGACTGACCCAACCTAGAAGTTGGCGAAGTCTCAATTCAACGGCGAAGAGACGCTATTTTTCCTTCTGCTGCACTTCCAAGTCATCCTAAGGATTGGAATCAAACTTGGTTCTACTGCCAAGACACATCTCCTGCCGAAGAAAATCCTCTGTCGGGTTATCATGACCACCGGCTCAACCCAAAGCACCCTCTTCCAGACCGGCTCATCAGTGATGAACGAGCCAAATATATGCCTACCTTTTCAAAGGTTTGGGCTTTGCTGGCCAACGGGTTAACTAGCGTCGACCTGGTCTGTTGCTGGGTTGCTTGGAGGGTCATGCCTTTGAGCCGTCGGCCCGGCTTAATGTGCACGTATCCCGGTGATGTCAAAGATCCGCAACGGCACTGCCAAGTTCGCCCGACTGATAAAGCGATCAATGACATGACCAAGACCCTTCTTTGGGAAAGCTTGGAGAACTGCAACAAAGTGGGGTTGAATCCCTTCTGCAAACTTAACCCGCCACTAGATGTAAAATCTCCAACTCATTTACCTTTTCTCACTGTTTATATAATCTGCATATCTCTTATCTTCTTGTAACTTATGCAGGCTGAATCTGCTTTTTGGGAGAAGAAGTATGAAGAAAAGGAAAAGGCTCCCAGGAAGCCCAGGGCTAAGGCCAAGGCCCCGAAGAAAAATAAGAAGAAATCAACCACCACAGAGTTGTTTGCTTTAAATGATGATGAGTCAGAGGTAGAGCTTAACTCTCTTGGTTCCCTTTTTATACATCTTATTGACACTGACTACTCTCAGGAGGATGAGGAAGCCAGCCATGCGGGTGATGAAGAGGTAATTATTATTTCCTCTGACTCAGAGCCTTTGCCAAGATAGAAAATTTGACAAGTAATCCAGAAAGTAAGGTTTTCTCACCCTTTAGCTTACTTGGATCCAAACTTTATTTTGAAGCGACAACAACATGAGAACCGGCACAGAACTCAGCATAGTGGAGGCAAAGAGCTATCCTCTGGGTTACCCAACACACCTGCCCCTCGCAAGCGCCGGAAAGAGGTGCCTCGGAATTCCATCTCTTTTTATCCAAAGGCGGGTCTTGTTCGCCAGCCACTTAATCCTTCTGATTCAAACTATCAGGGAACTTCAAATTCCTCTTCTAGCAACTCAACGGAGACTCAGTTGCCGGCTTTCAATACCGCTCCTAGGTAATAATCTTTGACTTTGTTGTTTTAACCATTTGCAAACCGATATACTTATATCATCTTTCAATTTCAGTGGAATAGCCAAGCCAAGCAAGAAGGCCAAGACAAATAAGACGGTTGAAGACCCCAAGGTTCATGAACCGGAAAAACAACCACCAGAGTATGAAGCCTCGATTCAGAATCTTGAAAACATTGCTGACGAGCCGCCACCAATAATTCCAGAGACCTCCGTGGACCCCATGAACATTGATTCATCAGGCGCTAAGCCGCCAAGCCTTGCCAAGCCTGCTGAAGAGGCTGAAGACGTCTTTGTCACTGGCACCAGCTATACAGAACCAGGGAATCCTCCAGTTTTGGCCAAACATTCTGCCAAAGAAGAGCTCGTTGAAAGGCAGAAGGTCAAATTTGATCTAGCCAACTACTCACACTTGGACATCAATGCGTTATTCTCTGGCTATCTAAACCAACTTCATACTGGCCGTGAACTTTAAGTGGACATCATCAAGAAGATGCGCCAAAAATATGAGGTATGAACATTTGCTCCCTCTATGAATATACTTATCCAGCCCCCAAGTCTTAGCCATAGGAAAGTAGTGACTATGGCAAAGACTTTAATTAGTATGTTGTAGTAAACTTCGAGCCGTAGCCCCCATGAACCGGCCTGTCTTGACAAAGATAAGTTGGATCATGTAAATTAGGTCATAAAACAAAGCTTCACCTTATAACCTTCCCAGGGCGGGTCATTTTTGAAAAAAGATGAGCTGGATCTTTGCGCACCTTGAAAGAACTTTTCCACACATTAGCCCCCAAGTGCCAAGTGCTTTGCTTGCAAAGGGCTTGGGACTTATATGTATTGTACCTTGACATTTTTGTTGTTGATTATTTAACCTTTTGTTTATAGGAGGCCGCAGCTCAAGCTGAATCCCAGTTGGCCGATTTGAAAATTCGGCTTGAACGTCAAGAGTCTGAAAACCGGAAGGCTGACTCCAAGTTCAAGTTTAGCCTGGATGAAACTGAAAAACTAGAAACCGGGTTTGCGGCAGAGAGAACCGCCTGGGCCGAAGAAAAGACTGCCTTAGTGCAGAGAGATGAAAATGCTGAATCTTCTTTGCAAGAGGTCACCGCAGAGCTCACCGGCTTAAAGCGCCATATTACGCAAATGACTGCCACTATCTTTGGTAAGTAATACAAGATATTTTGATCATTTACAATGCTCAACTTCTTTAAGCCGCCTAGCGACTTAACTGCGGGTTTGTTTAACAGACCCTGGGAGTACCAACCTTGGCCAAGATATGCTAGTAAAGCTGAAGGGGGTTTATACGCTGGTGGAGCAACTTTATACAGGTGCTCAGCGCATAGTAGTCGCCATCTCGCACACCAAGCAAGCTCCTTCACTTCTCAGGGATGTTTTAAACAAGTTGTTTGTCCAGCCCACAAGAATTGAAGAAATAAAGCGTTCATCTACGAGAGCCGGCGCAATTACTGCTTTGAGCCGGGCAAAAGCGTGGCAAGCAGAGCTAGACCTGTCAGAGCTAGGCACTGGCTGCCCAAGCTTTAAAGAAGACGGGTCTCCCTTTGACCAGGAGGACTTTGCTGCGTGCGTGAAGGAGATGCGCCCCCTAGCAAGCCAGCTTGCCGAAGAGACGGACTTAACTAGATATCAGGCGGCTTATACATCAGAAAATTCCAAAGTGAGGGCGACGACTTACGATATTGTGGACCTCATCCCTCCTGCGCGTAAGCACACTTTTGCTCCTGAAATTGATCCGTCTGAACTTATTGATGACAAAGCTGAATTCCAAGCCCTGACTGGCCTCAACTGGGCATCACCGAACTTCCAAACGACGGAAGAAGAAGAGGAAGAGCCAGCACAGGATGACCCGGAAGCTTCAACTCGCCAAGGCCAGGATAACTGATCCATAGGGAAACTCTCGGATTGTATGACAGCGCCTCTTCTTACAAAACACTTAATCATTTGGGCCTAGAGAGCCTTGTAATAGGCTAGTGAAAATAATGACATGTCATGCCATCGTGCATGTTTTAGCTTTCGAAATTGCTTATGATTTTTCCATATGCTTTTGATGATCGTGCAAGGAATATCATATGTTTTGCAAGCTTCCTCCATACATAGTGAACAACAGACACCTTGGCGGCTTATGCCCGGGCGGGTCATAATGTCCAACATAATATATTCTGGTGACTCAGAGTCTATAACCAGGGTGGGTGGAAAAACCCAAATACTTATTCAAAATATGAGGTCATACCTGCAGACCAAGAGCATAATGATATTGTGAATAAATAAATATGTGAGCCAGAAGCTCGGTAGGTCCAGAAGAGTAGCTCGATTCTGTTTTTTGAAAAAATTTAGTTTTATCCCATAAGCCGGCTCTCATGTGACATAAATCCGTTGTTTTAACCTTAACCAGTTCAGGGTCTTATCTAAAAGAGTAACTGGTAAGTGTACAAACGGGCCACATAGTGGAGAAGCTGTGATAATAGGTGAGTTTATCCTAGCTCCCTGTGAGCTGGTTCTCATGTGACAAATGCCGTCGTTTGAACCTTGACAAGTTCAAGGTCTTATTGAAAGAGTAACTGTCAAGAATTCTGTGGGTCACCTAGTGGAGTAGCATCAAGCAAACAGGCAGGTTTGACTCAATGTTCGGCTTGGAAACTGGATCACATGGGTGTGAATAGCTATGCTCGGTGAGCAGGAAGCCCACATGCGACCAATGAGGTGGCCGGAGGCCGGATCAAGATGGGTGAGCGAGCTATGTTCATTGAACAGGAAGCCCCCAAATGTCCAATAAGGTGGCCAGAGGCCGGATCAAGATGGGTGAGCGAGCTATGTTCATTGAATAGGAAGCCCCCAAATGTCCTTTTGTGAACAAATAATAAAGACTCATATTTTGAAATGAAACGACAGAGGCCTCGAACTTTCAGGGATGCCAGCTTTATTATACTTATCAAAATATACACATTGATGAAAGTATGTACAAGCAAGAGCCGGTGGCTCAAGTGTAATATGGCCGCAGATGAGCAATGTTCCACGGCCGGTGGGTCTCCTCCTCCGATGTACGTGAGTCCTTGTTTTTTGAATATCAATGAGGTAGCATGATCCATTGTTCAGATTCTTGCTGACCACAAAGGGCCCTTCCCAAGGTGGGGATAATTTGTGCATATCTGTTTGATCCTGGATGAGCCAGAGCACTAAGTCGCATTCTTGAAAGGTGCGAGTTTTAACCCGGCAGCTACGATATAAGCGTAGATCTTGCTGGTATATCGCTGAACGAGCTGCCGCCAAGTCACGCTTCTCATCCAACAAGTCAAGAGCATCCTGTCGTGCTTTTTCATTATCAGCTTCAACATAAGCCGCCACACGGGGGTGAGTCATGATGGATATCACTTGGAAGAACCGCCTCGACCCGTAAACCATGAAGAAAGGTGTGTAACTCGTCGATCTGTTGGGGGTGGTGTTTATACTCCACAACACGGAGGGTAACTCCTCAACCCAACAACCCGGCGTCCTCTGCAAAGGGACCATAAGCCGGGGTTTGATTCGTCTCAAGATTTCTTGGTTGGCTCGTTCAGCTTGACCATTGGACTGGGGATGAGCGACAGAGGAAATGCCAAGACGAATATGCTCTCGTTGACAGAACTCTTTCGTAGAACCTTTGGATAGATTAGTGCCATTATCAATGATAATACTATGCAGGTAGCCGAAGTAGAAGATCACCTTCTTAATGAATTGAACCGCTATTGCCGCATCACATTTGCTTACCGGCTCTGCCTCAACCCACTTTGTAAACTTATCAACCGCCACCAAGAGGTGGGTCTTCTTATCCTTAGACCTTTTAAAAGGTCCAACCATGTCAAGCCCGCAGACCGCAAACGACCAAGTGATTGGAATCATTCTCAATTCTTGAGCCAACACATGAGCTCGTCTAGAAAATTTCTGACAACCATCACACTTGCTAACCAGGTCTTCTGCATCAGCATGAGCTGTCAGCCAATAGAACCCATGACGAAAAGCTTTAGTAATGAGAGACTTAGACCCGGCATGATGGCCACAGTCTCCTTCAGCAATCTCTCTCAGAATCTCATGGCCTTCTTCAGGGGAAACACAATGCTGGAACACACCTGTGACGCTGCATCGGTGTAACTCGCCATTGACTTAGACCTCCGGGTTATCTGCCTGGCCAACGCCTCATCCTCAGGCAATTCTCCTTGGGTCATATAAGCCAAATAAGAAACCGTCCAATCAGGAATAACATGAAGAGCCGCCACCAAATGTGCCTCCGGGACAGGGATTGCAAGATCCTCTTCTGTTGGTAATTTAACTGGAGGGTTATGTAATATGTCAAGAAAAACATTGGGTGGCACCAGTTTACACTGAGATCCCAGACGGCTTAAAGCATTGGCTGCTTCATTTTTTCCTGCGATAAATATGCTCCACTTGATAACCCTTGAAGTGACTAGCAATGGTATCAGCCGCCCGACGATAAGCCGCCATGAGCGGGTCTTTAGAATCCCAGGTGCCTGAAACTTGCTGAGCCACCAAATCTGAGTCACCAAAGCACCTGACCCGGCTTAAATTCATCTCCTTAGCCACTCACAAACCATGGAGCAGGGCCTCATACTCAGCTGCATTATTAGTACAAGGAAACATTAACCTGATAACATAACACAACTCTTCACCTCGAGGGGAAGCCAAAATAACTACAGCTCCTGAGCCCTCAAGCTGCCTAGACCCGTCGAAGTGAATTGTCCAATAAGTATTGTCTGGCTTGTCCTCAGGCATCTGCAATTCTGTCCAGTCATTGATGAAATCCACCAGAGCTTGAGACTTGATGGTTGTCCTTTGCATATACTTTAGACCATGGGGTCCAAGCTTGATAGCCCACTTGGCCACACGACCTGTGGCTTCTCTGTTTTGAATAATGTCACCTAAGGAAGTAGAGCTAACCACCGTAATAGGATGACCTAGAAAGTACTGCTTCAACTTGCGACTGGCCATGAACACCCCATATACTAGCTTCTGCCAATGGGGGTATCTCTGTTTTGACTCAATCAAGACCTCACTAACATAATAAGCCGGCCGTTGAACCGGATACTCCTTACCCGGCTCTTTCCTTTCCACCACAATTGCTACACTGACAGCTCTGCTATTTGTTGCCACATATAAGAGTAAAGGTTCCTTCTCAATAGGAGTTGCAAGAACCAGCGGCTTAGCCAGCTGCTTCAAGTGCCTCGAACGCCTCATTAGAAGCGTCACTCCAAACAAAATTATCTATTTTCTTCATCATCTGGTACAGAGGAATAGCATTTTCACCGAGGCAGCTTATGAACCGGCTCAAAGCGGCAATACGACCTGCCAAACGCTGAACATCATTGACACAGGTCGGCTTAGCCAGTGAGGTAATAACCTTGATTTTCTCTGGGTTAGCTTCGATGCCTCTCTCATAAACCAAGAAATCCAAAAGCTTGCCTGCAGACACACCAAAAACACATTTGGCCGGGTTAAGCATCATCTAGTAGACCCGGATATTATCAAAGGTTTCTTTCAGATCCTCCAATAGAGTCTCCTTCTTTCTGGCCTTCACAACAATATCATCCACATAGGCATGAACATTGCGCCCAATCTGACTGTGAAAACAGTTCTGCACACAACGCTGATAAGTCGCCTGGGCACTCTTAAGCCCAAAAGGCATAGACACATACCAGAAATTTCCAAAAGGTGTGATGAAACTCATCTTCTCTTGGTCTTTGACTGCCATCTTGATCTAATGGTATCTAGAGTAAGCATCCAGAAAACACAAGCGCTCACAACCCGCCGTAGCATCTACGATCTGATCAATATAGGGGAGGGTAAAGGGATCAGCGGGCAAGCCTTATTAAGGTCTGTGTAATCCACAGACATGCACCAAGTGCCATTTTTCTTAAGTACCAGCACCGGGTTAGCCAACCACTCAGGGTGGAAAACTTCAATGATGAACCCAGCTGAGCAGAGCTGGGCCACTTCTTCTCCAATGGCCCTGCGTCTCTCTTCATTAAAACAACGAAGGAATTGCTTGACCGGTTTAAACTTGGGATCAATATTTAGAGTGTGCTCGGCGAGTTCCCTCGGTACACCTGGCATGTCTGAAGGTTTCCATGCAAAGATGTCCCGGTTCTCACGGATGAACTTGATGAACACGCTTCCCTATTTTGGGTCCATATTAGCACCAATAGTGAACTGTTTGGATGAATCACCGGGGACAAAGTCAACCTGTTTGGTGTCATCTGCCGACTTAAATTTCAACACTGGGTCATGCTCTGTTGTTGGCTTCTTCAAAGAGGTCATATTTGTCGGGTCAACATTTTCCTTATAAAACTCCAGCTCCTCCGTTGCACAAACAGCTTCAGCATAAGCAACATCACCTTCCTCACATTCCAGAGCTATTTCCTGTCTCCATGCACCGTGATGGTACACTACTGCAGGATGCTGCTAACGCGACACTACGATCAGAGACCCTTTGACGAAACTGTGTGCGATGCATTAATCACAGACAGTGGTGTAAAAGAACCGTCAAAAAGGTGCAAAACGTTTGCGATGGCGAAGCCATCAAACATGGTTCAGATTTTAGTTACGTGTGCGATGCAAGGCACATTGTTAGTCCATTCGAACTGTTTGCGATGAGGCAGAACAACAGAAACGGGCAGCCATATCAATGTGTGTGCAATATACGACATACAGTTCGCTCCGATGAACTGTTTGCTATGAGGGAGTGCAACAGAAATGGTTAGCCAGATCAAGGTGTGTGTGATATATGTCATACGGTTCACTCGGGCGTACTGTTTTCGATTAAGAAACACAACATAAATAGTTCAACTTAACAAGATGTGTGTGATATGCGGCATAAAGTTCACATGGATGAACTGTTTGCGATGAGCCAAAATAACACAAATGAGTCTTGTAAACAAGATGTGTGTGATATGTGGCAAACAGCCGACTTGGATGAACTGTTTGCAATGAGAAATTACAACACAGACGGTTAATACAGTAAGTTCGTGTGCGATTATGTGTGTACAAAAAAACTTGAAAAATGCAAACTAGTTGCTTGCGGTGGCTAGGAGTATCGCACACGATGTGTCTGCGAGTACTCGTGTGCGATGATTAGTAGGTTACACATATGTTTCCTTATGTTAACATGTGTGTGAATTTGCAATATGGACAGTTAATATGCAAATGCCTTCTAGCCATCGGACACACGCTTAAACTCAAAGAACCTTGTACAATACTAATACTTTCCATGAAAATTTAAGAACTTGACTAACAACATTTGAGTAACATATATATAGTGATTACACTATTTGACAAAAGGAGGATCTTCGTAACATGGTTTTGACAACCATATGGTCCATATCTAGATATTTAACATAGTAACAATTATCACATCTTAAGAGGCTAACGGCCAACAAGCATATGGTCCATATCTACATACTTAACATAGTAACAACTAGCACATTTTAAGAGGTTGAGGGCCAACAGCCACAACTATCCGCTGGAAGCAGCTTGATCACGGTGACTCGACATCTCGTCAATAAAAAGGAAGAGCCCTCATGTGCCTTGGTAGAGCATGAGTAGAACAGTGTCTCCAATTTTCCAATATGGATGCATTGCCACGACAAGTGAGAACTTGTTAATTTGAATGGTTCCATTTCTGCGGGAAATGCAGTACCTTGCAATCACTTTAGCCTTATTAGCAGGCACAACTGTAATTCAACCACACCGGGAAATCGAACCAGGAACTGCTACATCGAGCAATTTTTGTTGAAATGTAGAATAAAAACCAATTGTAACATATCGTTGAAGATATACATAGTTTATGGACATCAATATTACAATAAGACTTTTTACCAGCATTTTGTGCACATAATTGGTCTTATTCAATGTGTGCACCATAGGTATAATTAATCCCATCCAAAATCCAGTGTTCATACGTTGTGCTATCTGTGTCAGATTATCAACAAAGTTTATGACATGCTTCAAGTCCTTTCAGTGAAATTTGGTACGCTTAGTAACATACAGATCGTTCACTATGCATCCAACATATCCTGCTTAAAAGGTGGAAAGGTATTATTTATTCCGAACATGGTAGAAGAATATATAGTGCGCATAATTTGGTAAATAGAATTTGTTACTGCCTAGGAACAGATTTAGAAAATGAAATCACAATTGGTTGCTTAAATAGTGATCAATTAGTCAGAACAAATACCCCGATTTTGCTAAGTAATATGACAGCACGGAGAATGTTGAAAGGACACTAACCTCGATCAAACTTTGATCGACTGATGATGTTGGGGAAGTAAACAACCATGTTAATTAGACCAACCTGTGGTGAACGCACTAGAATTTTATTGCCAACTTTCAGTTCATAACACTTAGACATTTTTCTCCAAAGGTCCGCATTAAAATAGGAGTGACCATCTTTATCAAGTTTTACGCTAACCATCATTGTATGTCCATGCTGCATTGTCAATATGATATCCTGGGAGTCATCAACAAAGTAAAGCCCAAGATTTCCTTCTACTCCTGTTCTTGCAAAGCAAGGGATGTACTGCTTGAAATGAAAATTAAGATCATAAATTAGATATATTGAAATAACAGAGCAAGATGCAAATGTGAGAGTAACTGATAGAACAGATCAATATATAAATGAAAGCAAAGTACAAAAATATATAATTAAAAATAGATAATATAACAAGTATTTGATGCAAATATATAGATAATGTAGCAACAGACGGCATATGTTCACAAATTTAGGCCATGCTGACCGTGGTAGGTTGAGATTGAACATACCGAGCGCTCCCTGAAGCCATCCGGAATGGTGAGATAGAACTTTGTTTCCGACTGGCCGCGACCACACTTACCCGATTTGTGCTTGACTATGGACACATGAATGAACACCCACGAATCAGCTAGAACAAAAACGATTCGACGATGATTTCCGCTGGTTGATTAATAGCGACGGACGGACTGCGATAAGAGATGAGTGAATATTTCGTAAGTTCATTACCTTCTCCATGAGAAAAATCCCCAACCAAATCCCGCAGAAAACCCTAGTCAACCAGAGTCTAGAATGTCGTTGCAGATAGGCGACGGAAAGTGCTAGGGGCAAAATCTCGTGCCGTTTGGAGCGCGACCTCCGCCCGCCGACAACAATGCCGTCGAGCTTAGGGTGGCCGCCGCGATGGAAGTTGATGAGGTGCAAAGTTGCGGAGGAGTCTAAGGCGAGTGGGTGGGGACGAAGGGGGCGAGGATTTTCTTTTTCCTTTTGCATGTGTGAGTGAACACGCACGGTTCGCACAGGCGACCGAGATGAATCGTGTGCGATAGTAAATCACCAAGATTGAATGGGAATCCAAATTTCCTTTGTCCTTTGTCCATGATTTTTTTCTACGATGAACATAAACCCTGCTAATCACTGTGTTCAAATTTGGCATGTTTTTGGGTTCATTTACAATATTTAGGGGATTATGTGCATTTTCTAGGCATTAATGCACATAATTCAAATTCAAACAATCGATGCTTGAAAAGGTTCACGAGAACGGTCTGGAAAACCATGATCGTGCTATTTAGTAAATTATCATGCCTTTTACAAGGAATGGGAAGATATTTCAAGGAAATGTGTTTATTGGGTACTATACAAAAATGAAATACATGCTTGGAAAACATGACCCCTGGCGTGGTGCCATGGTATGGCCTCACCATGCCCTGGTAAAAAATTTAGAATGTTTGCCTTATGTCGTCATGCACGCCATTCATAAATCGAACCATCACCGAGGAAATTTCATGGTTTCGAGGGGAATCAGCAAGATTGAAGGGCCCGGGAATCCAAATTTTCTTCCTAGCTTGTCATTTAGGTTTTTCTACAATCAACATACCCCCTCGAATGCAACGTGCTCAAATTTGGCATTTTTTCGGGCTCATTTACCATATTAGGGGATTATGTGCATTTTCTAGGTATTAATCCACATAATTCAAATTCAAACAATCGGTGCATGAAAAGGTGCACACGAACGGTCTGGAAAAACCATACTTGTGGTATTTAGTAAATTCTCAAGCCTTTTACAGGGAATGGGCAGAGATTTCAAGGGAATGCGTGGCAATAGTCAACCACAAACGTGTCATTTACTGGGTTAGCAACTATAGAAAAATGAAATACGTGCTTGAAAAACATGATGCCTAGCATGGTGCCATCATGGTATGGCCTCACCATGCCCTGGTTAAAAGCTGAGAAGGTTTGGTTAATGTCGTCATGCACACCCTTCATAAATCGAACCATCACCGAGGAAGTTCCATGCTTTCGAGAGGGAAATCACCAAGATTGAAGGGGAGTCCAAATTTCCGTCCTAGATTGTCATTCGATTTTTTCCAACAATCAACATATTGCCTCAGATGCAACATGTTCAAATTTGACATTTTTCGGGCTCATTTACCATATTTAGGGGATTATTTGCATTTTATAGGCGTTAATGCACATAATTCAAATTCGAACAATCGGTGCATGAAAAGGTGCACAAAACGGTTTGGAAAACCATGCTCGTGCTATTTAGTACATTCTCATGCCTTTTACAAGGAATGGGCAGATATTTCAAGGAAATGTGTGGCAATAGTCAACCATAAACGCGTCATTTACTGGGTTAACAACTATACAAAAATGAAATACATGCTTGGAAACACATGACGCCTGGGGTGGTGCCATGGTATGGCCTCACCGTGCCCTGGTAAAAATTTGAGAATATTTTCCTTATGTCGTCATGCACGCCTTTCATAAATCGAACCATCACCAAGGAAGTTTCATGGTTTCGAGGGGGAAATCACCAAGATTGAAGGGGGGGGGGTCCAAATTTCCTTTGTCCTTGTCCATGAGTTTTTTTCTACGATGAACATACACCCTACAAATCACCGCGTTCAAATTTGGTACTTTTCCGGGTTCATTTACCATATTTAGGGGATTATGTGCATTTTCTAGGCATTAATGCACATAATTCAAGTTCAAACAATTGGTGCATGAAAGGGTACACAAGAACGGCCTAGAAAATGATGCTCATGCCATTTAGTAAATTGTCATGCCTTTTACAAGGAATGGACAGATATTTCGATGAAATGTGTGGCAATAGTCAACCACAAACGTTTGTTTATTGGGTTTTCAACTATAGAAAAAATGAAATAAATGCTTGAAAAACATGACGCCTGGCATGGTGCCATGGTATGAATTCAACATGCCCTGGTAAAAATTTGAGAAGGTTTGACTTATGTCGTCATGCACGCCCTTCATAAATCAAACCATCACCGGAGAAGTTCCATGCTTTCGAGAGGGAAATCACCAAGATTGAAGGGGAATCCAAATTTTGCTCGTTCTTTGCCATGGAGTTTTTTTTCTACGACGAACATACACCCTACAAATCACCGTGTTCAAATTTGGCATTTTTTCCGGGCTCATTTACCATATTTAGGGGATTATGTGCATTTTCTAGGCATTTGGCGCATATAAATCCAATCCAGCTACAGCTGCACGGATGTGATGTGAGCGACGTGGATTGCCGTTCGATCATGGCGCATCCTATGGTGCACACGCGCGATCCGCATGGCTGGGTTCCGGCCAATCATAACGCAACACACAATAGCCACAGCGCACACTGTTTCCAGAAGCGACGGAGATGAACCGTGTGCGATAATGAACGAGCAAAATTGTAAGGGAAGCCAAATTTCCTGTGTCATTTGTTGTTGAGCTCTTAAAAACCACCACACTATACGGCTTCCCGGCCCCTTGCTACGTCGTGAGCTTGCGTTGGTTTTCCTTGAAGAGGAAAGGGTGATGCAACAATAGTAGTGTAAGTATTTCCCTCAGTTTTTGAGAACCAAGGTATCAATCCAATAGGAGGCTCCTCAAAAGTCCCACGCACCTACACAAACAAACAAGAACTCGCAACCAACACAATAAAGGGGTTGTAAATCCCTTCACGGCCACTTGCGAAAGTGAGATATGATAGAGATAATATGATAAGATAAATATATTTTTGGTATTTTTATGATATAGATTGAAAAAGTAAAGATGTAAATAAAAGTAGATTGAAAGCTTATATGATAAGATATAGACCCGGGGGCCATAGGTTTCACTAGTGGCTTCTCTCAAGATAGCATAAGTATTACGGTGGGTGAACAAATTACTGTCGAACAATTGATAGAAAAGCAAATAATTATGAGATTATCTAGGCATGATCATGTATATAGGCATCACGTCCGTGACAAGTAGACCGACTCTTGCCTACATCTACTACTATTACTCCACACATCGACCGCCACCCAGCATGCATCTAGAGTATTAAGTTCATAAAGAACAGAGTAACGCATTAAGAAAGATGACAAGATGTAGAGGGATAAACTCATGCAATATGATATAAAACCCATCTTTTTATCCTCGATGACAACAACACAATATGTGTCTTGTTGCCCCTACTGTCACTGGAAAAGGACACCACAAGATTGAACCCAAAGCTAAGCACTTCTCCCATTGCAAGAAAGATCAATCTAGTAGGCCAAACCAAACTGATAATTCGAAGAGACTTGCAAAGATAACTTAATCACACATAAAAGAATTCAGAGGAGATTCAAATATTTCTCATAGATAAACTTGATCATAAACTTA
Source organism: Triticum dicoccoides (assembly GCF_002162155.2). NCBI lineage: Eukaryota > Viridiplantae > Streptophyta > Magnoliopsida > Poales > Poaceae > Triticum > Triticum dicoccoides. Next base: position 610,796,524 of record NC_041385.1, read on the forward strand.
CAATTCATCGGATCTCGACAAACACACCGCAAAAAGAGTTACATCGAATAGACCTCCAAAAAGATCGAGGAGAACTTTGTATTGAGAATCAAAGAGAGAGAAGAAGCCATCTAGCTAATAACTATGGACCCGAAGGTTTGTGGTAAACTACTCACAACTCATCGGAGAGGCCTTGGAGATGATGTAGAGGACCTCCATGGTCGATTCCCCCTCCAGCGGAGCGTCGACGAAGGCTCCAAGATGGGATCTCGCGGATACAGAAGGTTGCGGCGGTGGAATTAGGTTTTCGTGGTCTGTTCTGATGTTTTCGGGGTACGTGGGTATATATAGGAGGAAGATGTAGGTCGGTGGATGCTCGAGGGGCCCACGAGGGTGGGGGGCACCCCGGGCACCCTCGTGGCCGCCTCCCTTGTTTCTTGACTTCCACTCCAAGTCTCCAGGTTTGCATTTGTTCCAAAAACAGATTTTTTGATGTGGAATGCTACCTAGCATATTTATCAATGTATTTTTCTTTATTATGGCATGAATGTTCAGATCCAAATGATTCAAAATAAAAGTTCATATTGACATAAGAAATCCCGTTGTTAGAGTCTGAACCAAAATGAAGCAATCTCAGGCCATGTGCCCTCGCAGCCGTCCGATCGTCTTCCCGAGAGCGTCCTGGCCGTCGGATCTTCGGGTGGACCGATTCTAACTGTCTGATCGAGCCAGCAATGACCCTGGCCGTCCGCTCGGAGTCGCCATGCCACCGCCTTTAAATTTGGTGGCCCACCAAGGATACTTTCGTCATTTAATCTTGTGGCGTATAAGGCCTTGTACAATGGGAGATGGTTAGGGAGGTGCTTAGAAAAATAAACCAAGTTTTTCTGAAGCACCGGTGCCTATTTCTACAGGAGAGACACTTGTCTACCCTATACAAATAAGCACCGGTACTTAAGAAAAGCTTTATTTATTTCTCTAAGCACCTCCCCTAAGCACCTCTCATTGTACAAGGCCTAAGTGCAGCAACCCAAACCTAGCCGCCACCTCCCGCGCACGCGCAGGGCGCACCCCGCTCCGTCCTTCCCTCCCGTAACCCTACCTCCTCCTCTCCTCTGCGCCGCCGTCGCCCGCCCTCCTCCTCTCCTCTACGCCGCCGCCGCCCGTCTTCCTCCTCTCCTCTGCACCGCCGCCGCTGCTCCCTTCCTCCTTCCCTCGCGTCGCCGCTCTCCTTCCTCCTTCCCCTTGCGCAGCCACTGCCCATCTTCCTCCCCTTCCCACGGGGTGACGACGCACAAGCGGACGGACGCGGTGCCTCCCGCGGCACGTCCGACGACGACGAAGAACCCTTGCTCAAGTCGTGGAGGGCCATCCAGTAGCGGTGAACGGAGGAGATCCACCACTGGCTGCAAGGAAAACGAGTCGATGCCATCCGGCGCCTCCGCCCCATGACCCTGATGCAAGCTTCGTCTCCATTGTTGATGCTGCATCCTCTCCAGCGGCTCCTCCCTGTCGGCCTCCTCTTCCTCCCGGTCATCCAGGTGCCCCTCTCTCATGTGTATGTGCATCTCCATCAGCCATTGTATGATTTATTCTTGATTTGGTAGGATAAGCTTTGTGTGTGTAGAAGAGGAACCTGGTATATTGCATAGAATTAATAGTGGGTAGAGTGTACAAGTGCTCCGCATCCATCCAGCAAGTACTGCCTTTGCGTAACTATATATGCAACCTTTAGGAACTATAAGTGGTGCTGCAGAGTCAACCAGGAGGTTCAGGACATATATATTATGCTATTAGTGATGAACGGAAATCAAGGAGAAATAACTGATAAAATAGCCAATTATGTTATCCCACATGGCCATACAGGTAGGCTGTGGGTGTCAAACGCCATTGTAGCTTTGTATATTAGTTCCTAAAAGGAAATTGTTAAATTTTATGATGAAGAATAATTTGTTAAACAACATTTTTCAGGTCTCATCTTGGCTGCCAAGTAGTAGCGAGGCCTAAACTTGACGGCATCCGGCTGGCGTTACCTGCAGCTACACGGAACTTTGCAGTATATCTTTGTTCATGGACGGGAGGTGCTTTATCTTCTAGTTACTTCCCCAGGTTAGGTTTTTGTACTGCTGGTCAAAGGTATGTATATGACTGACTTAGATTTGTTTTTCTTCATGTGCATTGTTAGAGTAATATCCATGCGCTTTATTTTTTCCCTTCTGATTTTCCTTCATGCATCAGTGTATATGTTTCTTGTGATTTTCCACAACTTTTGTTCTTGATATTTTTAGTTCTTGATCTGGATAATTGAAGTGGTCGCGGGGAGGAGGGAGCAGGCAGTCCCGCCGGTGCTTGTTTGAGCGGCTGGAGCAGGAAGAGCCGAGATTGAAGAAGCACGACGGTCGTTGGATGGAAATCCAACAGTCACTGCTTGTGCGTCAACCTTTTTTTTAGGAAAGCCTCAAATCTGTGGAAAACAGCATACAACCCATCTACCATTATTTCTAATAATTTACAGCCCATTTGCTAATTCTTAAGGTTTTTTTGGAGCCCATATTCTTTTTGTTAGCATTACAGCCCATATTGTGGCCACGGTTAAAAAATTATATGAAATTTTGCATATTTCGGTGGGGTCCGAACAGTTTTTAATCCCGAAATTTTGAGTCACATTCAAAATGATTTTAAAAATAAATGTATATCGATATAAAATCCAACAAATTGTCCACGCATAAAAATAAATGCAATTTAAAATCTTGAAATGGAAAAAAGAAATTTGAAACTAATTGCCGGTTTGATGTGTTTTAAAAATGTACAGCCCATTTCTCATTACTGATAGGCCATTTTCTCGGCTAGCCAAATGAAGCTCTCCTCTTCTTGAAAGATTTGCAGCCCAACCGGCCTGACAAAGCGACTTACTTGGCAAATCACAAAAAAACTGGGCTATGGTCGTGGATCCAGCTGCGGCCATGGACCCAGCTGTCAGCCTCTCCACGTATAGTACTCTTCCGATGGAAGTCGGTCGTTGACCACATTGACCACGCCGTGCCATGAGCACCAAGGTGGTGGACGATGGTGAGGCTTAGGAAGGGGACGATGCAGAGCCGGGGAAGACGCAACAGTGGATGCCCACGCGGAGAGGAGTATGAGGGTTCACTGGTTCGGCTGCAGTGTGAGGCTGCCGTCGCCGCAGAATAACAGGGGGTGTAGGTGAGTGAAGGGATGGCCTGGCCAGTGGTGGGAGTAGTATGGGGGCGGTGAGGCCTCCGCAGTAGCACAGCCGACCACAGGAGGCAGGAGCAGGCGGCACGACCGGCGCTGCTTTGGGCGGCTGGAGCAAGAAGACCAAAGGTTGAAGAAGCACTATGGTCGTTGGATGGACATCATACGGTCACTGGAGTATTGACTAAGTTGACAAAGCCCTCCATCCCCATCAACTTAGTAGGCCCACAAGTCAGCCCAACAATATGGCGGGTCCCAGCTAGCAGGGAGGTATTCAATTTTTTGGGCATAATAAGGAGGCACTTCCTTGCGTGCGAAGAGATAGCTGGTGGGTCCGACCTGTCAGCATGGGGAACGTTTTTTTCACGAAATACAGAGGCCCTTCCTGTGGGTCCTAGTTGTCAGGTGGAGGAATCATTATTTTGCGCGTAATAAGGAGGCATTTCCTTGCATGCGGCCGTGGACCCAACTGTCAGCCTCTCCACGTACAGTCCACTTCCGATGGATGTCGTTCATTGACCATGTTGACCAGGCCGCACCGAGAGCACCAGGGCGGTGGACGACGGCGAGGCCTAGGAAGGGAACGACACGGAGCCAGGGAATACTCGGCAGTTGTTTCCCACGCGGAGGAGTACGAGGGTTTACTGGTTCGTCTACCATCCCCGGAGAATAACAACAGATGTGGGTGAGTAGAGGGATGGGTAGGCCAGCGATGGGAGTACGGTGGGTCCATGAGGCCTGCGCGGCAGCATAGCCGGCCGCGGGAGGAGGGAGCAGGCAGTCCCACCGACGCTTGTTTGAGTGGCTGGAGCATGAAGAGCAAAGATTGAAGAAGCACGACCGCCGTTGGATGGACATCCAACAGTCACTGCTCTCGTGTGTTGACTAAGTTGACAGGGCGTTGCGTGTGTGTCAACCTTTTTTTATGAAATCATACGCGTCAACCTGTAGTAGGCGCACAAGTCAGCCTCAAATCTGTGGAAAACAACATACAACCCATCTGCCATTATTTCTAATAATGTACATCTCATTTGCTAATTCTTAAGAATTTTTTTGGAGCCCATCTTCTTTTTGTTAGCATCACCTCCCATATTGTGGCCATAGTTAAAAAGTATATGAAATTTTGCATATTTCGGTGCGGTTAAAATTTTTTAATCCAGAAATATCGATTCACATTCAAACTATTTTGAAAAATAATTTATATAAATATAAAATCCAAATAATTGTCCACGCATAAAAATCAATGGAATTTAAAATCTTGTAATGAAAAAAAATTGGAACTAATTCCTGGTTTGATGTGTTTTAAAAATGTACAACCCATTTCTGGGCAAACCGAATGAAACTCTCCTCGTCTTGAAAGATTTGCAGCCCAGCAGGGCCGATAAAGCAAGTAGGCCTTGTTTGGGTATTTCTTAAAAAAAAATAGAACTGGGCTAGCCATTTTCAGCAAGAAAAAAACACAACTAGGCTCATGATGTGGTAAACATAAATAAAACCCTAGCTAGACGAGCCACAGCCCCCGCACAGCCCCGTTGTTACCCTGATCCGTCACTAAAACTAGTATAAATAATAACTGCTTGTTCCTCAAAAAAAATTGCGCGACCTGCTGGGTCCCTGGTGTCAGCCGCTCGTAGTGTAATTCTCTCGTCTATTGACTATGTTGACAATGGCGTGAGCCCCAGATGTCGAACCATTAGGAGGAACCATATTTTTGGGCTTGTAATATAGAGGCACTTACTTGCGTACTGCCATGACGCTGGTGGGTCCCTACTGTCATCCTCTCCACGTACAGTCATCTCCTTGTTCCTCTCGGTTGTTGACGACGTTGACAACGCAAGAGGGCGGCACACCGCGCACGGTGAGAAAACCAAGGCCGCAAGGAGGAGGACGACGGCGAGGCCTCAGACGGAATGGACATGAGCCATGGAAGATGCACCGGTCCAGTCGCAGGCGGAGGGGAGTATGAGGGTTGACTGGTTTGAGCACGGGTGCGTGTTGGGGCTGACATTGCCGGAGAATAACAGGATGTGTGGGGAATAGAGGGAGGGACTGGCCAACGTTGGAGGGTACATACGGTAGGGCGGCGGAGGCGCAGCCAGCCATGGGAGGCGGGAGCAGGCGGAGCCGACGGGGTGGTTTGGTTTGGGCGGCTGGAGGAAGAAGAAGACAAGAGATAGAAGATACACAACAGATGTTGGATGTCAATCCAACGGCTGGTAGGCAGAATCGTTTGTTGACTGGCTAGTAAGTGGACACCACCTTGGATAGGCTATTTCCTTGCGGGTCCCAAATATCAGAATCCAAATCTGTCATGGTCATGCAACCTTTCCTATGAAAATTTACAGCCATTTGATGTGCTAGTTCGAAATAAGTTTGTGGGTGCTGGTGGGGGCTAATCGCCTAATCACTTGGCTTCTGTAATGCACAGTGAGCTCAAGCAGCCGGCGAGAGTGATGTTATTTTCCTTGGTTGGGATTTGTTATAATATTTCACTCTAAATTAAACGAACAGCAAGCCATTTGCCTTGTTTCAAATAAAATATGACAGTCACGAGGGTTAATTGTTCATCAGGTTTACAAAAAACCCAGGTTGAAAAGGGCAACAACATCTAACTCCAGCACTGTTTTCGGCAGTCACTGTCAAATGGATCGGTCAGGTCCATACAATGAACATCTTGGGTCGTAAAATTTACTGGATTATGACCACAATATGTTGTAAATAGAAGCCCGACATGTTCAGAAGCTCTTTTGCCCACCCGAAACTCCTTTTTTTGCTCTTCAACATACCCATCCGTCAAAACCATGCTGCTGATAAACATAAGCCTGATGGACAATAGTAACCACGCATTCAGCAGGAAGAATGTGATAAATCTAGTGTTTGCACGGTTGGCTACATATCGTTCTAGCGTTATTGTCTTCAATCGAATCTCATGAGAAGGGAGAAAATCCCGATGCTTACGAATCCACCGATTGCTTATAACTTTCTTACCCCGTCCTGTTACCTAAATAGACATGGAGATTGAAAACAGTTAAGGTCTAAAAAATGAGTGTCGAAAGAGCAACAGCTGAACGGTTAATTCTAGTACACTATATGCGGGCTTCCAATGTGCGTGAAATTATCACCTTTATATACAACTTCACCAGACATGGAAAGCATTAGCAAGCCAATAATCTTGTTCAGATCAAAACTATTCATTTGGATATATAAGATCTTGACAGAATCCAACACCATTGATAGGCCATCCATGGAGAAACTCTTCATTGAGCATAGAACATAATATTAGTACAAAATGTGTACTCCAAGATGATATATAACTTATGTGCAGAAATTTAAAATGCAACTTATGGTTACAAGTGTAGATGATAATATAAAGTACCTGAAGAACTGTGGAGCCAAACACTATATTGAAATGAGCACAGAGATCATGTATTACACCCAAGGTCTCCAGTTTAGGCGCAGAGAGGATGGTTATTTGCAACGGTGAATAACTAGAATCAAGGATCAACCTTTGAAGTGAAGGGGCATCTTGGATGATGAGCTGCCTTCCGTCAAAAGAAATTCCAATTCTTACAAGGTTAGGCGCTTTATTTGGAGACGACCGATTCTAACTATGAAAACAAGCACCAAGCACTCCAGGGCAGGGCAACTGGAGTGGATGATGCTGTGCAATGAGGCCTCCGATATACGAACCCGCACAAGTGAAAGTTTCTTGAGAAATGGGAGTCGAAGGTTTAGTACCAGATTGTCTGGTAGGTAGCACAGCGCAAAGGTGGCGGTGTGGAGAGAGGAGGAAAACCGCGAGATGGACATCGGTGCTGAGGGCACAAGTTCATGGCATTCGGTATGTGGTATGTGATTTCCAGGGGAACAGTAGAACTCAAGCAGCTGTGCAGGGCATGGTATGCTTGCTTAGGTAGCATGATGGGATGCAGAGGCTTTGAACGGAGCCCTGGTGGGAGGAGATGATGGCTCTGGGGATTTCAAAATCATTGAAGAGAGATAGTTGACGTTAGTCGATATTAAGGGGCACGGCGTGCCATAGAGGGCGCCACCAAATTGAGAGGACTTGGGTGTGGCAGCAATCCCTGGTGGGGAGAAGCGAGATGATCTCCCCAAGGACGGTGTCCGGGAGATCGCTGATGCGGTCCACCCGAGATTCTACAAGTTCCTGGGATCCGGTGGGGGTGGGGTCACCACTTCTCCCCGTGCTGCCGGGTGCGGGATCTACAACAGGCGTCGCTACTGGCGGGAGCCTCATCTTCTTGGCGCTGGGGTCAGCCGACTCCATTTTCCTCGAGGGCGTCGTGTCGCGCTCACGGATATGAGCAGAGTAACAAATGACGAGCCTAATAGTAGTGCGAATGAAGAAGAAGGGGAGCTGGGGGTTTTCTGTAGGAGTGAGGAAGAAGGGGAGCTGGGGTTTTCTGTAGGAGTGAGGTGAGGAATTTTGGGGTATGAGTGGAGCGAGCTGACGTGAGGTGGGTGGGAGCGAGGAGGAAGAAGAGCACCCAGGTTTTTTGGGGGGCGGTGTGCTGGGTGTGGGTAGCGCCTCTCATTCAGTAAATATATGGGCTTTTGAATTGATTTTACTATTTACTAGTGTGGATGGGCTGTTTTGTCTTGGGCCCAGAGAAACAATTACTACTAGTATAGTGGAGACACTCTACAGCTACCCAAAAAAACAATCACTACTAGTACAGTGGAGACACTCTACCGCTTCTGGCTCCTCCTAGGTCATTGAAACGTCTCCCTCTACTGAATGCCGTTATACTTTTGTTCACCGACATGCGGGCCATGCAGCACGCAGGCCCAAATGCCATCCACCAAATTAGAAGGCAGTATGAAGGCAGAGAGTCACCCATTCGTAGCGTGACAGTAACGAGCCGTCATATCACAAAACCCCACCTCCACGCAGTGTAAGTTTGATGGACAAAGCAATCATCATTTCACTCTTCGCTGAATCCCCTTCTCCCTCACCGTCTTCAAGAAAGGCAACACTTGCATCTGCCACTGTTCTTCTCTCCCAATGAAGGGAAGGTAAGCGGATCCATGATGTTGGTATATTTTTGTTCAGAGAAAAAAAGAACTTTTGTAAAGCAGTAACCGATCCTCACTCTCTTTTTCGTTTCATTGTCATTGCGATTGTGTTTTCCTTTCAGTGGTCTCCTAGTATTCGTCAGTTTCATGATGGACCAAGGAGAACCAGGCAAAGATCTGCCGATATTGGAGCAGACGCGAGAGGCTGATCCCCACAAGACAGAGAGCTCCAAGAAGATGGAGGCAGCTAGGGCTGGAAAAAAAGCTCGAAGCTCACGAGCTAAACGAGTAGCTCGTGACTCGGCTCGAATCGACTCGAACTCGAAGAATAACGAGTCGAGCCAAGCTTTAATTTAAGATCGTTTATAGACCAAGTTAAACGAGCCAATCTTACAAGTACTCGTGTAACTCGTTAGGCTCGGTAGTCGGTACAAAAGATCAACCACTCCAATACAAAAAAGATAAGCCACTCAGCACCCTACGTTCTAGGCGCACAACACAAGGCCCAGCCGCCTAGGAGACTCATGCGTTACAAGGAAATTACAATTGTTTAGTGATATATATGTTTAATATATACATAATCATTTTTATCATTTTGAGGGTTTTATGTTCATATCTTTAATGAGCTTAACAAGCTAAACGAGCTAGCTCACGAGTTATACGAGTCGAGCCAATCTTGGGTTTAAGCTCGTTATAGTAACGAGTCGAGTCGAGCTAGCTCGCTAACAAAACGAGCTCTAGCGAGTCGAGCCGAGCTGGCTCGACTCGGCTCGAATTCCAGCCCTAGATGCAGCCACCGAGCCAATCCCAGATACACTCACGGCCACTACTGAGATGGTCAACGCCCCATTTGAGGTTACAGCCCCCGTGGCACTGCAGGAGCAGTTTTCCCCCTTCGGGTATGTGCCCCCCCCGCTGAGCTGCCCAAGGTGATTTTCTTCTTTGCCGATCTCGATTGTGGTTTTTCATCTAAGTATGTGGTGATTAATAATGCAAAATTTTATTAGCTTCGATGCCATGCTCTACATAGTGGTTTAAATAACTTGTGTTTCTTATACTGAAAAGTAATTCAGAATTTGTTTCTGTTTCAATTAGAGCCCTGATGTAGAATGTAGACAAGGATTGTGTGGTTGTACATGTCACTCGCTATGAGGCGGATGACCTGAATATACGCACTGGGAAAACAGAGTTCTTAGGCTATTGGATCCTAGAAGCCATTTGTGGTTATACCAATGAAGAGTTGTATTCCAGCTTCACTGTTGTCAGGCGTGTTGTCCAGGGTGTACTGAAGCACAAGAAGTTCAAAGCTACTCCTTCGTTTGTGAGGCATACTGTTCTTGTCAAGCTTATGCAAGAAGATGACATGGCATGCCTCCACAAACAAGTTTATCAGTGGCAAGGCCACAAGGTTGTCTTCATGAAGGTTCACAGGATTGAGCTGCTGCGGGATGTCCTTGACGATGTTCATGGCAAGGTCCGTCTTGTGTCCAGCCCGAATTAGATCGAGGCATGAAATAGTTGCCCCAGCTAGTGTTTAATAGTAGTTTGGATTGTGTCTAATTATCCGAACCTTGCCTGTTATCGACCCCTCTGGGGCTAGTACTCTGTTTGAATCTGTCTATGGGAACTGCTGCTACTTTTGTGTGCTCGTGAATCATGTGAGAACCATCGTAATTTTTACCGACACAGATGCGTCCTCACTAGTTTTTTCATGAATATGGCATGGTAAGACATAAGTTGTCACGGTTTATCATACAAGCAGTGTGTGTTTTGATGAAATAGAGCACTCGTTCGAGAACTATGCACCAACGTATACATAAGTACTTGTAAACACTATTGGTGCTACCCCACTTGTAAGCAGTTGTGCAAAACACGGCACATTGGCTCAGCTCGCTTCAACACTAGGCTATCGACCAGCTAACAATCAACAATCTGTTGTCTGACATATAAGCAACTATGTATCTTGTTACAGTGGTTCATGCAGTTAACTGAGGCCACAATGTAAATTCCAAACATTCACACGCTAGTCCAACGCTCATGTGGAACACTCACATTAAACTCGTCTTCATAAAAAACTTGAAAAGCATAAGTTAAGAAAATCTTATACATCTCCATGATTCATAGAACATAACAAACATATAATAGTTCACAGCAAAAGACAAAGTTGTGAGAAGGTTTACAAATCAGAAAAAAACAAGCAAGGCTTCTCTGAGCAAAGGGCCTCCCGGCAGGCTTAAATTTCCTGGAGTTCACTCTGGTTTTTTCTTGTTGCCACCATCCAGGGTTAGGTTCTCTCATTCCAGAATAACCAATTATAATTGTGGTCTCAGCTGGAATGTTGAACCGAACCATGCAGTGTACTGTCCAGGTGAAATTCTTGTGCATTCCACTAAATTTAAGCACCGCTATTTATAGAAATAAGCAGACCACAATGCCTCTTGTCCGCGCACCTGTCCAAAAAACTGCCGCACAGCCGTGCTAGCTGGTCCTCGGTCCATGGATGAACTGGTAGAAAGTGCATTCCGGACTAGGATGGAGTTGTTTTCGCTCGTCCCTGCACTGCAATCAGGAAGTAAAATGTACGAATCAGCTTCTTTTAGATTGCGTTGGTCATTCTACCCTAGTTACTACCAATGTAGGAATACCTTGAAGACTGGAGGTTAGACAACGACAACGAGGGATATCCATCTCATTTTGCGCAATTGTACTAAAATTGAGGTGTGTGCTTTTGATTGCGCGGATAGAAACGATACGGAGACAGACATCCTGAAACAATATGGAGACAGACAGCCCTGTTTGGGCAAATAAGAAATACGGTTATTTAAACAGTGACAGATATTTGCAGTGGCGTATGATTAACAGCAACATCTATTGTGTTATATTAGCACTAGATTGATAGTATGAAGAGTCCTTAAGTAAGTAGCATCACATCACATCAACAATGCCACTAGATTAACATGCAGAACAATAGCATTAGTATTACTGTCATGAGAGTAGCACATGGTCAGTAAATGTGCAATCAAATTTGTGTAGTTCCACTGGGATGAAGCAATGTTAGCGGTGTGAGATTTAAGTGTAACTGCAAAAACACAATTCATGGGAAATAAAGCAAGACAGAAGCACTTCATAAAATGGTGGTGGAATTGCTTCAATTTATCGACGACACTAGACCATTAATTATAGTGACATTAGGTGGCATTGCTTAATGCTTCATGTGATTTTACATTAACGATAGCGATATGGGCGTAGGGACAGTAGGGGCATAAAGTGGTGAGGCAGATGTGGCTGCCGAGAGCGGCAAACACTCAGGCAGCATGTCTGCATTTGTCCCATTTGTTATCTCCTCGGCGACATTTTCCTATGTGAGCACAGCAAATCTAGACCTGCTCATTCTCATTTGCGTTGTCCCCCAACACCCGTCACTTTCTTTCCTTTCTCAACCAAGAGATAGGTCCACTTCCCCCCACCCTTCGCCATCCACCGTGCTTTCTTCGTCTTTTCAACCAAGAGACCGGTTGGGTAGCCAGTATCTACTACTTTCCCCCGTTTCCTCTTAGAACCAAGTCCTAGATTCATGCTACAGCTTTCCCACTTTCTTCCCTATTCGAACCAACTCTTAGAGTCGACTGTATGAACTAGCTTTACCTCTAATAATAGTAAAAGTCTAGGTGGCTTTGGAACAGCGGACGGAAGAAGAAAAAGATCCACACGAAGGGAGCTGGGGCAGTAGAGCAAGGTAGGTGTTCCGTTTCGAAGGAATATATACTTGAGGGTCGTCGGCATGTGGCAAACATGGCGTCGGGAGGCCGCATCTTGGCCACAATACCGCAGGGAGGAAGAAGGGGCCTGAGGCCTTCCCGAGCCGGCGCTCTCTCGGAGAGAATGGCACGGCCGCCGATCAGGACGCGCGGGCAATTGTTGGTCTCCTCCCTCACCGCCGACGACAACGTGAACGATGCACCTACACCCATGCCTCGGTCGAGGTTGTCCGGCCGGATTTGTGACCAGCCGCGAGCTGAGAGAGTGTGTGGCCACCTATGTCTTGCTTAGATCTGGAGAGCATGAGAGAGTGAACGAGAGGAACCCTAGTAAAGCAAGCGCTAAGGCTCCTGCTTATATATATAGTGGAGTGATTTTGTTGTACCAGCTTCAAAAAATGCGCTCCTACATGTACCCACGATGGGTGTGAGAGAACTAGTGCGTGCGTGCACCGCTTCTCTTCGTAAGAGTACAATATACTATGCCCAAAGAACGTTGGCCGCAAGAGTAATAGTATAAGTGTGTGACGTGTGAGCTAAAATAAAATGTGTGTGACGTCTTTTGTTTTTTAGAAGTTCCGAGGGTAGGGTGTGAAGAGCACATATGTGCATGACGTCTACCTACAGATAGACGGTGGGTGTGACATGCGAGTCTGCGAGAGGACTCGGGAGAGTCGTGACTTGTGAGGGTGCGTGTGCATGAGAGAGAGGGGGGCACGTATCAATGCAATGCATGTGTTCGTAAATCATTATCTGACAAACATTCGCCACAAGCCTTTTCCTGACGAACACCGTAAGAACCGTTAGATCGGCATTCGACAGTGTCAGTTTTTCCATGTCACTTAACAGAACAACCACTCCTCCTACACACAAATCTTCCACGCGAGTGTTAGCAACTGCCGTATGCTCCCTCCGTTCCGAAATAGTGCATATAGCTTTATTGAAAATTCGAACCTCGCAAACTTTTACCGAGTTTTTGTGTACCAAATTGCACATGCAAAATACCCTGTATATATCATTTCATTCATCTCTAGATTCAACAGAAAAGTTCCTATGATGTGAACCAAATGACATCTCTTTTCCAATCCCTACTCATAAGAATTGAGATGCTCCATGTCATCTATTTCCCTACAACTTCCATGGATACATCTTCTATTCCTAAATAGATAGTACAACCCACTAGTAGTTTTCTTCCAAAACATGCAACTATGGCACAAGAACTATATAGTGTGCTAATAACTTTGAAAGATGGTCGCTGGATGAAGCTAATCCGACAGTGTAGAGATGGTAAATCCGAGCACTACTGGCCGTTGGATATCATCAACATTCCACCAGATCTGCCACATGTACAATTTAGAAGACTCCATGGTTGAACTTAAGCATAATGCACAAACCTCAAAACACAAGCACCTCTCCTTTGTTCTAGAATCTTCTGTATCATAATTGATTTTTTTCTAAATGAATTACCATTATTTGTTTTTACTTTATGCTTTACAATGCACAACCCCATGAATCTTAACATTTTTATAAAAGTAATTGATTTTGAATGAGATGAACTATAAGAACTAAACGAACATCTACATCATGCATATATGACTCAAAGCTTTACATGATATAGTGTGCATTTATTCATAATTTGGTTTCAAAATCTCATGCGTTCAATGCATGTGTACCTTACTAATTTTGAGTAGAGTTGCAAATTTCACGCGGCCCCAGGTATATCAAAATGCAGGGCCCATGCATCATTGCCTTTCGGTTGAATCTACGTCCACAATTTTTTCTATGTACTATATCTCCACTGGTCCCCGAACCCAAAATGTTGCCTCGTTCCCGTAAAACCAAGCGGCCCACACATATTTAAGGTGTCGACTCGAACCCCTTTACTACGACGTGGCCCCGCACGTCGTAGTACTCCTACAAACCCTACCGCCGCACTCATCATCGGTTTTCTTCAAGAGGACGAGGGAGAAGCCGATTTGTAGTGGAGGCGCTTTCAAAAAAGGATCTGTAGTGGAGACCCCTACACTAGAGCCCTAGGTAGCTGCCGCACGCATCATTGTTTTCTCTTTTCTTTATGCTCTTGCACCCTAGATTGAAATGATGGTTGCTTCGTCTGTCCAGCTTAATGCGGGAAATGTGGGGCTTTGTGATTTGACCCCTCATCGCTCATTTTTTACTACTGCGGTGCTACGACTGGGGTGCCTCCAATTCCAACCACTGCTCCGAACTGTAATTTGGTGCATCGCACGTGGAACAAGATGGTGGATGAGCCACATGTCAGCCAAAGGGGTCCTGTTAAGTGTGTCGCCATTTCGTGTGCGGACTGACCCTGCTTGAGTTGCTACGCCAACACAACAGGAGCAACCTACCACTTGGTTTTGCTCCTTGGTGAATCCCGACTATATTGATCTAAAAAGATACGTGCTGAACTACCCTCTCCGTCTCGGTTTTTTATTTTTAGGCATCTCGGTTTATAGGGCATGGACGTAGTTCTAGGTCATCCATTTGACTAACTAAATATGAGTTACTATGTCAGAAAAAGTATATCATTGGATTCTTAAGCGGATGTAGTTGTATTTAAAAGTCGAGGGCGGGGCTTTTCCTGCACGGTAGGCGGGGCAGTTTCGCCTAGTCGGTTCGACAGAGACGCGAGAAGACGAGGGAGTAGGCTGGTGCAAATGTAGGTCTGTGTGATTTGACCGTGAGTTACTGCTGGACAGGTGGGGCCCCGTGATTTGACTTGCCATTATCATTTTAACTACGGCGCTACGACCGGCGTGAGTCTCCCGATTCCTGACCACCTCCATACAGGTGCCTCTCCCAATGCTCCACCATGTAGTAGAGGCTGGCTCTTGCATGAGAGCCCACTTCTCCACTTTTTCCTTGCCTCTCTTTCCTCCACATATGCAAAAATGCCATGTAAAGCGCACTATTGTACTTAGGTTGGTCGTAATGGAGAGTATCATATACTAGTATCATGCATATATACTTTTGTATGATACTACATCCGTAATGCATAGTATCATGTGTTGGTATCATATGATAGTTTATTTATTGTCATGCATGACACATAGTAGCACATCATTTAATATGATACATTATCATATTATGATACTCAACTCTCTCTTTCCTTCATTTAATTCGACGTCACCTCATCAAGATTGCATAGTTGGCATGCATGATACTACTACCTATGATACTCCCATTACAAGCAGCCTTACTTGCTCCTACAGGTGCTAAGCTTGCCACATAGGCATAAAGTCTGATGTGGCAAGTTAATCAAGAAGAGAGAGACTAGTTTGGTGACCCAAGGAGAATGAAAAGACAATTTTGAGTCTATAGCTAATTAAGTGAAGCAAACTTAGCAACAAAAAACTAATAAGCACACCATTTCATTGGAAGAGGTCACTCCTTGGCAAATGCAATAAATACTAGTACTCCCTATGTCCCATAATATAAGAATGTTTTTGGAACTACACTAGTATAAAAAATGTTCTTATATTATGGGACGGAGGGAGCACGAAGAAAGAGATAGAGAGATGTAAAAACACTTATAGCCAACCTTATAGCTAACCTTGTTGTAGTATGAGTGACTAAGTGATGACTATGTATGACATGCCAACATCAGATAGCCTAACGCACCATGTTAAATCTCCAAGGGCGCGACCGCGCGAGTGACACGACGGTCGTGGTAGGCGCGACCATGATACGGGCTGCTGGCAGCCCTTGGATCTGAGATCAAACGGTCGCATGCTAAGTTGCTAAAAATTCGCAGAATAACCCTCCAGGATAGGATATTCACCCATAGGTCTAGAATCACACCATGCAACTATTCGATCTCAGATCCAAGGGCTCTCGGAAGCCCGTATCATGGGAGAATGGAAAGCAACTACCCTGCCGTTCGCATGCTGGCAGTTCGCTCCTACTCGTCCCCGCACGTCCTTTAATACTATAGCGGTTTGCTCCTAGTCGTCCCGTCCTTTCACATTACGGTAGTTCCACTAATCATAACCCTCCTCCCAAATCCATGGCGTCCCAAATCTCCATGATTGGCGGTGAGTACAAGGTTAGAACCATCACCGGCGATGAGTTCGAGTCATCTACACCCGTTCTTCCGCAACGGTGAAAGGATGCCTTTCTCGCTTCAGACGCATGTTCGAAAACTCAGATGATGAGTGGGTCGCTGGGCTAGATGTTGAGTACACCACAGTCCTGGGACGAGACAAGGATCTAAGGACGAAGAGAGGAAGAAGCCCGCCGTGATCCAGGTTTGCGTGCATGACTTATGCTTGGTCTACCACATATGCCATGCCGACGTTGAATGCCTAGATTTTAAGGACTTCCTTGAGAGCAACCTAGTCAAATTTGTTACTGTAGACTTTAGTAACGACAAAGAAGTCCTGGGTCGGATAGGCCTCGTTGTAGGCAACCCCTTTGACCTCCAGAAGAATCGGCTGGTGTCCTCTCCTCAGCCTTCAATGCTGACCCTGGCAGGAGCCATGGTTCATCCTTCGTACGGTAAACTGGAGGAACCTCCATACACATTTCATTGTTATGCATGGCAGCGGAATGTACTAGATATAGACCGCATCCACTACACTGCAATGGATGGCTACCTTTGTTTTAATATCTACAAGGGTTGGATGAAGAGCAAGAGCCAAGTGTGCGGTTCAAGCAAAGAAGTATCGGCCAAGAGGAAGAGGGACAAGGATGAAGTCGAGGACGTGAACGAGGACTTTGAGTGAGTAAGGTGTCAGTATCGTTGCTCATGGTGGTTCTAATGCAGTGTCTACAGGCTTAGTTGCATAGTTTAATTTCAGGTGTGCTTAGTTTAATTTGAGGGGTGTGTTGTGCTGAGCCCCCAGCAGAATTATGTTATGTTTCTTCTCGTTACTTTAACTCTTCAGTATGTACATACTACCAGTATTTCTTTAATAGAATTTAGCACCCCAATTAAGCACACTAGCTTTTTTAATAATACTATATGCATAATTTTGCGACGAGCACTCTCTATATGTACCACATTTTTTTTAATTTCAATTTTTGCTCCATGGCGCAATCCATCGATACTACCACTGTACAAAAGTATACATTTTTTAAAAGGCTAGAGTACTATTCATCACATATATAGTCAGTTAAATTCTCAACCTAGAACGACGTGCATCCATGTAGTAAACCGATACGGAGGAAGTATAGTAAAAATGAGGTGATTTTACCGGGCGATCGGCGGGGGAGCATGGCCTGTCATGCGGTCCCACGTGTCATGATGTACCAAGGTGATGCGTGTGTCCCTCTTGAGGCAGAAGCAATACTACGTGGTTTGAGATGATGGCGAACCGAAGTGTGAAATAATGGTTGCTTCGTCCGTCTAGGAAGGTGCGACATTGTGATTTGACGTCTCATTGCTCATTACTACTACTAGGCCGGTACGAGTGGGGTGCGTCCCCCCCCTGTTCTGCACTGTTATTTGGTGCTTGACACGTCGACCCGGTTGCTATATGTCCCACATGTCGGCGACAGGAAGTACAGAATTCATGAAAGGGAGCATCGACGGTGGAGTATACTACAGAATTCATGAAAGGGAGCGACTTAGTTTTGGAAAAATCTGTTTTTACGGAGTACGTACCCACTAGGGTTTATAGGGCTCATCTAAAAACATTGATTTTTCCGTTTGATAAGTCTCAATTCTACTACTAGTAGTAGTACCATTACATGTTGGATTTCGAGGTGCGTTAGATCACCCGATGCAAGCAGTGTCAAGAGGAAACACTACAAAAAAAAGACACACCCGTGACATTTTGGGCCGAACGAATTTTTTTTCTCTCATACATATGACACTTCTATGACGATAATTGTGACAAAATCCGGTATCATCATAGATGTGGTGGGCTCCTACTTCTATGACAAAAAATCATGACAGAAAATGGGCTTTTCGTCCTGAGCGGGCCGGAGACGCAGCTGCATGACATTCTTTGGGCCGTCCATGACGGAAAAAACCGTGGTAGAAGCGAGGGGGAGGAAAATTTCGGGGAGTTGCCAGTTACGGTGGGAGGTTGGGGGCCGAGCGATGCGCGTTTCTGTCGTACACGTACGCGCGTGTGTGCTAGGCGTTGGCTCTAACTGAACCCGAGTGAGGCGTTGGGCTCTAACTGAACCCGAGCAATTGCACTGCAGGCTACGTGTTACTGAACCCAAGCGATCCATCGATAGCTGTTAACTGAACTCGACCGAGTGATTCCTTCACTACTGCTGCTAACTGAAGCCAATCGATTGGATGAACAGTGAGCATTGCAGGGGGGTTTGGATGAACAGTGAGCGGTGGCGTTGCCTCTGGATGAACAGGACCCCGTGGTGTGGTGGAGGGCTGGATGAACAGTAGACGGTGGAGGGGTGCCCGTGGAGGGGTGGTTGAATAGGACCCCGTGGTGTGGAGGGCTGGATGAACAGTAGATGATGGAGGGGTGGTTGAACAGTAGCCGGTGGAGTAGCGCACGGTGGAGGCTGGATGAATAGGAGCCCATGGAGGCTGGAGGAGGTCGACGATAGCCCGTGGAGGCTGGAGGAGGTCGACGATAGCCCGTGGAAGCTGGAGGAGGTCGACAGTGGAGATGAACAGTATCCCGTGGAGTTCTATTTTGCGGTACGCCACACCCCTCCTGATGAACAGGACCCCCGTTTCGACCGTAGCGCTCCAACACAAGTTCGTTTTCTCTGTTTTGCGGTACGCCATTGTAACGCCCCGGATTCGATGCGCCAGGTGTCTGCCAGTTATTCGCCGTCATTGCCATGTCATCTGCTTGCGTGTTGCATTTTGCCATGTCATCATCTGCATTTCATCTGCATGTTTTTCAAAACTTGCATCCGTTCGGGTTCCGTCGCTTCTCCCCGTTGTCCGTTCCGAGCCCTTTCACACTCGCACGTGCCCCGACACCTCCGAAATATTATTTTATAAGTGGCATAAAAATGTTCTCAGAATGGGATGCAACTTGGCGTGCGGTCTTATTATAGTGTAGACAAAGCGCCTGTCAAGTTTCGTCGCATTCGGAGCTCGTTCGATAGCCCAACCGTTAAATATATAGCGGCACCGTTGCCGGTTTATTCGTCGGATGTTTCGGTCTCCGAAACAGTTGCTGGGCCGCACTTCTCCCCCTCTCTTCTTAGCCCGAGACCTTCTACACGGTCATTTGCAGCCCACCTAGCCATCCAAACCTCCCCTCTCCGACCGGAGCCATCGGATCGCGATTGGAGGGCTCCGAAAGCCCCCCAAACCCCCCTAACCTAGCCTACCTGCTATAAATGGACACACCCCTCTCCATTTTTGGGCTAACCTAAACCCCTAGCCTTCCCCTACCTCTGTCCCGCCGCCACCCTCCTCGGGATCCACGCCCGACCACAGCCCCGCCGCCACTTGGCGCCACCGCCCTACGGCCAATCAGGCCATGCCACGCGCCCCCTGCCTCCGCTCCCAGGCCGCCACTTGTCCACGGTGCCGCCAGCCACCGCATGGGCCCTCCAGGCCCAGATCCGGCCCGCCCGGCCCGTCCGTGCCACCGCCGCGCTCCCGTGATGCGCCCTCCTCCCGCTCCCTGCCCGAGCGCCCTCGCTCGTTCGAATCAGGGAGGCCGTCCGTGCCGTCCCGCCATGCTCGACCCCGCCGCCTCGTCGGAGGAACGCCGCCGCCGTCGGACTCCAGCAGTAGGCCGGCCCCGTCCCTCTCCTCCTCCCTTCTCTTCCTCCTCCTAGCTCTCCCTCTCTCTCACGTCTCTCTCTCTCCCTCTGTCCCAGGATGATCCGCCGCCGCCCCGGGGAAGCTTCGCCGACCCCCGCCCCCACCGGATCCGGCAAGTAGCCCACCGGATCTGCCCGTTCCTGCAACCCCGGCCTCCTCCTAGCCTTCCTGCCGGCCGGCGCAGCCGCCGCCCTGCGCCATGGCCGCACCTGCATGCATGCTCTCGTGTGCGTGCGAGCACGACGCCTCCAGCGACCGCGTGTGGGCTGCACGTGGGCCGCGCCCCCCCGCTGGCCCATCTCCCCGGCCCAGCAGCGCGCTGGCCTGCCAAGCCGGCTCCCTCCTTGCAAAATGGGCCGAGCCCATGGTGAGCCGCCCACAGATCCCCGCCCGTGCGTTATTTACTAAATCACGCTCTCTCTGTTTTTTTCCTGAAATTGACTAAGTCCCGAAATATTTTGACATTACCATGCCATGTTCATCGCATCATAACTCTGTGCATGTAGCTCCGTTTTGTGCGTGTAATATGTCAAATTGTTCGTCTCAACGAGTACTTCATTTGATTCCATTGCACCATGTTCATTTGAGCTCATCTTGATGCCTGAATCATCATTGCAAGAGTGCTACATGATGTTGTCTGCTGTCTGTTAACAGAACTTGCTCATTTGTCATTTTTGCCATGATTGATGTGTGCATCCTATGAGGTTGATGTCTACATGTGTTTTGATCTATGCCATGCCATCTTTACAGAGGTGCTTACCATGTATTTTTGTGATCAATGTGGTGACTAGCACAAGCATGCAAACTAGGCTTCGTAATGTTGCTGTTTTAGTCCCTCTTCTGCTGTTAGTTTGATGCCATGTAAACATGATGCTACAGAGAGATCTATGCTTATTTTGAGATACTTCAGTAAGGATGTTTTGAACATATGGTTATTCTCTATCCATTCATGCCCCTGTTTGTAATTATGGAGTAGTCTAGCATGTCATTTACTTGCTCTACTGTTGCTACAAAATGTTTCCTGGCAGATTGTTTACATGTTATTCAATTTTGCCAAGGGTGGTGTAGTTGATCCTTGCATGCTATGAACTTGTTATTGCCTTGGATTGTTTCATAAACATGTCTTCTTGCTGATGCTATGCTTATTTTGTCATGCAATGACTTGTGGTGAGTGAATCGAGCTTGTTTAGTAGGGTACTTGCTGTTACTGTTTTGCTAGGCTGAATCTGTTATTTCGTGATGCTATGTAAACCTGCTGCTACAAGTCATTCTATGCATAATCTGGAGATGTTCACTAAGGGTGTTTTGTTCTACATGTTATGCTCTATCCATTCATGTCCCTGGTTGCATTTATAGCCTGCTGTAGCTTGTTGTAATCTTGCTCCAAAGTTGCTAAATAATGTTGCTGTCAGCCTGTTAACATTAAGATCAGTTTTGCCATGTGTTTTGCTAGTGATCCATGTACCCTATGAACTTGCTCTTGCCATGTATAGCTTCATAAACATGTCTTATTACTATTGGTTGCCTTACCATGCCATTTATTGCTCTGTGGTGAGTGGTACAAGCTCATCTACATGCCTACTTATTGTTGTTCCTGCCATGTATGAATCTGTATTATAACTTGCTATGTTTACATGGGTGCCATCATAT
This sequence comes from Triticum dicoccoides, assembly GCF_002162155.2. Lineage (NCBI taxonomy): Eukaryota > Viridiplantae > Streptophyta > Magnoliopsida > Poales > Poaceae > Triticum > Triticum dicoccoides. The sequence goes on from NC_041385.1 coordinate 610,817,893, forward strand.
CTTCTGATCCTTTTTGGCTTATGGTCAGTAAGGGACTTTTGTTCTATGCAATTAGTAGTTTCATGCCATGCCTTTGTTTGACAAGATAAGTTCTTGTAACATGTTGTTTGATAGCTCTAAACATTGCAACCTGATGTTATTTTTGCAAAATGTGAAACTGTTATTATTTGCAACCTTGCCATGTGTGTTTGAGCATGTTCTAGTGATATCTGGAGATAGCTCAGTGTTCATGTTTTGTTATGATTTACCTGTACATCATGCCCATGCCTTTTGTTTTCTTGTTGAGGTCCTGTAGCATGTTGTTTTGATGCTTGCAATATGCCTAGTTGCTGTTTTGGACAGATTGTTGCCATATCTTGTATAGTGTGTGTGTGTTGAACCGTTGCTCCGTTTTGAGTGTGCTCTATATGAAACTTGCTTGATTTTGCATGTAGTTTCGTATTATCATGTTGCATCCATGTTTTGAGATGTTTTGCTTGATGGTTGTATGCATTTTGCATCAATGCCATGTTTAACTTGTTTTGCTCATATCTTTTAGGCCGTAGCTCCGAACTAAATGAACTTTATATGTAACTTGACTAGGATCTCGTGTAGATCATCTTGGTGCATTTTAACTTGCTGCTTAACAACTTGAACATAAGGTTTATTCAGATCTAGACCAATTTCGAAATATACATATGAGGACTTACCGGAATTGTTATATGTTGTTCCCGGCCTCATTTAAACTTTCCTTGTTGTGTTGCTCCGGTTTGCATCATCTCTTGCCATGAGTAGCTTCATGTAGCTTTGTCATGCATCTTGCTTGTTGTGCATCATGCCTTGTTCATGTGTGGTGTGTTTACTATGTTGTGTGCTTCTTTTCGATAGTTCCTGTTTCCGTTGTGATCCTGAGGATTCGTTCGTCTATGCTTGGTTCGTCTTCATGGCTTCATCTCCTTCATGGACTCGTTCTTCTTCCTTGCGGGATTTCAGGCAAGATGACAATTTCCCTGGATCTCACTACTATCATTGCTATGCTAGTTGCTTCGTTCTATCACTATGCTGCGCTACCTATCACCTGTTTATCAAGCCATCCCAAATTGCCATGAACCTCTAACCTTTGACACTCTTCCTAGCAAACCGTTGCTTGGCTATGTTACCGCTTTGCACAGCCCCTCTTATAGCGTTGCTAGTTGCAGGTGAAGTTGAAGATTGCTCCATGGTGGACAGGATTATGTTGGGATATCACAATATCTCTTGTATTATTAATGCATCTATATACTTGGTAAAGGGTGGAAGACTCGGCCTTATGCCTGGTGTTTTGTTCCACTCTTGCCGCCCTAGTTTCCATCATACCGGTGTTATGTTCCCGGATTTTGCGTTCCTTACGTGGTTGGGTGATTTATGGGACCCCCTTGATAATTCACTTTGAATAAAACTCCTCCAGCAAGGCCCAACCTTGGTTTTACCATTTGCCTCACCTAGCCCTTTTTCCCTTGGGAGTCGCCCTTCGAGGGTCATCTTTATTTTAGCCCCCAGGGCCAATGCTTGTCTAAGTGTTGGTCCAAACCGAGCGATGTCCGGTGCCCCCTGGGCAACCAGGGTCTATGCCAACCCGACGTCTGGCTCATCCGGTGTGCCCTGAGAACGAGATATGTGCAGCTCCTATCGGGATTTGTTGGCACATCCGGGCGGCTTTGCTGGTCTTGTTTTACCATTGTCGAAATGTCTTGTAAACCGGGATTCCGAGTCTGATCGGGTCTTCCTGGGAGAAGGTACATCCTTCGCTGATCGCGAGAGCTTATCATGGGCTAAGTTGGGACACTCCTGCAGGGTATAAACTTTCGAAAGCCGTGCCTGCGGTTATAGGCAGATGGGAATTTGTTAATGTCCGGTTGTAGATAACTTGACACCAGATCCGAATTAAAACGCATCAACCGTGTGTGTAGCCGTGATGATCTCTTTTTGGCGAAGTCCGGGAAGTGAACACGGTCTTTGGGTTATGTTTGACGTAAGTAGGAGTTCAGGATCACTTCTTGATAATTACTAGTTGACGACCGTTCCGCTTGCTCTCTTCTCGCTCTTATTTGCGTATGATAGCCACCATATATGCTTAGTCGCTACTGCAGCCTCACCACTTTACCCCTTCCTTTCCCTTTAAGCTTTGGTAGTCTTGATACCCATGGTAATGGGATTGCTGTGTCCTCGTGGCTCACAGATTACTACAACAATAGTTGCAGGTACAGGTTATGCGATAATCATGACGCGAGAGCGATGCTTGATTGCGTTGAGTTCTTCTGCTTCTTCTTCGATCAGGGGATAGGTTCCAGGTCGGCAGCCTGGGCTAGCAGGGTGGATGTCGTTTGAGTTTCTGTTTGTGTTTCATCCGTAGTCGGATGTGGCTCTTATGTAAGATGATGTTGTATTCATGTGGCATTGTATGCCTCTTGTATGTATCCCCATCTATTATGTAATGTTGATGTAATGATATCCACCTTGCAAAAGCGTTTCAATATGCGGGTCTATCCTTGGTGGGACCTTCGAGTTCCTTTTGGATAGGGTCGCATATTGGGCGTGACAAGTTGGTATCAGAGCCTCGACTGACCTTAGGAGCCCCCCTTGATTGATCATGTTAGTTTGGCCGTTGTTGAGTCTAGAAGAAAACTATTTTTGGAGTCCAGTTATATCAGAGAGTAGGAATTCTTTTTACTCCTCATCCCCTTTGTCGCTCTGGTAAGGAATCTTGACGTAGATATTTTGAATTACTCCTCTTCCCTTTCAAACTTTCTTTAGGATCTCGCAGTTAGTTTTCCGATCGTTGTTCCTCAGCTCTTTTCATCTGGTGCTTTTCTCGTCAAGTCGACTCGAGCCTCTTCATCTTTGCCAAGTTCAATCCTCAGTTGTTTTTATTTTCCCACCCACCCACCCACCCTTCTTCTTCTCGAAGCCGGAGTCCCTAATCGAGTATCCATCCTACTCGTGCGAAGTTTTTGCTCTCTCTCCTCAATGATTTCAACTGGTGTTTTCTTCAAGATATTCGTCGATTTCCCCTTCCAAGTTGCCTTTGTTTTCCCGCCCTCCCACCCTTGCTTTCCGGAGTCTGACTCTCTCTCGACCATCTATCTCATTCGTGCGGAACCTCTTCAGTCTTTCGTAAATTATCTCAACCGGTGAATTCTCGTCTCGTTTGACATTCTTCATCCCTTTTTTCTTTTCCGGTGGATTCAATTCAAGTTTTTCGGTGATCGCATTCTTTCCCCTCGATCAAGTATTTTCCCTGCTCGTTCGCCTCTCGCCAGTTTATCCTTCCGGAGTGTTCAAGACATCTCAGGAGATTCGTTTGTGTTCCAATTAATTCGAGGTTGTCACCTCATTCTAATATTTCAATTGTCCCGGTGCATCATCTATCTGCTCAACAAACCTTTCCAACGGTGTTTTCTCTTCAGTGGGCCCTAACCCACAGGTCTTTTCCCAGGATCTTACCTGACTCTTCTAATTATTCCGGAGTTATTCTAAATTCTTTTCAAGTGTGACGTAGGAATGAATTTCATCAGTCAGATGCCATCTCTAAGATCGTTTTCAAATTCTTTTCATTGTTGGCTCAATCCCTTCATTTTTCATTCTCCCGGAGTATCTCAGTAATTTTTGGTGGTGTTTCTCATCGTCATTTGAAGATCGCAGAAGAGTTTTCCTTTAAATCTTGTCCGTTATCTCAAAGATTCACGGTTCTAGCTTCTTGTTATCCTATTGAATTATTCTATTTGTCAGATATTCCTTTTCTTACCCATCCAGAGTATGTCAGAAGTTGTTTTCCCGTTTCTTTTCACCGGAGGCCATCGTTCCAGAAGAATTTTTCGTCCTCAAATTTCGACTACCGTTATTGAGTTATCCCGGTGCATCTGTCAAGTATTCTTTATCAGTTCATGATCTCTTTGTCCTTTTGCATCTAAATCCCCTCTAGCATATTTGTTCTTCTAATTCTTCCCGGTGATTCATTCTCTTTCATCAGTCATTTTCGAATTCTTACGGTGGTTCGTTCAAGATTCTTTTTCTTTGATTATCATTTCAATCCATTCGTTCTTTCAATCCTACCAGTGGTTCATGAAGACTTTCTCAAGTTTTGTGCCACATTCCTCTTAATTCTTTTTCAACAAGAATAAGTAGTATGCAAAAATCCATTGTTTGTCATCAATTTAATTTGATGAAGGATAAGCATACAATAAATCTTATTCTTATTTCATCAGAGTGATTAATCCCTTACTTCAGAGTTTGTTCTTGATGAATAAATTCTAGTTCCAGGTGCTTTCATCTTTTCTTTTCTGGAGTTCATTTTCCTCAACCACTTCGTCAGAACCTCCATCTAAATCATCGCAAGGCTCATCTTATTCTTTCATCCTTGATTCTATTTCATCATCCTTTTGTTACCGGAGTTCTTCACGGTGGCTCGTCACGATTTAACTCATTCTTCAAGTTTTCATCAAGATTTTGTTCAAGGAGTTCTAGTATCTTTCTCCTTGCATCTCAAAGTGCAATTAATTCTCCATATTCTTTTGAAGTGGAGCTTCGCATTTCTTCGTTCTTCTCAGCTACCCAAATCATTACCGTTTGTGGCTGGTTATCACCTCATAATTTCTGAGATGTTCTCCATAAGTCCACAACACGCTTATTCTTTCGTTGTTGATTTTCTCAACAACTCCATTCAATCCTTCCTTCTAAGTTCTTTTCAATTCTTTCAATTCTTCCGGAGGCATTGTGTTGTTCATCTCGTCTAGTGCCATCACATCTTGTGAAGTTCGTGTTCTATTCCTTCCATGTTTAGCCGGAGTGCTGCCTAAGTCCTTTCAGTATTATTTGTTTCTTATTTCGTTCTAACTGGAGTGGTTTCTTAGTCTATCTGATTCTGTGAGCTTTCGATTCTCGTCATTCCCGTCGTTCCTCTCTTCTTCTCGAGTGCTCTCGATTCTTTGCTTCTTCTCTTGCGTTCTTGTTTCACGTCATCCTTTTTCCCTTCCGTCTCGATCCTAAGATCTCGGGACGAGATCTCTTGTTAGTGGAGGAGTGTTGTAACGCCCCGGATTCGATGCGCCAGGTGTCTGCCAGTTATTCACCGTCGTTGCCATGTCATCTGCTTGCGTGTTGCATTTTGCCATGTCATCATCTGCATTTCATCTGCATGTTTTTCAAAACTTGCATCCGTTCGGGTTTCGTCGCTTCTCCCCGTTGTCCGTTCCGAGCCCTTTCACACTCGCACGTGCCCCGACACCTCTGAAATATTATTTTATAAGTGGCATAAAAATGTTCTCGGAATGGGATGCAACTTGGCGTGCGGTCTTATTATAGTGTAGACAGAGCGCCTGTCAAGTTTCGTCGCATTCGGAGCTCGTTCGATAGCCCAACCATTAAATATATAGTGGCACCGTTGCCGGTTTATTCGTCGGACGTTTCGGTCTCCGAAACAGTTGCCGGGCCGCACTTCTCCCCCTCTCTTCTTAGCCCGAGACCTTCTACACGGTCATTTGCAGCCCACCTAGCCATCCAAACCTCCCCTCTCCGACCGGAGCCATCGGATCGCGATTGCAGGGCTCCGAAAGCCCCCCAAACCCCCCTAACCTAGCCTACCTGCTATAAATGGACACACCCCTCTCCATTTTTGGGCTAACCTAACCCCTAGCCTTCCCCTACCTCTGTCCCGCCGCCACCCTCCTCGGGATCCGTGCCCGACCACAGCCCCGCCACCACTTGGCGCCGCTGCCAGCGCCCTACGGCCAATCAGGCCACGCCACGCGCCCCCTTCCTCTGCTCCCAGGCCGCCACTTGTCCACGGCGCCGCCAGCCACCGCGTGGGCCCCCCAGGCCCAGATCCGGCCCGCCCGGCCCATCCGCACCGCCGCCGCGCTCCCATGCTGCGCCCTCGTCCCGCTCCCTCCCCGAGCGCCCTCGCTCGTTCGGATCAGGGAGGCCGTCCGCGCCGCCCCGCCATGCTCGACCCCGCCGCCTCGTCGGAGGAACGCCGCCGCCTTCGGACTCCAGCAGTAGGCCGGCCCCGTCCCTCTGCTCCTCCCTTCTCTTCCTCCTCCTTGCTCTCCCTCTCTCTCATGTATCTCTCTCTCCCTCTGTCCCAGGATCCGCTGCCGCCACCCCGGGGAAGCTTCGCCGCCCCCGCCCCCACCGGATTCGGCAAGTAGCCCACCGGATCCGCCCGTTCCTGCAACCCCGGCCTCCTCCTAGCCTCCCTGCCGGCCGGCGCAGCCGCCGCCCTGCACCATGGTCGCACCTGCATGCATGCTCTCGTGTGCGTGCGAGCATGACGCCTCCAGCGACCACGTGTGGGCTGCACGTGGGCCGCGCCCCCCCCCCCGCTGGCCCATCTCCCCGGCCCAGCAGCGCGTCGGCCTGCCAAGCCGGCTCCCTCCTTGCAAAATGGGCCGAGCCCATGGTGAGCCGCCCACAGATCCCCGCCCGTGCATTATTTACTAAATCACGCTCTCTCCATTTTTTTCCTGAAAGTGACTAAGTCCCGAAATATTTTGACATTACCATGCCATGTTCATCGCATCATAACTCTGTGCATGTAGCTCCGTTTTGTGCGTGTAATATGTCAAATTGTTCGTCTCAACGAGTACTTCATTTCATTCTATTGCACCATGTTCATTTGAGCTCATCTTGATGCCTGAATCATTGTTGCAAGAGTGCTACATGATGTTGTCTGCTGTCTGTTAACAGAACTTGCTCATTTGTCATTTTTGCCATGATTGATGTGTGCATCCTATGAGGTTGATGTCTACATGTGTTTTGATCTATGCCATGCCATCTTTACAGAGGTGCTTACCATGTATTTTTGTGATCAATGTGGTGACTAGCACAAGCATGCAAACTAGGCTTCGTAATGTTGCTGTTTTAGTCCCTGTTCTGCTGTTATTTTGATGCCATGTAAACATGATGCTACAGAGAGATCCATGCTTATTTTGAGATACTTCAGTAAGGATGTTTTGAACATATGGTTATTCTCTATCCATTAATGCCCCTGTTTACAATTATGGAGTAGTCTAGCATGTCATTTACTTGCTCTACTGTTGCTACAAAATGTTTCCTGGCAGATTGTTTACATGTTATTCAATTTTGTCAAGGGTGTTGTAGTTGATCCTTGCATGCTATGAACTTGTTCTTCCCTTGGATTGTTTCATAAACATGTCTTCTTGCTGATGCTATGCTTATTTTGTCATGCAATGACTTGTGGTGAGTGAATCGAGCTTGTTTAGTAGGGTACTTGCTGTTACTGTTTTGCTAGGCTGAATCTGTTATTTCGTGATGCTATGTAAACCTGCTGCTACAAGTCATTCTATGCATAATCTGGAGATGTTCACTAAGGGTGTTTTGTTCTACATGTTATGCTCTATCCATTCATGTCCCTGGTTGCATTTATAGCCTGCTGTATCTTGTTGTAATCTTGCTCCAAAGTTGCTAAATAATGTTGCTGTCAGCCTGTTAACATTAAGATCAGTTTTGCCATGTGTTTTGCTAGTGATCCATGTACCCTATGAACTTGCTCTTGCCATGTATAGCTTCATAAACATGTCTTCTTACTATTGGTTGCCTTACCATGCCATGTATTGCTCTGTGGTGAGTGGTACAAGCTCATCTACATGCCTACTTATTGTTGTTCCTGCCATGTATGAATCTGTATTATAACTTGCTATGTTTACATGGGTGCCATCATATCTTCTGATCCTTTTTGGCTTATGGTCAGTAAGGGACTTTTGTTCTATGCAATTAGTAGTTTCGTGCCATGCCTTTGTTTGCCATGATAAGTTCTTGTAACATGTTGTTTGATAGCTCTAAACATTGCAACCTGATGTTATTTTTGCAAAATCTGAAACTGTTATTAGTTGCAATCTTGCCATGTGTGTTTGAGCATGTTCTAGTGATTTCTGGAGATAGCTCAGTGTTCATGTTTTGTTATGCTTGACCTGTACATCATGCCCATTCCTTTTGTTTTCCACTTGAGGTCCTGTAGCATGTTGTTTTGATGCTTGCAATATGCCTAGTTGCTGTTTTGGACAGATTGTTGCCATATCTTGTATAGTGTGTGTGTGTTGAACCGTTGCTCCGTTTTGAGTGTGCTCTATATGAAACTTGCTTGATTTTGCATGTAGTTTCATATTATCATGTTGCATACATGTTTTGAGGTGTTTTTCTTGATGGTTGTATGCATTTTGCATCAATGCCATGTTTAACTTGTTTTGCTCATACCTTCTAGGCCGTAGCTCCGAACTAAATGAACTTTATATGTAACTTGACTAGGATCTCGTGTAGATCATCTTGGTGCATTTTAACTTGCTGCTTAACAACTTGAACATAAGGTTTATTCAGATCTAGAACAATTTCGAAATATACATACGAGGACTTACCGGAATTGTTATATGTTGTTCCCGGCCTCATTTAAACTTGCCTTGTTGTGTTGCTCCGGTTTGCATCATCTCTTGCCATGAGTAGCTTCATGTAGCTTTGTCATGCATCTTGCTTGTTGTGCATCATGCCTTGTTCATGTGTGGTGTGTTTACTATGTTGTGTGCTTCTTTTCGATATTTCCTGTTTCCGTTGTGATCCTGAGGATTCGTTCGTCTATGCTTGGTTCGTCTTCATGGCTTCATCTCCTTCATGGACTCGTTCTTCTTCCTTGCGGGATTTCAGGCAAGATGACCATTTCCCTGGATCTCACTACTATCATTGCTATGCTAGTTGCTTTGTTCTATCACTATGCTGCGCTACCTATCACCTGTTTATCAAGCCATCCCAAATTGCCATGAACCTCTAACCTTTGACACTCTTCCTAGCAAACCGTTGCTTGGCTATGTTACCGCTTTGCTCAGCCCCTCTTATAGCGTTGCTAGTTGCAGGTGAAGTTGAAGATTGCTCCATGGTGGACAGGATTATGTTGGGATATCACAGTATCTCTTATATTATTAATGCATCTATATACTTGGTAAAGGGTGGAAGACTCGGCCTTATGCCTGGTGTTTTGTTACACTCTTGCCGCCCTAGTTTCCGTCATACCGGTGTTATGTTCCCGGATTTTGCGTTCCTTACATGGTCGGGTGATTTATGGGACCCCCTTGATAGTTCGCTTTGAATAAAACTCCTCCAGCAAGGCCCAACCTTGGTTTTACCATTTGCCTCACCTAGCCCTTTTTCCCTTGGGAGTCGCCCTTCGAGGGTCATCTTTATTTTAGCCCCCCGGGCCAATGCTTGTCTAAGTGTTGGTCCAAACCGAGCGATGTCCGGCGCCCCCTGGGCAACCAGGGTCTATGCCAACCCGACGTCTGGCTCATCCGGTGTGCCCTGAGAACGAGATATGTGCAGCTCCTATCGGGATTTGTCGGCACATCCGGGCGGCTTTGCTGGTCTTGTTTTACCATTGTCGAAATGTCTTGTAAACCGAGATTCCGAGTCTGATCGGGTCTTCCTGGGAGAAGGTATATCCTTCGTTGATTGTGAGAGCTTATCATGGGCTAAGTTGGGACACCCATGCAGGGTATAAACTTTCGAAAGCCGTGCCTGCGGTTATAGGCAGATGGGAATTTGTTAATGTCCGGTTGTAGATAACTTGACACCAGATCCGAATTAAAACACATCAACCGTGTGTGTAGCCATGATGGTCTCTTTTCGGCGGAGTCCGGGAAGTGAACACGGTCTTTGGGTTATGTTTGACGTAAGTAGGAGTTCATGATCACTTCTTGATCATTACTAGTTGACGACCGTTCTGCTTGCTCTCTTCTCGCTCTTATTTGCGTATGATAGGCACCATATATGCTTAGTCGCTGCTGCAGCCTCACCACTTTACCCCTTCCTTTCCCTTTAAGCTTTGCTAGTCTTGATACCCATGGTAATGGGATTGCTGAGTCCTCGTGGCTCACAGATTACTACAACAACAGTTGTAGGTACAGGTTATGCGATGATCATGACGCGAGAGCGATGCTTGATTGCGTTGAGTTCTTCTGCTTCTTCTTCGATCAGGGGATAGGTTCCAGGTCGGCAGCCTGGGCTAGCAGGGTGGATGTCGTTTGAGTTTCTGTTTGTGTTTCATCTGTAGTCGGATGTGGCTCTTATGTAAGATGATGTTGTATTCGTGTGGCATTGTATGCCTCTTATATGTATCCCCATCTATTATGTAATGTTGATGTAATGATATCCACCTTGCAAAAGCGTTTCAATATGCGGGTCTATCGTTGGTGGGACCTTCGAGTTCCTTTTGGATAGGGTCGCATATTGGGCATGATAGCCACACCCCTCCTGATCAACAGGACACCCGTTTCGACCTTAGGAGGTCCGTTTCTTCCGTTTTACGGTATGCCACACCCCTCCCGATCAACAGGACCCCCGTTTCTACCGTAGGAGGTCCGTTTCCTCTGTTTTGCGGTATGCCACACCCCTCCCGATCAATAGGACCCCGTTCCGAACGTAGGAGGTCCGTTTCCTCTGTTGTGCGATACGCCAGGCCTCGTTTCCATCGCCTGTTCCGTCCAATCCCTCCCGATGAACACGGCCACACATTCCGTTCCGACCCAGCCAGTTGGCTCCCATGCGTTCCGTTGCCTCCTGATGAACACGACGCATTCTGTTGCCTCCCCATGAACACGACAACGATGCTGTTTCTCCGTTCCGACCTAGCCATGTATAGGAGCCCTGGCCGTACGTATGCGTGAGTAGGCGTTCGAGACCCCGCCTGTATGTACGTACGTGGCCGTATTTTCTTTCTTGCACCCTGGCCGCTATACGTACGTGTACATGCTACGTGCGCGCCTCTACTACAACACGTACGTGCCTCTACTACGACACGTGCGTGCCTCTACATCGACTAGTATATATGTACGTACACGTTCGCGACCAGAATGACAACGCTACGTACTCTTCTACCAGGTGGGTCCCGACTGTCAGGCACTTCCTTGCTTGCGAAGATGTAGCTGGTGGGTCCCAGAAGTCAGGGGGGCGAATTGTTTTGTTTTTTTGCCCGGACGCACTTCCTTGCGTGCGAAGATGTAGCTGGTGGGTCCCGGCAGTCAGGGGGCGAATCGTTTTTTTTGGCCGGACGCACTTCCTAGCATGCTAAGGTGTAGCTGGTGGGTCCCAGCAGTCAGGGGGGCGAATCATTTTTTTTGCCCGGACGCACTTCCTTGCATGCGAAGATGTAGCTGGTGGGTCCCAGCAATTAGGGGGAAATGTTTTTTTCGCGAAATACGGTGGCCCGTTCGGTGGGTCCCCACTGTCAGGTGGAGGAATAATTATTTTCCGCGTAATAAGGAGGCACTTCCTTGCTGCGGCCGTGGACCCAGCTGTCAGCCTCTCCACATACAGTCCACGTACGATGGAAGTCGTTCCTTGACCACGTTGACCACGCCGCGCCGAGAGCTCCAGGGCGGTGGACGACGGCGAGGCCTAGGAAGGGAACGACACGGAGCCGGGGAAGACGCGACAGTGGAAGCCCGCGCAAAGAGGAGTACGAGGGTTCACTGGTTTGGCTACGGTGTGAGGCTGCCGTCGCCGCAGGGCCTGGCCAGCGGTGGGAATAGCAGGGGGCGGTGAGGCCTCCGCGGCAGCACATCCGGCCACGGGAGGCAGGAGCATGCGGCACGACCGGTGCTGCTTTGGGCGGCTGGAGCAAGAAGACCAGAGGTTGAAGAAGCACTACGGCCGTTGGATGGACATAGTACGGTCACTAGAGCTAGAATCGTTTATATTGACTAAGTTGACAAAGCCCTCCGTCCCCGTCAACTTAGTAGGCCCACAAGTCAACCTCCCACCAAGGTGGGTCCCAGCTAGCAGGGGGTATTCATTTTTTTGTGCGTAATAAGGAGGCACTTCCGGTGGGTCCGAGCTGACAGCAGGGGGAACATTTTTTTCGCGAAATACGGTGGCCCGTCGGGTGGGTCCCAACAGTCAGGGGCAAACATTTTTTTGCAAAATACTGGTGGCCCGTCCGGTGGGTCCCTGCTGTCAGGTGGAGGAATAATTATTTTCCACGTAATAAGGAGGCACTTCCTTGCGGCTACCATGGACCCAGCTGCCAGCCTCTCCACGTATAGTATTTTTCCGATGGAATTCGGTCGTTGACCACATTGACCATGCCGCGCCGAGAGCACCACGGCGGTGGACGACGCGAGGCCTAGGAAGGGGACGATGCGGAGCCGGGGAAGACACGGTAGTGGATGCCCATGCGGAGAGGAGTACGAGGGTTCACTGGTTCGGCTGCGCTGCCGTCGGCGCAGAATAAGAGGGGGTCTGGGTGAGTGGAGTGGAGGGATGGCCTGGCCAGCGGTGGGAGTAGTATGGGGGCGGTGAGACCTCCGCGGCAGCACAGCCGGCCACGAAAGGCAGGAGCAGGCGGCACGGCCGGTGCTGCTTTGGGCGGCTGGAGCAAGAAGACCAGAGGTTGAAGAAGCACTACGGCCGTTGGATGGAGATCGTACGATCAGTCGAGCTAGAATCATGCATATTGACTAAGTTGACAAAGCCCTTCGTCCCCGTCAACTTAGTAGGCCCACTATACTGGGTCCCAGCTAGCAGGGGGAGTATTCATTTTTTTTGTGCGTAATAAGGAGGCACTTCCTTGCGTGCGAAGATATAGCTGGTGGGTCCGAGCTGTCAGTGGCGGTAACGTTTTTTTCGCGAAATACAGAGGTCCTTTCGGTGGGTCCCAGATGTCAGGTGGAGGAATCATTATTTTGCGCGTAATAAGGAGGCATTTCCTTGCGTGCGGCCTTGGACCCAGTTGTCGGCCTCTCCACGTACAGTCCACTTCAGATGCATGTCATTCGTTGACCATGTTGACCAGGCCGCGCCAAGAGCACCAGGGCGGTGGACGACAGGGAGGCCTAGGAAGGGAACGACTCGGAGGCAGGGAAGACTCGGCAGTTGTTTCCCACGCGGAGGGGAGTATGATTGTACGAGAGTTTACTGGTTCGTCTGCCATTGCCGGAGAATAACAGCAGGTGTGGGACTGTGGGTGAGTAGAGGGATGGCTAGGCCAGCGATGGGAGTACGGTGGGGCAGTGAGGCCTGCGCGGCAGCACAGCCGGCCGCGGGGAGGAGGGAGCAGGCAGTCCCGCCGGCGCTTCTTTGAGTGGCTGGATCAGGAAGAGCAGAGATTGAAGAAGCACGAGGGCCGTTGGGTGGACATCCAACAGTATACCGGCCATCTGTGGAAAGCCTCAAATCTGTGGAAAACAGCATACAACCCATCTGCCATTATTTCAAATAATTTACAACCCATTTGCTAATTCTTACGAGTTTTTTGGAGCCCATATTCTTTTTGTTAGCATTACAGCCCATATTGTGGCCACGGTTAAAAAATTATACGAAATTTTGCATATGTCGGTGCGGTCTGAATTATTTTTAATCCCAAAATTTTGAGTCACATTCAGACTGATTTTAAAAATAAATGTATATCAATATAAAATCCAATAAATTGTCCACGCATAAAAATCAATGCAATTTAAAATCTCGAAATAAAAAAAGATATTTGAAACTAGTTGCCGGTTTGATGTGTTTTGAAAATGTACAGCCCATTTCTCATTACTGATAGGCCATTTTTTCGGCCAGCCGAATGAAGCTCTCCTCGTCTTGAAAGATTTGCAACCCAACAGGCCTGATAAAGCGACTTACTTGACAAATCACAAAAAAACTGGGCTAGCCATTTTTAGAAAGAAAAAAACAACTACTGGGCTGGTCTGTGGTAAACATAAAAGAAAAGGCTGTCTAGACAGGCCAGAGTGTCCCGCACAGCCCAGTTGACACCCTGCTTCCGTCTAAAAAACAAATTAGATAAATGCCACTCCAATTATGGCGATTCATAAAAATGCCACTGCAATTTCCAAACTTTGAAAAATGCCACTGCAATTTTTGCAAAGTTTGAAAAACGCCACTGCAGTTTGCAACCTTTGAAAAATGCCACTCCAGACTTCGAAAAATGCCACTAGAAATGGCATGAAATGGCATTTTTCAAAGTTTGGAAATTGCAGTGGCATTTCTCGGATACACCAGATTTGGAGTGGCATTTATCAAATTAACCCAAAACAAAAATAACTGGGTGAGCCGCTGGGTCCCTGGTGTCAGCCGCTCGTTGTGCAATTCTCTCGTTTATTGACTACGTTGACAATGGCATGGGACCCAGATGTCAGAAATCCACTAGGAGGAGCCATTTTTTTATTGGCTTGAAATAAGGAGGCACTTGCTTGCGTACTGCCATGACCTTGGCGGGCCCATGCTGTCATCCTCTCCACGTACAATCATCTCCTGATTGTGTACGCATCAAGTTGGTAGGCCCACAAGTCAGCCTCTAAACCCGTGGAGGACAAATACAACCCATTTAAAAAAATAATAGCCCATTCCATACGTTCAAACGAAAAGTTCAACATTCAGAGCAAAGTAACAGGTCTGATCCACATATAGAGTACTAAACTTCCACGTTGACAACCATCATAGGCAAGTTAACTATCTACTCCCACTAATACTCTAGTAGCATACAAGTACTAACTTATTCTTAGCTAACTAGACGATGCCAGCCGCCATCTGTGGTACACGCTAAATGCCAACACCGGCGTCCTACGCCTCGCCTCGGACTTGCCAGAGGTGCGATAGGGCGCGTTGTTCACGCGTGTTGGCCCTTTCCATGCCGACGTGGTCCACCGAAGCTTCAGCTTCCAAGCGGGAAACCCACTTGACGAGCTGGTAGTAAAAATCAGCGTCGCGAACGCGTGGGTGCCCGACAGCCTCCAGGGCTATTTGCCGGGTGCCGGCCTCCACGTAGTCGGCCCAGTTGCGGGCGCTCTGCTCGTGACTCAGAGCATCGGTGCGTTGCTGCTTTATGTCCCGCTGGCGGCGCAAATCGGTGATACGCTGCTCCTCCGCCAGGCGGTCGCGCTCCAACAACTCCTGCTTCTCCGCCATGCGGTCGCGCTCCAACAACTCCTCGATCTGCGCATTGCCATCTAAAGACAGATAGAATGGCTCCTCCCTCTGTGTGCCTTCCGGTGAAAAACCGAACACTAGTTCCAGCGGTGACCGCCTCCGGCGTCGCCTACTGCGGACGGGCGGGGGCATGGCGGACGTGACGAGCGATGTCGGGCTGGTGGGGGCTTATGAGGATATGGCGAGTTGGGTCACGGTGGCACCAGAGAAGGCCGGGAAACAGTACTTATAGGGGGAAGGTAGCACGACGGTCATCGGAATTCAATGCATAATGGCTTAGCGCGCCAGCTTGCCGTGGAAAACTAGGGAAACTGAAATTATGACTGTGCCGTCCCGTCCCGTCTGGGTCACACGCCGGTATGGAGGTCAAACAAGTGCACTGAATCATCTCCCTCCTTGTCAATAATGATTCCACGGATTTAAAAAGCCCGCAACAATTAAAGCGTATCTTTTTTCTCATCAGTTAGCTGCCTTAATTACGGCCGGCTGCATGTAGGCACTCAGAATCGCTCGCAGGCAGTACGCGAAGCAGCATGCAATGAGTCGCAGCCGAGGGCACACATGCAGCCACTTAAATTGCTGGAATTAATTAGGCTTAAACTTCCACATGCCATTAAATATTGCCATGCCTTGGTCTTGCTGCTTTGGTCACGGGACTAATAAAGCCGGACAAAGGGAGTACCTTGGTTGGCGAGAGGTTTGAATTAAGCCCTGCAAACCGGAAGGGAGGTACTAGTACGTGCGTGATCCGCTATTTATTCGTGTAGGATCGAGTAGGTCGTTTCTTGAATTGAGCCCTACAAACCGGAAAGGAGGTAGTACGTGCGTGATCCTCTATTTATCCGTGTAGGATCGATAGTGTAGCTTGTCAGTTTCTTCAGAGGTAGGCATTTTTATCCGTGTAGGATCGATAGTGTAGCTTGTCAGTTTCTTCAGAGGTAGGCATTTTTATTCAAAAAACTGCCACTTTGCATCTTGCGTCGCAAATAAAACTGCCAGGAGCACATTTGTAGTCTAGCTAGTGATCGATCAGTAACTTGTAAACACTGAGTGAACAGAAATAAGTAACTGTTAATGCATCTCAATGATTCACAGATCATATACAAATATGTAGCTCCAAAAGCAAAGATCAGCCACTTCGGATCTTGCGTCGCAACTAAAACTAACTAGTACAATTCCCATACATAAGATCAACATGTTAATGCATCTCAATGATTCACAGATCATATACAAATATGTAGCTCCAAAAGCAAAGATCTAGAAAAAACATCTGTTCTTCCTACTAACATGGATGCTTATCTTGGCCAACATTCAGTACAGACTGAAAGACAAATTTGTTTGTGAAGTCTACAATTCCTCTTGCAAACGTAAGTGGTTTCACCAACAGCTGGAACCATGAGAATGAACCACACATGATGGAGGAACATCCACTGCAATATGATTTGGTCTTCTCTCGATCACACCGCGAGACTATTTTCGGAATACAAACTTTAACTTAGGAAAAATGATGCCCATTGTATAATCAGACCAAAGCAATGAAGCACCAACTGTTGGCCAGTAAATAGTACAGTACTACTTTTCTGCAGTCCATGAAGTGACTATCCAATCTTTGTGTCTATTTTCAAATGGCACTGCATGCAGTGATTATACTATTCTCTTGTGCAGTTCAACCAAAATTGCGGACACTTTGTTTGTTTGCCAAATAGCAACGGGCAGACATCTCTGTCTGCACAAAAATCTTTAATACATCCACAATCAACAGCTAACCCTGAAATAATCCAGTGACATTAAATGGCATTACTTAAATTTATCGGTGACATTAGAGTGAGAGCGGCATTAGTTAAATGTGGCATCACTTTAGCAGTAGCATTGCTTGACTTGACTGCTGGAGTTATACTAACAGCAAAAAAAAGTGGCAATAAGAGCATGGGAGGCCCATTCGGATAGTGGGCGCACCAGTACGATGTACCTCCACGGATGCAGAGTGGTGAGGGAGGTATGGTTGCCCAGAGCAACAAATATCTAGGCAGCATATGTGGATTACGTCCCATTTTTGTTCTCTTTAGCCACCTTTTTCCTATGTGAGGACAACAAACCGATCGACCTGGTCATTCTCTATTGCGTTGTCATGCCTTTCTACCCTTCTTCAACTAAGAGACACGAGACTCGTTCCTTAGCTACTGATTTTCCCCTTTTCAACCTAGATGCGGGTTCGATGCCTACTCTCTTGGACAGTACAGTCTCCCTTCCTTTTCTTATTCAACCCAGACATGGATTAGTCTACATGAAGTAGGGTTTCCTTTAATAGTGCAAATTATGGTTTTCGCCTGCGTGGCCAACAGAGCAGAGGATAGCAAATTGGGAAGATGGTGGAGTGGAAAAAGATCCACATGCAACGACGTGGCATATGGGGCAATAGAACAAGGGTATGGTTTGAAAAGAGGTAGCATGCCTGAGGGTCGATGGGAAGTGGCTTCGCTCGTGGTCATCGTCCTCCGCACACAGTACGGCAGTGAGCTTGGGGACGAAGGCCATCCCGCGAGGGCGCTAGGTCTGAGAGGACGACCTTGTCGTCACTGCATGACCTCGCTCGCTGACGATGAGTGCGTCAACACTACACGTCCTTTTCTTCCCCGGCGGATCTGTGACCACCGGTGAGGAGGGAGAGAGGGGCCGTCTTTTTTAGATCTGGAGAGAGGGTGGTAGTGTGAGAAGCAAGTGGGCAGCCCTTGGCAAGAAAGCGCTGAAGCTCCAGCCTATATATCTTTTTATGCTACTAGTACTGGAGGTGGAGTAGTGGTAGAGTAGTTTATATTTTCTCTGTGTACAGTACCAGTTAGTCGTGCTTCAAAACTGAACGACACACCATTAAAAAAATAAAGGTCGATAACTAATGCGGCACCTCGGGCCAACGCGGCCAGATCGCATTTTGCATGAGAAATTACACACCATGTTTCGTTGACATGTGTTCCCATTCCAACATATCAGTGAGACGACGGCGAGTAGTTGGAGTATTTCTGAACGAACGTGTAGGCCGGGGCGCCTCTTCGTGAACCGTGGCAAACTGGCAACCGTCCACTGACTCTTCGCCTTTCCCTCTCGATTTGGAACTGCTGTCGCACGCACTTCCTCTCCCTCCTCCATTTTCCTTCAGCCCTTCACCCTTTCTTCTGCCATTGTTCGATCGTCTTCTCCATGGAGGGAACAGGCCAGAAATGACCCCGTTATTCTTGCCCCGATCTGAAAGATGACGTGGTGGAGGAACTCATTGATCGGTGCGACGTCATCACCTCGGCTAGCATGGCAGGTTCGTTCAAGCCCATTTTTGACTCAACTAATAACATCATTACAAGGAACCCAAGAGTCAAGGAGCAGTTTGATCTCCCCTATCTTCTTTGCCGTGACCCTGATAAATGGCGCCGGCACGACGGAGGCCTTGCCCTGTGCAAGTTGATGCCGCTTGATAATGATACATATGATGTTAAGATGCCATCGCTTGAGGGCAAGGCTTGGGCAGGCGCAAATGGAGATTGGGTTGTTTACATTGGGTCCAACTGCGAGTGGGAACTTGTGAGTGTGTACACTTGTGACCGGGTTCCACTTCCAAAAATCTCAGCAGACTGCCCAAAGGTTGAGCACACTGGTATTGTACGCACGTTCAAATACAATCATGGTGACTGTCTTCTATGGAAGATAGCAATTTGTCGAGTTCCCAACCGCTCTTGGAATTACAACAACTATGAAGTTGTTGCTATCTTCGACAAGCTTGTTGCCATCCTTGGTGGTTTGACTCGATGGATATTGCTCAAAAATTAGTTTCTGTACACGGATGAGTACTGTGATGCAATTCAATACGAGGGCCTTGTGTTTGCTGCCACCACTGATGGCACTGTTTTTGCATGACATCCTCGTAGTTTCGGTACGGTTATCTTCCATCGTAATTATAATTGTTTCATCCACATGCATGCGGGTTAGCAAGTTTCCCTTTACTAATTAACCTTCTTCTTGTGTTTCCAAGGTCCTGTGAACATTCCACCACCTATACTTGAAAAAATTTATAACCAAGGGGGAGATGACGATGGTGATGATCACGAGCATGAGGACGAGCAGCACCCATATACTCTTTGGCGCCTGGCAACTAATTCCGATGGATTACCTCTTCTTGTGTGTATACAACCCACTGATGATGTTACTGCTAAGGAAGCAGGTGCAGTCTCCCATGGTCGGACTCTCCGGACCTATTCCAACACCCGTTGCATGGTATTCAGGATGGATACTAGTGTGCTAGCGCCAACTCCTTCTCCCTGGTACAGAATTGATAGTCTTGGAGAAAACTCGCTCTTCCTTGGACAAAACTATCCAATGATGGTGAAAGGCGATCCAACTGCTGTTGACACAACGTTACTACCATTTATGAGAAGCAACTGTGTCTATACCTCAGAAATTTGGGTGGTTCCCTACCCTGGTACTGATATAGTAGGCCGCTTCAGCCTGGATGATCAGTCCTGCATTGGTCTCCAGATCGACAATGGATGGCCCGTCCTGGAGAATCAGTTGTGGTTCAAAGAAAGCGTTTCCAACACCGAGGAATGGTTGATGTGAAGTTCATTTCATTGCTTGTTATTTGTTGTGTGGTGAAAACTTTAGTATTTATAATGTATCATTGTTGATGTGGGTTGATGACCTGTTGTATGTAATAAAATGATATGCCTGTGATAAACTTACTAAATTTATGAATGGCTTTCGAGTCGCTTCTCTGAGTGGTGCGACGAGGCAAAAATATATTTTTCGAATACATAATTGTACGTGCATTGCAACAGGTTATCGGATGAGGCCAATCAACAATAGTAGTACACTATTTGTACTAGCTTCACATGCTTCACGCGTCTGGCGGGTGTTTTTACTGTAGCCATATGTTAATGTGTCCGCTGTACGTAACCGGCACCTCGAATCCTCGATACTAGTACTATATAGTATGAGTAAGTAGTAGGAGTAGTAGGGTGGCATGGGCCAGAACAAGCATTCACGTCTAGGAGTACGACACACACCACCACCACGACATCCATCTAACACCATATTATTTCTTGGAGTCCGTGCTAGAGCAATCTCTTCAACCTCGTCGTTTCTCTAACTTCAGCCATCGTGCGGCGGGCGAGGTGGGGGTTTGCCGATAGTCAGTTTCCTTAACTGCGGTCCCACTTGTAAGGCCAACTCCAATGCACGACCCCAAACGGACCTCCGTTTTGCACGAACTCCGACGATAATTTTGACTAGAAAAGCAAGACCAAAGAAAACAAGAAACAGAAGAATACATTTTACTACTCCTGTAAGTTGGATTAGTGCCTTCTTGATGCATTCATTGTTGATCTGCGGAGGCTCGATCTTGCGTGCTTCTTTCTTCTTCGAGTGTAAATAAGTAGACGTTGCTTCCTCACATCTAGTCTCATGTCTAGCCTGTATTCTAGTAGGAGTATCAACAAGTGCACTAATCTCATCTCTAGCCTCTGTGCTAGCTAAAAGTGATAGAACATCTACTAAATTGCGCTCTATCAATATATGGATGTACTCTTCTTCCCAATACAAAAACTTGCATCCATTCTACTCCCTCTATTGCACAATACATGCCTTCTATTTGTCAAAATATATATGTATCTAGACATGTTTTAGTATATAGGTACATCCATTTTTGGACAAATGGAAGTCAAGTATTTTGGAACGGAGGGAGTACACAATAAATTTTTTAAGTTAGCACAACTAGTCTAATCCGAGAGCACAACCGAAGATTTGGTCAGGTTCTTCCTCCTTTTGCTGACACGTGGGACATCCAGCATCCAGGTCGTGTCATGAAAGAAAATAGAGTGGTAGTTGAAGCCACGAGATGTGCATCTTGGGTTAAACTGTAAATAGAATCTTACTACTCTTGAGTAACTCCAAAAGCGGCCACCGAAGATCTTTATTGGATTTGTTTTTCATCACCAGCACGTCGAGGTGAAAGATGTGCAGGTTCAGTGGGTCCGCTTGCGTTTTCACTAACATGTGGGACCGCATGTGAGCAAAGAGACGATGGGCTCTGCGCGTCCGCTGGCTGGCTGAGAAGAGAGATAGAGGAGGGCTGAGCACGGACTGCAGGAAATTTGTTCTACGTACCTCGATATAGGCTCGATATAGTGGGGTGGCATGGGCCATAACTAGCATTCACGTCTAGCATCGGCACACGCCAACCACACGAGTCCCATCCGACACTAATTTTCTTGGAGTCCGTGCTACATCCATCTCTTCTCCCTCCTATTTTCTTAGCCATCGCGCGGTGGGCGGGGTGGGGGTTTTGCCGATAGTCGGTTTGCTCAACTGCGGTCCCACTTGTAAGTGAGGCCCTCTTTGATTTGCAGGATTTTCAAAACGGTGGAATAGGGAAAATACAGGATTTGAGTGGCATGTCCACTTGAATCCTATAGGATTAGCCTAGAGTGTTTGATGCTACAGGAAAAACAAAGGAATTGAAAAAAGAGGTTGGAGTGGATGCTAGATTTCCAATGAAATGTAGTACACTTGATTCCATAGAAAAAAAATCCTATAGGATTCAATCTTGTGAATCAAACGACAAATGTAGGAAAGAATCCTAAGGATTCTAACCCTCCAAAAGTCCCATGGAATTCCTTTGAATCAAAGAAGCCCTGAAAATGCAACACCGCATGCATTCCCGCTTGAGCAGCGTGCCGGACCAACCGTGTGGGGGTGCGACGCGAACACGGCAGGCTTTTCCTTTTGAACTCGTAACTTGTAAATTTTGGTTCTGCTCCATGGCGCGACCGATAGATAGAAAATAACGATTTTGCCTAGAGTAATGAGAAGTTTGGTTTTGCCGCCGTTCATGCATGGAGTACGTACGAAAATTATGAAGTTGATGCGAAAGGTAAGATAATTACTGTAGTATCGTATACTACTACATGGATTTGACGGAAAGATAAAAATACATACGGATCCATCAACGACCTCCTCATGCCCTAGTGCGCCGGGTCACCGACCGACGTGTGAGGAGCAGCGGCATTGGCGGCGAGCTCAACGTGCTTCTGAACAGTGCCGTCCAAGGTTGCCCTGCGGTCCAAGAAGGCCAGCGTCCTATCGTCCTCCTCTTGCATGTAGTAGTCCTTGTGGACGATTTGCATGTAGACGTGGGTGATTATGTCGATTGCTGCGCCAGGCGCTGCATGGTGAGTGCGACCTCGAGGTGGACATTCTCTGGCGCGACGGCGAGCAGTCGCAGGGACACCAGTGCGTCGAAGAGGTTGTCACCATAGTGGCCGTTGAGGGTGGTGGGCATCACAGAGCCTGGGCGCGTCGGCTGGAGGCTTACGTCAAAGTTGTCCGAGAGCTTCTTGACGACAGTGAACTTGTCAAGGAAACCGACGAGGACCTCAACGAACAAGGAGATGAAGCTGTCGTCCAAGCGGCCCCTCGCCCTGGCGGCCTCAAGCAATACTACCTGGAGACGTTCCTCGGTGCCGGGCCGCAGGCTGGCGTCGTGGACCATCTGGCATAGCCGGCTGATGCTCGCGCTCATCGCCTCCATGGGTCTAGCTTAGCTTCTAGTCAACTAATCTTGTGATTCGAGTGATCACTCTTGCCCTTGGTTAGCGTGCGTAGGTGCGTAGGATTTCGTACTACTCCTCGGCCCTCTACTGCACCTGCCTTTGGCTGTATGATTGGTGGGCCAGCCACCCCCTGGGCCCACGTGTCATTCACCCAAAGGTAGTTATCGTAAGTCAATGAAGCTGCGTCCCCCTCCGTGCCGGTGCAGTATAGTCATCTCACCGGAGACCGGATCTCTAGTTGGGGCCAAACGAGAGAAGTTTGATGTTTACTGGTTTATTGGTCCCCTTTGCATTTTGCGCCAAGTTTTGACCTTTGATTTAACTAATAAAATGTTAATGCATGTAAACAAAAATGTTGTGTAACATTACAACCAGCCTAAGTCACATTACGAAAACCAAATAATCCCAAAACACTTAGGCACGATGCATTAACTCCCTCCTTGTTTCTTATTTCGTGACATATCAACCAATGAGAGATGTAGGCCGTGCATGCTTTCAATGACTTGAGACTACCAAACATGACATGCAGTGTTTAGTTCATTGCATGTAATCCTATTAGTACTCTAGTTAGCAAAAAAACATTAAGTTCTCTCGCCGATAGGAATAAAACACCATGTATTTATTTACAGAGGGAGTAGTACATTTTTTGTGACATGCATTACTAGATATTGCTAGTCAAATACTAAAATCCAGATGGATGTGGTAGTATTCTTAAATCCAGACGGTGGTGCTACTAGTACTAGTAGTAGTACTACCAATGTAGTAGTAGGAGTACTAGCACTGTACTACCCGTTGGTCAAATTATTACGTGCTGCTCCTCACAGTGAAGTGACAAGACCCTGCGCTGGAGATGACACCTGAGTATAGGCGCCGTGTTCAGCATACCATAGTCAGCCTCACCGTCTGCAGTCACTATCATCATGGCTGTAGAGCTAGCCTGCTTACAACTAGCCCTGTTCGACATAATTTCCCGTGCGCAGATGCCCGTGCATTGCATGTAACACCAAGATTGGGGGTGGACGGCTCCGGCAGCGGCCATCACGCCAGATTTTTCAACGGCCTTCTAGATGTGGTGGGGAGGAGATAAGGCTGATTGTGAGAGACAAGGAGTGATTTGTAAATAGGGAACAAGTGCGGGCAACTTTTTGCAAAAATGGAGAAGCTTGGTTTGTATGCGTCAGATGTAGATCCGACGACTATTGGTGAAAGATGGGAGGCACAACATCATCACCAACTCAGGACCTGTTTGATTCGCAGGATTTTGAAAACGCTGGAATAGGACACGGCTTACAAGTTTCAAACTGATATTACAAATGTTAGGAGTAATGCTGCACCTACGAAGAGGGAATTACTAGGAAGTTTATGTAAGAACTTTTGTTACTTTAGGTGGATGCAACATTATCATACAAACTAAAATCCACCGCCCTGACAAGTCACTAATGGGCAAATAAGTTTTCGAGTCTCTGGCCACTTGATGTTTCAAAAACAAATTCAGCTTCTGCGGAGACATTGTCATTCAGGCTTAGACGCTTGCGGTGATCAGCACGCCATTCATTGTTGCGCCAGAGAACGCCAAACCTCATTACCTTGAGCACACTTGCCTCCAGAACAAAGAACCTGGCCAATTTAATCTCAGATGTGCTGCCTCGGTAGTCGATCAAATCAATTTCTGTAAGATGGAGATCAAGGCATTCGATGAGATTGTTATAGTGCAACACATTTTTCACTTTCGGGTCTTTTTTTATCTACAAAAGAAGAGAACATATTAGAGCAGATGGCTGCATAAGATTGCCATGTCATCAAGAGGTACCAATATCATTCGCTCATATGATAGGGTTGGCTGGCTAGTGATATTTTTTCACTCTCTCTCTCTCTCTCTCTCTCTCTCTCTCTCTCTCTCTCTCTCTTTCTGTTTCCTCTCATTTAACTAGGAGCACGTGAAGATCTTGGACATTTGTTGCCTTCCACTATGTGGCCGATGCCATATTTTGCAAAAGTATGCCACATAATACGCATCGATGTCAAATCAAAAGATTTTGGCACCGCTCTCGCGATGTGAGAGAGTTGGCTCCGCTGTGCACACAGACCCACATGTATAAACAAATCAATCAAACCAACTACACCAACCTCTCACTCTCCCAAACAAGTGTTTTTTTATTGCTTCAGTCCTCTCTCTCTCCCACGCAGTGTTTTTTCATTGCGTGAGTTAATTTGGCACCGGAGCAAAGTAGGTGATCCAGATTGGGGCACCAAGTGAGCAATGGAGGGGCATCGATGCCAAATGCATCACAAGTGAATTTGGCACATGTTTTAGCCTACATAGCCCACTTTTGTACTCCCTCCGTCCCAAAATTCTTGTCTTAAATTTGTCTAAATACGGATGTATCTAGTTACATTTTAGTATTAGATACATACGTATCTAAAAAAATGTAAGACAAGAATTTTGGGACGGAGGGAATACTACCTCGTATTTAGTATAAAATTTTGAGCATAGATTTACCTAAGAAAATGCCAATGCATGTCACTAAAAATTACACCATTTGAAATTATGTTCAAATACGAATCCAACAGTATAGTTCTTAGTGACATGCATTAACATTTTGTCAGTTAAATCTATGGTCAAATTTTGATACTACAAAATTGGAAGAGTAAACCAGGACGAAGGTAGTACGTGCTCTTAGGGTAACCATAGAGTTACTGGAGTAGTCTAAGTTACTTTCCACTATGACTAGCCTAGGCTACTATAGTAGTACAACATAAAAACGATGCAGGTGATCACATGAGAAAAAAATACTAAAAACATTTCTTTCGGTGTAGTGCGTAGATGCAGTTTTGAACACTACACTTGTCATCGTAATTTGGGAAAATTACGAAAAAATTGAGCTACGTTATGATTACCGTTTACTTATAGGAAAGAAGTTTTACCTCGATGAGTAGCTTCTCCGTGCACGGAAAGCATGTAAGGAATCCAACAACTTGATCCAGATTGGGGCCGATAGATTTTAGTGCTAAGATCTTCACTGTGCGCATGGACTGGGTCAAGCTTGTGGGAATCATTTTCTGGAAGACGGTCATAAATACATCAAGAAGAAATTAAAAAAATGTGAATTTCAAGAAGACGGAGAAGAAGATGAGTGCTGTACGTGAATGATTACGGATCCAATAAAGAGTTCGGAGAATTTGGTAGACAAGTACACCAACGCTGTCAATTTCGGCGCGTAATGACCCTGATTTTTGTTGGACCTTCTAGATCCGATACAAGCAATCTCTCAAGGAAAGGCGCATTCTCAGTGACCATAACGTGGAATAGCTGGAGTGATCTCTTCCCAATTGATGTCTTGTTGCGGGGCCAGCAAGAAACATAAATCCATTGGAGATTCGTCGAGGCGATGTGGAGGCTAATGAACCCATGGATCTGCTCAAGACGAAGGTACTCGAGCGCAGTACAGCTGCGGAGCAGGTGCTCCATAGCCTTCTTTGAGATGACAACGTCGAAGAGGTCGAGCTACTTGAGTTGAGGGAGAAGAAGGGCGGGCATCGGCATTAATCTGGGGAAGATAGCAGCAGCTGAAGCTGGCGCGGCGCAGCGTTGGCGTGAGGCGGAGCGCGGACGGCGGCACAGAGCGACATCGTCCAGCTTCAAAGCTGAGCTCCTCGAGATGATCTAGGGCGGGGGATAAGAACCACTTGTCGAACTTGGGTTGGACCTTGCAGTTGGTACTGAACATGCGGATGTCAAGGCATTTGGCTGGCCCAGGGTGCAATGAAAGGATCTTGGAGACTGCGGCCATGCGATTGCAATCCCCGTCTCAGAGGCAGCTGTCGACGGTGAGGTTGAGGGGGACGCAGCTCCAGAGGGGGCGCCCTCGCTGGGAGAGCAGGGCGGTCCGCACGGCAGATTTGGTGGGGAGGAGGCTGATGATGACGAGCAGCATGTCGTCGGGGAGGCTGCTGATGAAGTCCAGGCTCGCCAGATGCGGTTTTGGCTCGAGCCGCCTCCGCTTGTTGGCTGCCTCGCCGTCCATCTCAACCGGCAGCGACGCAGGTGTACACGTGTGCTGGTGTGTGTTGTGTGCTGGGTGTGCGTGAGTGCGTCCTTCTGCGTATGCCGCCGCGCTGAATTGTGCATGAGTGCATTCTTCGCACGCAAGAAGTTTGTCCTCAATGCACCCTCAATTTACTAGCATGCGGGGTGCTACCCCGAGTGGTTTCAACTTTTTTTACTTCACCGCGTGTCAGATGGGCCTCTAGTTTACTTATTTTCACCCACTGCCACATGGGCCAGCACACCAAGATACAGAACACGAGCTGACAAGGTAGCATGTGGATTGGTTGACCGGTCAACTAAACAATATACGGAGCTATATGCTGACATAGTGAACGTATAATCTGTCGGTATAGAGAGTTCGAGTGAGAGGGGAGGCCTGTGAGAGATAGCAGAGAGAGAGAGAGAAATAGCTACTCCCTCCGTTCGATAATGTAGTTCCAACATTTTTTTAAGTCAAACTTTTGAGACTTTGACCAAGTTTATAAAGAAATTACTTATATCTACAATACCAAAGATAAATGATAGTATGAAGTAAGTACATGTTGTGATGAATCTAATGATCGTTCCAGATGTAAATGTTTTTCTCCACATATACCTGGTCAAACTTTTCTGAGGTTTGACTTTTCAAAACATCCATATGCTTATGGACATGGCAGAGTCCCTAACGAGAGAGAGAGAGAGAGAGAGAGAGAGAGAGAGAGAGAGATGGAGAGAGAGAGAGATAGAGATAGAGAGAGAGAGTGAAAAAAGTGTGTGTGCGTGTGTGAAAGAGACATGGACAACACACGATAAAAGTAGAGAAAAGCATGCATGTCTTATGCAAACATATCACACATGCATCTTCGACAACGGAGGCAAGGTGAGGAGATAGTGTGTGGTTGTTTGGAACCGAGAGAGCAAGACCCCTAGCACGTGGCCAGGAGGGGTCTGACAAACAAGGGAGAGAGGTCGAGAGAGACGTACGGAGAAAATGCAGACATGGGGAGGAGAGAGTGTATGTTTGTCATAGAGAGATCCCCTGGAGATCGTGATGGGACTACATGGGTGGGAGATCGAGTAACAAGGTGTGTGTGCGATAGAAGATGCCCCGAGAGATATCGAGATAGACGTATGGATGGAAGGAGACAATACGTGTGTTCCTGATGGCTAGTAAGAGATAATCATATTTAGGAGGGGTGGGGGGGAGTGCTTGCGCCTATGGCCCTATTTGGATACTCTAACTCAGTTAGAGGGTAGAGTTAGATTCTAACCCTGAACTAACTCTAAGTAAAGAGGTGTTTGGATGGCAGGGTTAGATGGAGCGCGGATACAGCGAGGAACCTTCACGGGCGGTGCGAGAGGGAGGGAGGGAGAGGACGAGAAGCTTCGAGGAAGTGGGGAGGGATCTACTGCGGGGAGAGCGAGAGAAAAAAAGTGTTTATTAGTGGTCCCGAGAAGAACTAACCCAAATAAGCACCTCTTGGATGGGTTAGTTTTTTGGATGGGTTAGATGCATCTAACCCAAACTAACCCTCCCGTTTGGATCTTTTTGGGTTAGTTGTTTCCAAACTAACCCAAACTAACTCTAACCCATGGATCCAAACAGAGCCTATGATGGAGTGAGGGATTATGGTACTTAGGGGGGTGTGTGTCACATGGAGAGAGAACAAGGGCGGAGAGTGTTGGATGGGTCTATATGTATAGCACGAGCGAGACATGTGTATGCATGTGTGAACTAGGGAGATATAAGGCCAGTTTGGCTTGCGTCCCGAGCATCTTCTGTGTGGCCTGGGGTTGTGGCTGGATTTCATGCACGCTTGTTTGGTTGCTACCTTGTGAAAAAGAAAGCCCGTCTGGGCTGGGTTCCCTTGCACTTTAATTAGCCTGGCTGAACTCCAGACACTGCAAGTAGCCTGGCCCAAGCAACCAATTTCGAACGCCTGGCCGTGCCTGGTCGTGCGGCCACGAGGCTAACAGCAACATGGATGGATATTAGCATTAAATAATTGATGCATGGATTGATTAATGGGACGTTGATGCTTTGCCTGGCCCAGGTATTAACCAAACGCTTCAGCACCACACAAGCCTGGCCAGGCAGAAATATTTTACATCTCACGTCCACACAAGGCAGTACCGGCCATCAAGGCATGAGGGTCAGGTCACGAACCAAACTGACCAATAAAGTTTGAGAGAGATTGAGGAGCCCCGATAAGGCTGAGTGGTGCGTCAGATAGCTGAGAGGGGGAAAGAGATATTCCATCCGCTCGATAATGCAGTGCATGTAAATTTTTTATAAGTCAAACTTTGGAAACTTTGATCAGGTTTACGCAAATGTTATTTATATCTACAATACCAAAGATACATCATACAAAACTACATCTCATGGTGAATCTAATGGTATATGTTTGCCGTACTAGATGTAATTCTTTTTCTCCACGTACATGGTCAAACTTTGTGATGTTTGACTTTTCAATAAATCTATATGCTATGGATGGAGGAGAGTGCCTCAGTCGAGACAGATCAAGTGCGTGTGAAGGAGAATGAGTAAGTGTGCAAAAAGAGTATGTGTGTGAAAGAGAAAGTGACAACAAACGATAAATTAGAGAGAGACTGTGTTTTTTCGTTTCTTATGCTAACATATCACGCATGCATCTCCGAGATGGAAAAGCGAGGCGAGGAGATACACGAAGATAGCTAGTGTGTGATTGTTTGCAACGGAGAGAGACACCCCTGTAGCACATGTCCAATAGAGGTCTGGCCAACAAGGAAAAAAGGTCGAGAGGGACACATGGATGGCATGGACGCATGGGGAGGGAGAGAGGGTGTGTTTGTGATAGAGAGATCCCCTCGAGATCGTGAGGGGACTATATGGGTGGGAGATCGAGGGAGTGCGTGCGCGATAGAAAGATGCCCCGAGAGAAATCGAGATAGACCATGCACATGTTTGTGATGGAGACTAAGATTAGCTAGTCATATACATATAGGGGGACTGCGTGTGCCTCCAATTGAGTGAGAGACCATCATACTTGGCTAGATGGGCATGAGATTGTGTGTGTTTGTGTGCGTGTGAGATGGAGAGAGAACGAGGGAGAGAGATAGAGTTTTAGATGGGCCTATCGAGTGCGAGTGAGATATGCATGTGTATGTGTGACCCAGGTGGATGGAGAGTTTGAGAGAGGGGGGTAGAGCTCCGAGACGACATAGTGGTGCATGAGAGAGTTACGGGCAAAGAGCCAAGGAATTTGTGTGCATACGATGAGTGCACCCAAGATATCTAGCTTGGACTAGCTAGACTATCATACATAGTGTGCGAGAGAGACCTATAGATGGTGTATATATGCATGCAAACTAGAAAGACCCCACACACACACAAAGAGAGAGAGAGAGAGAGATGGAGAGAAAGGGAGATGGACCAACAAGGTTTTTGTGTCGGATGCGTGTGACATAATTGAAGATTGTTGGAGAGAGAGAGAGAGAGACAAAGAGAGAGAGAGAGAGAGAGAGAGAGAGAGAGAGAACAGGACTCTGAGAGAGGGGGAGGTCGCGTTTTATGCATGAAAGACTTATATAAACCATGTTTCGATATAAACTTGCATTCAAATATTTAAATTGGAGAACATGCTGCCTGCAATCCACACATGAACGGATATATGCGTATATCAAACAAGTTCATTAATTTGACTTTCAACATGTTCATGGAGTACTATAATACTGTACAACATGCTACTCGATTGAGGTGTTCAATTTTGGATTTAGTTCACTATTTTGACCTACTGAATGAGCTATTTCATTGAATCGAGATATTTCATTTTGGGTTTGATTCTCGTTTTTGAGTGGGTCAACTATTTGTCATATAGTAAATCGCTAGCAACGAGCATGTAAAAACACATTACTCCCAAGCATCATCTCTCCATCTAAAAAAGAAGTGGCAAGCTAATATTTCAAAATTTGATTCGAATCGACTTGGTAAGGTAGACGTGGATGCTCGTTCTCCCAAAATTTGAACGAACCGTTAAACATCCTCTCTGCTCAGTGGAATTCGCCCGAGCAAATAAATGGGAGACGCGAAATTACCATCCTATGTGGGACACGCATCAATTAGCCCGTTGTACATCGAGGGTAGGTTCGTAACTTCATCCAAGCGCGCCTTCTCCTCGGCTGAAATGACATGTGCCGAATAATTCATAAACCATGCTCGGCAAAACACGCTCTCCTCGCCCGAAATAGCTCGCGCCCACTATTTCAAAACACGCTCTCCTCGCCCGAAATCGCTCGCGCCCACTATAGTTCAAAACACGCCCTCCTCCCCTGAAATCGCTCCCGCCCACTATTTGGGGAGAAGCAAAGTTACTCTACTATCCCCGACCCTCAGTACACAGACCCAAGCCGAGAAGCCTATAGGCAAGGGTAGAACTGTAACTCCCCCTCACATTTCAGACAAATGCGTCCGTAAGACATGGTTCCACTACCCTCCCAATTCCCCCCGCCTGCCCCCATTCATACCTCGTGGGCGCCAAATCACCTTTTCCCTGGGAAGCTCCCTTCTCCCGAGCCGCAAAACCTCAGCCCCACCTTCATGGCGCCCCCACCGCACCAATTTCATAGCCGCCCTCCTCCCTAATGCCAGAGATGCAGTCCAATTGCCGTCGTGCACTGGGTCGTGTGCCTCTTACTCCGTGCTGCTGGTGCTGCCTCGACAACGGTCGCGTGAACCGTACCGGAGCTGATTCACCCCCGCCGTTGTTCACGGCGCCGGAGCGGCTCCAACTTCGGTTCCGTCCAGAGTCCTGGTGCTGCTTCCGCGTAGCCATCGACCGTCGCTACATCGCTCTTTCCCTGCCGCCGGTCGCCATCCCAACCGCGCCGACCTCACCGAATCGGCAGCTGGACTTGCCTACTTCACCATGCCGCGAGATAGGTCGCACCCTCATCTCAAATCACTTTATTTAGGCGTCAGTTGTCTGAATTTTTATTCTGGGCCAATCGATTACCAATGGGAAGTAGCACCCCTCGAGGCGGCGGAGCTCCTAGGCTGCCGGTTGGCTGGTGTCTAACGTAAGGGTGCGGGGCCACAAGTTCGCCGCGGAAGCAGCGCTTAGATGGCTATCTTTTAGAGTTGCGTGGGTTGAAGGTACTACCACCGCCGGATCTGCATGACATGGAGTCTTTGTGGATTGGCCCAGGGGCGGCGCAACCATGGCAGTGCGGTGGGGCAGGGAGCGGGGTTTTGGCCGGGGCCACGGACGGCGGAGGCAGGCTGCTCTGCCGTTGGTCGCTGGCTCTTCGGGGAAGATTCTGAACAGTGTCAGCCGGGAGGCACAAGACGACCATCAAGCCATCCGGCTTCGATCGGACAGTACCAAAATAAAATAAAATCATGTGACCCCAATTTAGTCTTCAGTCAACAAACGTGTGGCCACTCTCATACCTTGCTGTTGATCTCTTAGTGTATTTCTTCAGATCAAAGAGATATGTCATTCTTAACATTATGCATTATCTGCATTTTCAGACACACCGTCTTCCGATTCACCGCAGCTGCTCCAACAAGGGAAGCATACACCAGAAAGGAGCTATAGTCCCCACTCAACAGTTCCTTGCATCGAATGCGCGTGCCCGACATGGACAGCCACAAAACTGCAGGGCCATCGACAAGAGCACATGATGCTCACTCCGATGGATGGCAGCCAGATAGGTTGTACCCTCATCTTACTTGTGTGCGACATTTATGGCTTTGTTATTCATCTAAGCATGGAAAATAGATCATCACATTTCACTATATATTCATGCTGATCTCTTACGGGTCTTGTTCAGGAGTTCACGCTGTTCCATAGTTCAGCTAAGATACTTGTTCTTTAGGTAACGCTGTTCCATAGTTATCATCCATCAGCCAATGCTATCCCACAGGCTGATGATTATAGTATTATACCACTTCTAGTATTACCTATGTTGTTCTTTAATACTTTTGTGTGCCATCTAGTTAATCTCGAGTACAAACGATACATATTCTGTAGCTTTCATCTGTGTTCTCCCTTTAGTTTATGAGACATGTTGCTGCTAGTTAACCCCAGTCCTACTATTTATGTCGTCTCCTACAGGCACTCATTACATAAATCTAACTACTAGTTGTCTTCCATGCATGTCAGATATAATTGCACACACTGATATATCCACAAGAACCTCACAGAGCAATGTAAAGGCCAATAAACTTGATGTCAATGATATCCAATATGATGGAACATGTAAAGGCAGTTCTTCAGAAGACTTGCAGAAAGATGATGAATCCTCTTCACCCCACAAGGTCCTTGCTCTAACTTGGCCTGTGATATGGGTACAACATGCATATAATGTCCTGGAGTGTATCTACTTTGTTGCAATGCCATGTGCTTAGCATGCTGATCGTGCATGTAAATATGTCACGCCTTCCTGTTTTTCAGTACCTATTCCATTCATGATAACATGTTTTCAAATTCAAGTACTGTCATTCTACTCTATCGCAATGCCATCTGCTTAATTTGGACATCATGCTTCTGAATATCTTGTGCATTGTTATTCATCAGTATGTACTTCATCTGTCTGCCATTCCATGTTTTTTACATTGAAGTGTTGTTCTAGTGCTCTGTTGCAATGTCATCTTATTTTCCCAATCATACACGTGTATGTTGCCTTAGTTATTTCTGTATGTATTCCGCTAGCATATAGTTTTACATTCAAATAGTGTTTTTTTGCTGTGTTGTCCTGTCGTATCCCTAGCTCTTACACCATACTCCCTCCGTCCGGATTACATGTTGCCGAAATGGATAAAAAAGGATGTATCTAGAACTGAAATACGCCTAGACCCATCCATTTTTTTCCGGATGGAGGGAATACATGTCAATATGTCATGCCTTTCTATTCTTCTGTACCTATTCCATCTCTCTGTTGTCGCATGTTTTATAATTAAAGCACCATTCTTCTATACAAGGCATGCAAGGGGAAGACGACTATGTTAGAATCTGAAGGCTTACAAACAAGGCCTTTGCAAAAGATCCGAACACCAGGAGATAATAAACCAACTCCAGTTTTTATAGATACTGCTCCAGCACAGAGAAGCCCAACTCCTACTGATAATAAGCATATTCCAGTGGCCAAAGAACTAGTCCGCTCCAGTCCAGCAAAAATATGCCAACTCAATTCTAAGAAGCGTGTGCGTATCCTTGCATCATGAAATTTTATAGCATGCTGATTATATTTCCTACATGTTTCTTACCCATCTCTCTTTTAGAAAATAAGCTTAATAGATAGAAGAATTTCTGCAATGGTATCGTTTATGAGGAAAGATTCTTGCAGGAATTCTCTGTGCTCCAATGTAGGTGTAAGTACCTGTTGTATATCACTATATTTTTACATCAGCATGTATTTTATTAATCGGCATGAATCCAACCTTTGTCTGATCTAAATTTAGTTGTAGCAAAATGTATGATTAAAGGCCACAATGTTGATTTTTGTAAGGAAAACTGCCTGGTAGTTTTGCATCCTGAGCTGCATGAGTGTACTATCTCATATCAGTGGGTTTGAATACTTTGGTTCTGAAGTGGGTTTTTCAGTGTTTTTTTACTGTGTTGTCCTGTCGTATCCCTAGCTCTTACATCATACTCCCTCCGTCCGGATTAAATGTCACAGAAATGGATAAAACTAGATGTATCTAGAACTGAAATACGCCTAGACCCATCCATTTATTTCCGTATGGAGGGAATACATGTCAATATGTCATGCCTTTCTATTCTTCAGTACCTATTCCATCTCTGCTGTAGCATGTTTTATAACTGAATCACCATTCTTCTATATAAGGCATGCAAGGGGAATACGGCTATGTTAGAATCTGAAGGGTTACAAACCAGGTCTTTGCAAAAGATCCAAACGCCAGGAGATAATAAACCAACTCCATTTTTCATAGATACTGCTCCAGCACAGAGAAACCCAGCTCCCACTGATAATAAGTAGATTCCAGTGGCCAAAGAACTAGTCCGCTCTAGTCCAACAAAAGAATGTCAACTCCATTCTAAGAAGCGTGTGCGTATCCTCGCATCATGAAATTTTATAGCATTTTGATCATATTTTCTACATGTTTCTTACCCATCTCTCTTTTAGAAAATAAGGTTAAACGATAGAAGACTTCCTCCATTGGGATCGTATTCGAGGAAAATATCTTGCGGGAATTCTCTGTGCTCCAATGCTGATGTAAGTACCTATTGCATATCACTATATTTTTACATCAACATGTATTTTGTTAATCGGCGTGAATCTAACCTTTATCTAATCTAAAATTAGTTGTAGCAAAATGTTAAAGGCGCCAATGTTGATTTTTGTAAGGAAAACTACCTGGTAGTTTTGCATACTAAGCTGCATGAATGTACTATCTCATATCACGCACATTACTGAATTGTAGTGCTTCTCTGGTTGCCCATTCATTCATTGTGTCAATGTTGCTTTCGTACTACCTTACCTGGCTGATGATAGCTGTGCCATATTGTGTTAATTTGGTGTAGGCTAGTTGCCCAAACGTTTGTTGTGTCAATGTTGCTTTCCTATTATCTAACTTGGCCAATAATAGCAATGCTAGTGTGTTAATTTTGTGCAGGCTGCTGAAGATAAGAATACAAACTCTGAAAACAGCAAGGCAACCCCACTGTTTCTTTCCAGTAAATCTAGGCCAGGTAATATGGCAATAACTCATGATTAATCTGTTTGGTTCCCGTCCTAATTTATGTTATGATCCAGTGGTCGAGTCACTCTCCACTATCAATAATACAAGCATGCCAAAATCGCCATCTGAATCTGTTCAGTATCCTCTGTCTCGAATGCAATGGAATAAATGTATGTTTGTGAACCAATTAATGGCTGAAGCAACGATGGACATGTTGGATGAATCAGAGGTGCAGAGTCGTGCGACACAACAACTGATCAATGTTTTCAGAGACAGTGTAGCAAAGCAGCAAGAACTTGCCCACATGCTTATGGGCGTCATCTGGTGCTGAGGTTGCAGATTGTGACGTTGTAGATGCTTAGGTTTTGCTCATTTATTTGCACTGGCATCAATCTTTGATTGCCCAATGGATGTAATTTCATGTAATATATGCTGGATGTGCAACGTTGTTCCCTGTATGCCGTACATTTGCTTGATCGGTTTTGGTCCTGTGCATAATTGCTCGTCGTAATGGGCTCCAATTATCTAATTTGGCCTAAAGACATGTACGAACTTTAGTGGGCCCATTAAGTTAATGGGCCGTTACTAGGCCGAAAGTTAATGGTCGGCCCTCTTACCTCCCGGGTCGTTAACAGGCCAACATCGAAGCGGGCAACAGGTGGCCCCAATTTATTTCACGGGCCGTTAACAGGCAGTTACTAAGTTTGGGCTACATATGGCCCAACTATACTATAGGCCTTTAGCAGGCCGAAAGAGACAGCGGGCTTGTACTGGACCATGAAGACCATGGGCCGCTAAGAGGCCGAAAGTCAGGTCGTATTGTAAATGGCTCAACTGTGTTGTGGGCCTTTAGCAGGCCGAAAGAGAAACCGGGCTAGTATTGGACCATGAAGGGCATGGGCCGTTAAAAGGCCAAAACTAAGGTCCGACTACAAATGGCCCAAGTCATTTATGGTCCGTTAACAGGCCGAAAGGCACACATGGCCGGGAATTGGCCCAACACTTAAATGGGTCGCTAAAAGGCCAAAACTCAGGTCCGACTACAAATGGCCCAACTGATTTATGGGCCGTCAACAGGCTAAAAGTGACACCGGGCCAGAAATTGGCCCAACACTTAAATGGGCCGCTAAAAGGCCGAAACTCAGGTCCGACAACAAATGGCCCATCAGATTTATGGGCCGTCAACAGGCTGAATGACACACCAGGCCGGAAATTAGCCCAACATTTAAATGGGTCGCTAAAAGGCCGAAAGATGTACATCTTGAAAATTGGCCCATCCATTGAATGGGCCGTTAACAGGCCGAAATCTCATCGGGCCGATATTGAGCCCAAATATATAGCGGGCTGTTAACGGGCTCGAACTGACGATGGGCTGCAATGGTGTCAAATCTTTAACGGGCCATTGACGGGCCGAATTGGCACATCTCGTATGGGTCGTGGGCTTGAATGGACCTGACACAAGTAGGCCTTATATGGGCCGGCCTGCTAATTTTTACTGGGCCGAACTTTTTATCGGAATGGGCCACTGTTGGGACGTGCCACGTGTCGACCTATCATATGCGCCTCTTGTCCAATGAGTGGATGACATCTGTCCCAACGGTGAGGCAACACGTGTTTCCTGCGGTCAATGATGATTTTACACATGGAAAATCCCCATTGGTCCGGGCTGTTAACGGGTTATCGGATCCAAAACTGGACCCGGTAGCTTAACGGTGTTCTGTTACGGTGGATGCCACGTGTCGGTCACCCTTTACGAAATCACTTCTGTGACACGCGATTTATTGTCATGGAAGTGGATGCTTCTGTGATGATAATTTTGGTAATGTCATGGAGCACTTCTACGACAGCACATGTATGACTATCTTGATTCTGTCATAAAATCATGATGGATGTACATGCATGACAAAACACGCGACCTACTATGACAAATACGTATCATCACGAAAGTGTATTTTTTGGTAGTGAAACTAACCAATGCATGTAGGAGTTCATGTAAATTTAGTGGTCATTCATGCATTCGTTCTAATTAATGCCTCGGTAAACATAACTTCTTGAGAAAAACGAGCGTACTAATTACTTATGCAAACTACGAAATTAATTCGACCACTCACCGTCTACCTTGGTTGGAGAGATTTTGAAATTGAGCCATAAACTGGAAAGGAGGGAGTAGTAACTTTTGTTTCGTTTACTATTTGTGGCCTTGTATAGATGCAAAATGTATTTTTTTATAGTGGCCTTGTATAAGTAAATGGAGGGAGTACTAAAGGACATATACTCCCTCCTTTCCGGTTTATAGGGCTTATATCAAAATTTTAGTTTTTCCATTTTATAAGGCTCAATTTGGTTGTTCCCCATCACATGTTCAGATTCCAAGGTGCATTAAATCATTGCATGCAAGTATTAAGAGAAAATTGACCAATGCATGTACTTTATGCATGCATGCATTGCAATTAATGCATTGGTAAACATAATTTTTTGAGGAAAACAAGAGCATTAATTGGATGCTTTTGCAAACTACAAAAAGTATTCCACCACTCACCATCTACCTTGGTTGGTGAGATTTTTGAATTGAGCCCTATAAACCGGAAAGGAAGGAGTATATTCCAAACAATATGATAATCTCTCTAACCAAGGTACGTAGTAGGGACGAGGAGTAAACGGAGGGAGTAGTAAAATTTTCTCCTCGTGTTACGAGCCACCGCGCGTGGGCGAGGGAGCGGGCGTAAGGCGTACAGTAGTAGTAGTACTACTACTCGTAAGCAAGCTTCACCTCATCCTGCGAGCCACCGCGCATGTAGGCGGGGGAGACGGCGTACTAAGCAAGATTCTCCTCGTTCTGCGAGTTGACGGGACACATCAAAAGTACTCCAGTGTATAGAGCCTTGCCTCTAAGGTAGGCCCCACATGGTTTGCCTCTTTTTTAACATAACACGTCAAGTCGCAATTTGTTTGTTCACCCGTGGTAGACGATCCTCCCTCCACCAAGTGGACAACCAGTACACGTGTCAAATTACCACGTGGGCTGCCTTTTCATACAGAAATGAGCTCCACCGTGTACCCGCATGGGTGTGGTTGGGAAAGAGATGGGAGTACGTGCGCTGTGCGTGCACCTCTTCTCTTCATGCACGTCCCCCACCTACGTGTGTGTGTGTGAGAGAGAGAGAGATACAAACCTAGACATAATGCGCCGTCCATCCCCATGTCTCCGCCCAGTCCGACCACTAGTCACCACCACGCCCCACTCCTCCTCACCTTATCTCTCATCTTTCTCCCTCCATTTTTATATACAAGGGGCCACTATCAAAATTACAATTTGCAGATATATAAGGCCACTAACACTAATAAATGCAATATTAATGGTGTTTGCCTTGTGGTACTAGCCAAGGAGGACATTAATTTTCCCTTGCATGCATGCGGGAGTTTGTAAAAAACTGCATCTTGATGTTCCGTGCAATGCACGGGCATCTTGCTAGTCCATGAAAACAACACATGGCAAAATTCCACGGTGAACGAGGGATTTGAATCTGTTGGGAGGGGCTGTTTGGATCTTGCCCGGGGTAGCCAAAATATTGGCGACCCTTTTGTCCACCGGTGCCTTTGCCACCGATGAACGGGGAATGACTCGGGTGCTCATGCTGTCATGCATCCTCCAGCGCGCACGTTGGAGACGAGCTCGCACGAGCTATGTTTTTTTGTCCCACAATGCCGCCCGAGCCGCCCGCAGACCGACCGGCGACCCACAAATTACGCCATCCAACCATAGCCGCACACATTATGACAGCAACTCAACCAATCGGACGGAATTCACGCAAACATGTAGACAAACTGATATTTCATATAAACAATGAGGAAATCATATAAAATGCCGGATTGTCATACAAACATGACGTATTTCATTACATTCAAATGAACTACGCAGTGCTAGTTCTGGATAGCACATGTATATAATACCTGGCCTAAATGGTCGCCCACCGATCGATTTGTGTTCCTCATGTCCGACAGCATGATCACCGGACTACCGGGAGCCCCGGAGGTATATGCTTCAGCGCAAAGGACGGCTCGCTTCCCCACTGCCCAACTGATATCATTGGCTGATGCCGAAGATGATGATGGCCGGCACCGGTTTGAGTTCATCATCGGCCACTACTTTGCCATGGCCGGCACCGACTCGAGTTCGTCCTAACATTCCCCTCTTCCATGGAGCCCATGCAGGGTCGACGAAGGTCCTCGCAACAAAAGGATCCAGCAAGACACCTGCTGTGTACGCCGGCGTCGCCTCCATGATGGCCTTCATGGGACCCAAGCGGCGGCGGCCTCCCATGTTTTACTTCTCCTCGATGATGGCGGCGGACGTGGATGCGCTGGCCACCAACTCATCGCTCTCCGCGCACCCGGCTTCTGTCGCTGCTTGCATGGCGTGGCCGCCGGCATGGGAGTCTCGGCCATAGAAACGGGAGACGTGGTACGAGGCGGTGGCATGGATGGCAGCAATGATGCATGTGCGCTGCTCCTCGTCGAGCTGGCCTAGAGCAGCGAGTTGCTGAACCGCGCGCCAGCTTGGGGCGACAACTAGCCCCGTCGGGCGAGGGGAGGGAGGTGGATCAGCGAGCTGCATAGCTCGTATCCGGCGTGCTACCCAGCCAGCTTGGATGCGGAATAACTACTCTTCGTAAGCCATTGTAAGAGTGGACAAAATGGTGGAGGAGATAGGGGAGCGATAGAGGTGTGCGATTCTTGGCCGACGTTTGGCCTTGTTTAAATAGGAGATTAAATAGACGGTGGACGGAGGAGCTCGGCCGGTGTTGCATTTAATGCCGGCCCGGTCATGAACGGACGTGTGTCCATAGTGGGTTTCTCGGCTTCCACACGGGCGGGTTTCATGGAGGCATTTGAATGCGGCAAGGAGGCGTGTTCAGCCGGGCGTGCAGCGAGTGGCGCCCTCGACTCTGACCTAGGACACCGCGCCATTCTTCTAGTGACGTGTGGGCTCTTTGGGTACATGGCCTGCATGTCAGTGACCCAACGCAGGCAGCGCACAACAGAGGAACCTTTGGTGGGCCAGGGTGGTCAGAAGCGGGCATTTCAAAAACCGATGATTGTTCATTGAGTGTGACGTCATCTTTTTCATATAGATAAGCCTACTATGTTGATAGCCCATTCGATACGTTGTGATTCATAAAGACCGCTGCAAACATCAATGTTCTGCTTATCAAAGATAAGATTGATTAATACCCGTAACAATCCATGTCCTTAACAAAGGGTGCGTGCACGTATAGGTTGAGCGTGTGTCTTGCATCGTGTGCTGTGTGCATGCAGGCGTGCGAGTGTTGCGTGCGTGCAAGGGTACGTTTCAGTGTTGCATGCATGGGTGCGTACGTGCGTGTGTTCGTGAGTGCATGTGTACGTGTTAGTGCTGCACGCCAGCATGCGTGCGTGTGTACGTTATGTGTATGTGTGAGTGTTGCACGCCTGCATGCGTCCATGTCTTGCGTGCGTGCATGTGTACGTGCGGGGTGAGGCTACACGTTAGTTGACTGACTTATTCATCTCTGGTCATTAAATTTTCCAGTCATTGGATACGAAATCAAGGGCCTCCAGTTTATCATCAAACTCCACCCCCTGAGCCGCCAGCCACCACCGGCTGAACCGCCAGCCCCCGCCGCCCGCGGCCGGCCCGCGCCGCCACGCCGCCCCGCCCTCCCCGAAACCACTCCCCATCGCCGGTCCGCTGCCGCACCGGCCATCCCTCTAGCCCCCCCGCCCCCGCGCCGAGCTTTTTCTCCAGCGATCCCCACCCCACCGCCCAATCAACGCCCCGCCGCCCCCAACCGCCAGCGACTACCAACTAGAGGTCTCACGACTTCGAATACCCACCGACCACTAATTTATTACCATTTCTGTCCTTCATATATGCGCTGACGGGTGGGCCCTATGGTAATGTGTGCTGCTGAATGTGGAGCCTTTGACTGGTCAATTGATCGTGTTATCAACAAATTATGGAGCTGTATGGTGAGCCAGTGACCGTAAGATCACCCTAAAATGTACTCCTATTTTATTAACACAGTACAGACTCAAACTACCATTTCTTTCTTTCATATACGGGCTAACAGGTGGGCCCCATGGTTACACGCCCCGATGGTGCAACACTAGTTGCGCAGTGTGGAACGTTTAATTGGTTAATTGATTGTGTCATTAACAAAATACGGAGTTGTACGGGTGATCCAATGACTGTATAATCATGACATGTATTTGTTTCCACGGTACAGACGCAAGGGCTCATATATACGCACAAGCACTCACCGCTATAAGCGACACACGCGAACCCTACCCCTATGAGCACCTTCGATAGAGTGGTCCAACATATATGATCTTGAGATTTTACGAAGTCACCATAGGTGCCCCGTAGTCGAGTGGAACGTCTCCTCCCACTGAATGCACATCTCCTGAAAATACTGAAATTCTCACAAGATAAATGCGAGCACCGGGACTTTAACCTTGGTGGGCTCGAGAAACCACTGTCCTCCTAACCATCCAACTACATGTTGGTTAGCACAACAAAATGTATGTGGTGACCGTGATGAGCTTATTCTGAAGTCCAGTGACCATATCGTGCTTTGCTTCAAATACAATGACCGTAAGTGTCGTCAACAAAATACGGAGCACGCATCAAATGCAAAGTCCGTCAGTGTCATCAATAAAATATGGAGATGTATTGTGAGCTAGATACTGCTGTACTATTGTATATGCTTATTTTCTTAGTGGCCGATTGCGTGTGTGGTGTGGTGGGCACATCATTTCTAGTTGTGGTGGGTCAACATGAAGACTCATGGGTCGGTTCCATCCTGTGCCACATATAGGTTGGACCAAGACGCGTTATACGAAGACCCATGTGGAGGACTCGGCGTACAACAGGAAGCTACCAGAGTTGCGGAGGACTCTATCCCCACTGGTGATAAGCTGACTATATATGATTTGTAACCCTAGGCCCCCAGTATTTTATAGAAGCTTGGGGGCTAGTTCGTCGATAGTATACACATACGCACAATGCCTGGTATTCACATGTACTTTGTACACACCCCTATCACTAATATACAGTACCAGGAGTAGGCTCTTTCTTCAACTGCAAGGGTCTGATCCGAACTAGGGTAAACCTTTGCCTCGTATTCCATCCAGCCTAACAGCTAGGGATATCCTACCGAATGATATGATGAAATCATATCTGCCAACTACTAAGAGAGAGGTGTGTCTGGGGGGGGGGGCAATGTGTGGGAGAGAGGCCTAAAGATAATGTGCGTGCGGGAGACACGTAGGCACATATATGTGCGTATAGAGGGCTAGTAGAGACTGTGCGTGTGTATATATGCATGTGAGAGAAATTGCGTTTTCCAACTGAGATTAGTGAAAAGAGTGGTACATAGTAGTCAGAAAGAGAGAGACAGAAACAGAGAGAGCATGTGCGTGAGACACCCCGACACCCTGAGAGAGATTGTGAGCATGTGTGAAAGAGAAATGTCGATGCATATAAAGTGTGTGCACTTATGCGTTAGATTGAGAGATATATAACACGTTTCTGAGAACGGGCCGAGGCATAGTGCATCTACGTGTAAAAGGCGGTTCTACACATTAAATTAAAATATAAATGGCATTATTATTTTTGGATGAGCTCATGAATTTTGCAAATTGCGTATGGACGAAAATCGGTCTATCAGACACCCATACTCTATTGAATTCTAGCATGTGCATGTGTTTATTTCATATTATTGATCCATAGAGTGAGAGCGGTTTGAAATACAGGCAATGGATGCTTTTGCAATTCATATATAAACATTAATTAGTGCACTCCATGTTGTTAGTGTGAAGCACTTTATACATTTGTCACTTGCATGGATACATTCCAAATTTCTAGCTATGAAATAGAATACATGTCGAATTCAACATAAAGGGGGTTTCAAAGGTTTGAATTCATAGGAAGTGCATTCATCTATTTGAACCCGAGATAATGGCATTTGAATATCAGATGTAAAAGGGGGCATCAATCTTTGTTGTGAGTTTGAACATGCTATATCTATTCATACACATATCTAACTTTTTTTTGCAACCAAGGAGATTATATCTGGAACCATGCATGAACTAAGGTAAGTTGCATATTTTTGAATATATACTCGTGTACAATGTATATTCAATTGTACCCCCTCCATTCCAAAATAATCATAGCTTTAGGATTTTCAAGAGTAAATATTTGTGAATTTTGACAAATCCTGAAAGTTCAATTCAAGAGAACCGAAAACGTTAATGCTTCTGCTCCCAAATATTGAACGAAGCGCCAAATAGGCCTCTGGTCACCCGAAACCACGCGAGACTAATGTTTGGTGGTAGGAAATTACTGTCTTGACTCTGGCCCGTGTAGCCTATCGGCCCGATGTCCAAAGGTCTAAACCGGGGTAGGTTTGTAACTTCACCAAGATGCCAGTCTCAACCACCTCCGAGAAGCATTCATACGCCATGGGCGCCTAAACACCCATGCGCTTGGCCGAAATCTATCCCTCCCACATTTGGGACACCTGACATGACTATCCTACCCCCAACCCACAATATGTCCGAAATTTTAGATGGGGGCAAAGTTTGTAACTTTTCCCAAATTTCAAACAAGCGCGTCTCAAACCGAAACATTGTTCCCCCTTAGTTCCCCGCCTCCCTCCGTTTCCCCATTCATACTCCATGGGAGCTGTCGGCGTTCTAGGAACAGGGGTCCCCAGACTTGCCTGCCTGCGGCCTGCGGCGTGGCTCAAGTAGTGGCCCAGTACGGCCCGTCTTCATCAGCACAAGGCTCAAGACCCTCGCGAGGGGCCAAGCCTCGCGGGGCAGACGATGCAAGGATTCCTTAGGGATGGCCTCGCCAGGCAGGCTCGCGAGGAGGCGGAGAGATCAAGGCAGGGTACCTTGCGAGGTGCTCGTGACGCAAGCCATGACGATAGAGACCAGGCGGGCGCTAGGCGGGCGCCGGCCTGCGCAGTGTCCTTGTTTCCTCTTTGGTGCAAAGGGGGCAAGCACATACATGGAGTACCGAGGCATCAGGCAAAGGTTGACATTTCAGTGCAACGAGACCAAGACCAGCGGAGCGGCAGGATGGAGGTCACCGTGGAGCCCAAGACGGTGTCATCACCAGTACTTTTGGCAGCCGAAGAGCAACTTTAGTCAGGATAACTTGTACTAGATGTTCCCGTTCAAAATGACCGTTGTTGGCGCCCTTCCCGCTCAATATTTGGGAAGAGGCCCAGGGCCTCTATAAATAGAGCTAGCCACCACAGAGTGAGGGATCCAAATTTTGGGAAGACGAGAGAGAGAGAGAGAGGTGATCGAGCTCACCCAAGCAGTTCATCGCTGCAGCTCAAGAACACCTCTCGTGAGGCCGTTCTTCCCCTGTACTGTTCATC
Source organism: Triticum dicoccoides (assembly GCF_002162155.2). Lineage (NCBI taxonomy): Eukaryota > Viridiplantae > Streptophyta > Magnoliopsida > Poales > Poaceae > Triticum > Triticum dicoccoides. The sequence goes on from NC_041385.1 coordinate 610,862,572, forward strand.
ATCAGCCCCTGAGGCAATCCACCACACCACACACTGGAGTAGGGTATTACACCACAACGGTGGCCCGAACCAGTATAAATCTCGTGTCCCTTGTGTTGTCCATCGTTTTCAGCCTAGATCTCACGAGATGATCAGATGTAGATAGTCAGGGGAGAGATCTTCGTGCGCACCCCAGAGTTCAAACCTTATTGGTCTGCCAGAACCCAACATCCGATCATCTCGTGATTGGTGTGCAGGATCCGGAACCTTATTGATTGCGCCACCTCGCCAGGCCCTCAGTGCCCCAATCACTCCCTCGGAGCAACCAATGGCTAGCTGGCAACTGTAATGGCAGACCTTGTTTTCCCTCATGATTGGTGTGCAAGATCCGCTTCAGGAGTAGCGCCGGGGGCGTCGTGAGCTCTCTCTCCCTCTCTCCAGCATGATCCGCTCGCACGTTAAAAGGGGGGCGCCTGAGCATCGCGACTCATGGGCTCTTACTGGCTCTCCAGCCCTCACCCCTGGCCTTGACCCATGGCATCACGGCCTGTTATACCAGCGGCGGCTGAGCTTAGTCGAGGGCCGGGACCTGAGGACTTAGAGCATGAAGGAAAGTGCGGGGAAGTGGGGAGAGGCTCACGAGGGCCTGACCCAGCAACACCCCAGCTACCGGCATGCAGGCCCGGCACCTCACCGAAGAACTACTCCAAACCTACGAGATAAGTCATGCAAAAGTTAAATCGACTCAATGCCAAACCTTCACCTATTGTAGCTCTGTCACGGCAACATTGCCTGCCTTTCTCACCCAGCGGAGGCTGCTTGAATGCTAAGGGGGACCTCCTGAGCATCGTAACTCAGGGGCTCTTACTGGACCTTGGGCCGCTCACCTCCTGGCCTTGACCCACGGCATCGTGACCTGGCATACCAGGGACAGTTGAAGCCTGCCTGGGGACCAGGACCTGTCAGCGTAGAGCACCAAGCCCTCGTGAGGAAAGAAAGGGGGAGCTGAGCCGAGGCAGAACACGCATCTCGCATCGATTCATGATAAGGATGTACAATTCACAAAAGACATGGCAGGCGCCTTACATACCCCTGTGGGGTGTCATTTCGATTCCTCGCAGGGAACCAAAGGTGCTAAGGAGCGTTAACTACGCGCGCCTCCGCAGGAGACGCCATCATCAACAGATGGCCGTTAGGCGACGACGCCAACCCCATCCAGATCAGTAGCACCGACGGCCTGATGCAGCAGCCCTACTCCGGGCGCGACGCGAGCTTGGGGGCTCGTAGCAGTCGTCGCTTGTCTCCGGAGTCGCGTGAAGCTCGGCGGAGTCGCTAGACCCTATGTCTCATCCGCTGCTGCCTGAGGAGCTGCTGGGGATGCGATTGGCTGGCCTGGCCCTCGCCACGCCGTTACCCCGGCCGCCTTTCTTGGGGCAGCACTCCAGCCGGCGTCTTTCCGTGTCGTAGACCTTGAAGAGCATCAAGGAGGCGCCGTCGTATTCAAGATGAATTACGAGGGCACCACTTGTCTAGCAGACCCGGGCGATCTTGCCCCAGCCCCGGGTCATGAAGACCTTGCCTGGAGCGACGACCGCAACCTCCGCTCGAATCGCAAGGGTGCTGCATTCGGCATGCTGCAGCCAGAGCTCTAGGGACCCACTCGGCGACATCTTGAAGGCGAAGGAGGGAGGAAGGAAAATCCAAGATCGAGGAGGCATGGCGGCGTGAAGCACGAGCTCACAAGAAGAGCCCTCGGCATGGACTCCAGGGGTGACGACGCGTACTGCCGTAACTCGCCGGCGTCGCCTGCGGCGCCGGCGATGTTGTCCGGCGGCTTCTTCTCCAGGGCCCTCGATCCGGGCATACAAGGGCAGTGGAAACCCAGGAGGCAGCCACTCGTACCAGGGCCGCGACGACCCCTGCGAAGCGACCACGTCGCGGCGGCCGGGGATAGGTCACTTCTTCGGCGGAAGTGGGCCAGGACCCTCTCGGGGGGTCTTTCCCTTCTCTTCGGTAGAATACCGGCGGATCGGCGCCATTGGCGTAAGGTGGAGCAAGGGCGAGGAAGAAGAAGAAAGAGAGTAGCAGGAAGGGATGGACAGTGGGGGCTCTCGCCTGTCCGTACTTATAGTCCGGAGGAGGCCAACCGTCGGCCACCACGATCTCAAGTAATCATGACCCATTTTTGCTTGCAGGGACTTGTCAAGTCGGGCAGTTGCCGAGGTAGCGTGGGGAAGCGGAGACGCCCACATCCAATCAACCGTCATGCGGTGCTCGAGGCCGCAGGCTGATGGGGCCCGCGGCGCTCCGCACTTGCCCCTTCACTTCTCCGCTATGCCAAGTCCGAGCGCGCCTTGGGCCCGGGGGCTACTGTCAGCGTTCTGGGAATGGGGTCCCCAGACTCGCCTGCCTGTGGCCTACGACGTGGCTCAAGTAGTGGCCCAATACGTCCCGTCTTCATCAGCACAAGGCTCAAGACCCTCGCGAGGGGCCAAGCCTCGCGGGGCAGACAACGCAAGGCTTCCTCAGGGACGGCCTCGCCAGGCAGGCCCGCGAGGAGGCGGAGAAATCAAGGCAGGGTACCTCGCAAGGTGCCTGTGTCGCAAGCCATGACGATTGAGACCAGGCAGGCGCCAGGCAGGCGCCGGCCTGCGTAGTGTCCTTGTTTACTCTTTGGTGCAAAGGGGGCAAGCACAGACATGGAGTACCAAGGCATCATGCAAAGGTTGCCATTTCAGTGCAACGATACCAAGAGCAACGGAGCGGCAGGATGGAGGTCACCATGGAGCCCAAGACGGCGTCATCGCCAGTACTTTTGGCAGCCGAAGACCAACTTTAGTTAGGATAACTTCTACTAGATGTTCCCCTTCGGAATGGCCGTTGTTGGCACCCTTCCCGCTCAATATTTGGGAAGAGGCCCAGGGCCTCTATAAGTAGAGCTAGCCACCACAGAGTGAGGGATCCAGATTTTCGGAAGACGAGAGAGAGAGAGGCGATTGAGCTCACCCAAGCAGTTTATCGCCCCAGCTCAAGAACACCTCTCGTGAGGCCGTTCTTCCCCTGTACTGTTCATCATCAGCCTCTGAGGCAATCCACCACACCACACACTGGAGTAGGGTATTACACCACAACGGTGGCCCGAACCAGTATAAATCTCGTGTCCCTTGTGTTGTCCATCATTTTCAGCCTAGATCTCACGAGATGATTGGATGTAGATAGGTAGGGGAGAGATCTTCGTGCACACTCCAGAGTTCGAACCTTAAGGGTCTGCCGGAACCCAACATCCGACAGGCGCGAAAATGCCCTCTCCACCAGCCGCGAAACCCCAGCCTCCTCCGTCCTCCACCCCATAGCGGCCAATCCCTGCCACCCTCCTCCATCACGCCGGAGCCGGTACCCCGACGTCGTCGTCCAACGCAACCTCAACCGCAATACCCTCAAGGACTGTCACGCCCAATATGCGATACTATCCTAAAGAGTCTCGAAGGTCCCACCAAGGATAGAACCGCATATTGAAACGCTTTTGCAAGGTGGATATCATTACATCAACATTACATAATAGATGGGGATACATACAAAAGGCAAACAATGCCACATGAATACAACAATATATCATACACAATATCAACATCCGACTACGGATGAAACACAAACAGAAGCTCACACGACATCCACCCTGCTAGCCCAGGCTGCCGACCTGGAACCTATCCCCTGATTGAAGAAGAAGCAGAAGAAGAACTCCAAAACAAGTAAACATCGCTCTCGCATCCTGATCATCGCATAACCTGTACCTGCAACTGTTGTTGTAGTAATCTGTGAGCCACGAGGACTCAGCAATCCCATTACCATGGGTATCAAGACTAGCAAAGCTTAAAGGGGAAGGAAGGGGTAAAGTGGTGAGGCTGCAGCAGCGACTAAGCAAGTATGGTGGCTAACATACGCAAATAAGAGCGAGAAGAGAGCAAGCAGAATGGTCGTGAAGCTAGCAATGATCAAGAAGTGATCCTGAAATCCTACTTACGTCAAACATAACCCAAAACCGTGTTCACTTTCCGGACTCCGCCGAAAAGAGACCATCACAGCTACACACGCGGTTGATGCGTTTTAATTCGGATCTGGTGTCAAGTTATCTACAACCGGACATTAACAAATTCCCATTTGCCCATAACCGCGGGCACGACTTTCGAAAGTTTAAACCCTGCAGGGGTGTCCCAACTTAGCCCATGATAAGCTCTCGCGGTCAACGAAGGATATACCTTCTCCTAGGATGACCCGATCAGACTCGGAATCCCGGTTTACAAGACATTTAGACAATGGTAAAACAAGACTAGCAAAGCCGCCCGGATGTGCAGACAAATCCCGATAGGAGCTGCACATATCTCGTTCTCAGGGTACACCGGATGAGCAAGACGATGGGTTGGCATAGACCCTGGTTGCCCAGGGGGCGCTGGACATCGCTTGGTTTGGACCAGCACTCGGAGGAGAACTGGCCCTGGGGGGGGGGGTAAAATAAAGATGACCCTCGGGCTCCGGAAACCCAAGGGAAAAAGGGCTAGGTGAGGCAAATGGTAAAACCAAGGTTGGGCCTTGCTGGAGGAGTTTTATTCAAAGCGAACTGTCAAGGGGCTCCCATAAATCACCCAACCGCGTAAGGAACGCAAAATCCGGGAACATAACACCGGTATGATGGAAACTAGGGCGGCAAGAGTGGAAAAAAACACCAGGCATAAGGGCGAGTCTTCCACCCTTTACCAAGTATATAGATGCATTAGTTAAATAAGAGATATTGTGATATCCCAACATAATCCTGTCCATCATGGGGCAATCTTCAACTTCACCTGCAACTAACATGCTATAAGAGGGGCTGAGCAGAGCGGTAACATAGCCAAGCAACGGTTTGCTAGGAAGGGTGAAAAAGGTTAGGGGCTGACATGGCAATTTGGGAGGCTTGAGGAATAAGTGATAGGTAGCGCAACAAAGCGACAGAACGAAGCAACTAGCATAGCAATGATAGTAGTGAGGTCCAGGGTAGCGGTCCTCTTGCCTGAAATTCTGCTAGGAAGAAGAACGAGTCCATGAAGAAGATGAACGGGCGTAGTCGAACAAATCCTCACAATCGCAACGTTACCGGAACTATCAAGAAGAAGCAATACTGGAAAGAAGCAAACAACATGGTAAACAACCATCACATAGACATGGCATGATGCACAACCAAGTATGATGCATGTCCGGTTTAAAGAGGCATGTCATGGCAAAGTGCAACAAACAATACTACAAATTAAGTGGAGCTCAATATGCAATGAGTTGCATATTGACAAAACACCACATGGACATATTTAGTTTAATCTTGTTTAAGTACACAACAATATTAAATGTTATTAAACATGGCAAAGGTTGAAGCATATGAAAACTACCTAACTAGGCAAGTTTAAATGAGGCCGGAAACAACAAACAACAATTCCGGAAAATCCTCATATGCATATTTTGAGTTTGATACTGTTCTGCCCTAAACACAATTTTAATGTTGTTAAATAGCAAAATAAAGTGCACCATGTTAATCTAGGCATTTTTCCACCCCATTTACATATAAAGTTGATTTAAAACCGAGCTACGGTTATTTAGTTATGAAATAAATAATTTTAGCATATTATCTAAGCAAAATTAAACAAACAACATTTTAAGCATTTTAACATGGGATGAAAATGGCATATTATGAAACTAGATGAAATTCTAAGCACTTTACATATATAATTTGTTTTAAACCGATGCATGGTTAATTAATTATTACATGCATGAACATGAGGGGTTTTCTGAAAAACTGCAATTTTCTGGATAATTGGTAAAATCACAGGTAGGGAAAAAAAGCTACACTGGGACGAAACTGGCAGGCTGGCCCAATAGGAGCAGGGACGCTGGAGGCTCACCATGGGCTTCAGCCCGTTGGTGAGGAGGTAGAGGCAGGCCGCGGGGCGCAGGCTGGGCCTGCGAGCGAAGCAGAGGAGCGGCTGGGCCGGATCTGACGAAGGGGAGGTGGCCCAGGCACGGTCAACGCGGGCGGGGTGCTCGTGTCTTCAACATAGAGGAAGCAGGGGCGCGGCATGGTGGGACTGCGGGGCACGAGGAGGCTCGAGCGTCCTCCTGACGCAGAGGATGGCGGCGCTGTTCATCGATGAAGAAGACAGATGACACGACGAGGCTTGCGGTTGGAGATACAACGAGGTCGGGGAAGCACTGGACTTGCCGGATCTTGCGGTGGCAGGGGCGAAGGCAACCCAAATCGCAGGTGCTCGCTGCTGAAGGCGCGGGACTTGCGGAGCTTGGACGCGGGGCTCCGGTGACGCGGGGAAAGGCGAGGGAGTCCGGAGTCAACGAGCAAGGGGCTCGTCTCCCTCGTAGAGAGACGAGGCCGGCAGCGGCCGCGCTGGGATAGGGGAACGACGGCGCCCTCGGGCGGGTGAGGAACGACGGGCGGACCAGAGGTATGGTGAGGATGCGGATCCGGTAGGGGCGGCTCCAGGGATGAGGTGGTGATGCTCCTTCCTGTTCAACCGAGAAGGAGAGAGCAGGGGAGGTCAGAGAGGGCAAAAGAGAGAGAGACAGGGACACGCGGCAGTGGGGTCTCACCGGCGAGGTCCGGGACGAGATGGCATGGACGGGAGGCTGTGGGAACCGGGCTTGGGCGCTCGGCCTTGAGAGCGGCTGGGCTGGAAGGGCTCCGACGAGGCGAGGCAGGGGAGGCCTCGGGCGCCATGGCTTGGTTCCTGGGAGGAAGATAAAGAGAGATGCCAAGAGGTTAGAGAGAGAAAAGAAAAGAGAGAGGGCACGGGGAGCGGTGGAGTGACCTTGAGCAAGAGCGACGAGGTTCATCTGGTGGTCCGGCGAGGCACAGCGGGGTCGGGGAGGTCCTCGGCTGCCTTGGAAGGAGGCTCGGGCGAGGTGGCTGGGTTTGCCGGCGGCGACGGCGCCATGGAGAGAGGAGCAAATGAGAGGATCTCCCTCTCGGTCGGGGCAGCAGGGATCTCTTGGTGGCTCCGATCGAAGGAGCTTGATCTTGAACGCTGATTGGATGGCTGCGCAGATTAGGGAGGAGACTGCGGGTGCTCATTGGAAGAAGGTAGCTGGGCTGATTGGGCATCGATCCCAAGGGGGATTTGGGTGGAGTGGCGGCGCCGGCTGGGAGGATGGGACATCTTCCTAATTTTTAGGGTTTGGTCTAATTTGGTTAGGGCTGCCCACTATATATAGTAGGTGGCTAATAAGAGAGGGGATTCGAGCCCCTAGATTTTGATCGGACGGCTTCGGGTGGTCTAACAAAGAACGGATGATGTTTAGGATAACTCGGGATTGTTTCGGACCCACTGGTCATGGCCGCCCGGGTCAGGTCCAAGAGAATTTTTCGGACTAGGTTGCAGAGGTGGTCGGTGGCTGTGCAGAGAGGCTTAAATTGTCGGACGACAAATGAACGGTTGGTCTAAGAAAGGTCAACGGACGCAACGGAGAGAAGCGTTAAGAGGCAACTACGAGCGGATGCAAGTTTTATGAAAACATGTGGATGCAATGCGGATGATGCAACGATGAAATGCAACAAACAAATGAAGCACACACGACGAACTCGAAAAACATGGAAGGCGTCTGAAGCATCGTTCGCGGGGCGTTACAACACTCCACCACTACAAGAGGATCTCGTCCTGAGATCTAGGATGGCACCAGAGGGAAAAGGAAGAGGAAGATAAGAGGTAAACCTAAGTTGCTTCTTCGACAAACGAGTGAAACCATGAACCTTGAGAGGTTGAGCAAAATGAAAGAAAGAAAACAAGGAAGATGAACAAAGTTGAAAACACTCCGTTAGAAACGAGGAACAAGGGATACGACGAGAACCAAGAGCTTGAAAGACATGGAAATAAGAGCTTCATGAACGAAAAGAATATGACCACCTCGGTATAATGAGATAGCCAAGGAACAAGAATGACAGAATTTGGACAACACTCCGGTAGAAAAGAGAAGAAAACTTGATGAGATGAAAAGATATTGAAGAGATGATACAACACTCCGGTTAAATGGATAAGAAAAGAACACGATCCTCACAATTCGAGATGATGAGTGAAGAGAGCAACATCACCATGCCTCCGGAAGAAAGAATAGAAGATAGATCATTGGAATAAAAGAATGAAGTAGAAAATGCCAACTTGTGCCACAAATGAGCTTGGAAAGCACCCTTCCAAGAAGGTTAGAACAGAATTGTTGGAAAACCAACAACGAAACGAATAAGCTTGTAGTGGGCTTATGGAAAACATCTCAAGACTATGAGGTGACAGCCTGCCACTAACGAAAAACAATTGCTTGTTTGAGATCAACGAAGGGATGAAAACTACTTTCGCCGAGAGGATAGGAGAAAGCTTGGATCATTGATAAGCACCACAATAGCAACATTCCTTAGGGAAGGCTTTAGGTGAAATATGACACAAGATAACTCCAACAAAGAGATTCATGGATTTAAAATACCTCAATCTTGACAACATGAATCACCAAGGAAAATTGTCAAGAGTGACATAATACCACCTCAAAAGATAAGATAGAAAGAATTGCACTTCGGAATGCAAGATGAAGAATGCTTGAACGCCTCAAAACAAAACATGTGTTGAACACCATGTTTAATTTTGAGTAAAGCTTGGCGGGTCACAACTTCAAGAGAAATCTTGAAGAACAATTCCAGATTGAAAGGAATCCTTGACGAACCATCATGTAGAGCCTCCATGAAGAACTCCGGTAATAAAAGAATGATAGAAAGAAAGAGAAGTTGAAAGAACAAGGTGAGCCTTGTGATGATTTAGATGAAGCTTCGCGACGAGATATTGTGGAAAACTTGGAACTCCGGAAAAGAAAAGATGAAAACACTTGGAACTAGAATTTATTCACCGAGAACAAACTCCGAAGGAAGGGATTACTCACTTGGATGAAATAAGAATAAGATTTATTGTATGGTTAACCTTCATCAAATTAAATTGATGATAATGTGGATTTTGCATACTACTTATTCTTCTTGAAAAAGAATTAATGGGGGGGGGGGGTATAGCACAAAACTTGAGAAAGTCTTCATGAACCACCGGTAGGATTGAAAAGAACGAATGGATTAAAATGATAAACAAGGAAAAAGAATCTTGAACGAACCACCGTTAGAATTCGGAAATGACTGACGAAAAAGAAATAATCACCGGGAAGAATTAGAAGAACAAATATGCTTGAGGGGATTTAGATACAAGAGAACGGGAAGAACTCGATCTGATTAAAGAGCACTTGAATGAAGCACCAGGATAATTAGAGAACGGTAACTGGAATGATGGCCTCCGATGAAAGAAACAGAAAAAACAACTTCTGACATACTCCGGAAGAATGAAAGAGAAGAAGTGTTGAACCAAAGATGAAAAGAATTTGAAAGCGATCTTGGAGAAGGCATGTGACTGATGAAATCCATTCTTATGTCACACTTGAAAAGAATTGAGAATAACTCCGGGAAATTAGAAGAGTCAGGTAAGATCCTGGGAAAAGACCTGTGGGTTAGGGCCCACTCAAGAGAAAACACCATTGAACAATTTTAAAGAGAGGTTGCACCGGTTGAATTAAATGGCTTGAATGAGATAACAACCTCGAAATATTTTGAACGGATTGAGAATGGAAACACAAGTCTTGTGAGATATCTTCAGCACTCCAGAACAAATGAATAGGAAGAAATGAATGATTAAGAGGTACATCGGCATGAGAAAGCATTTGACACGAGGAAAAGAATATGATCAACACTGAAATCTTGAATTGGATCCACCGGAGAAGAAACAACAACGAAGGATGATGAACTTGAAACTGTTGAGCATCTTCATGGGAAATCACCGGATAAGAACATTGACGGAAAAGAATGGAGAGACTTCCCATCAATAAAAGGATACTTGATTAAGAAATCTGAGTCCTTGAGGAAAAATGGTGGGAGGGCGGGAAAACAAAGGCAACTTGGGCAGAAGGAATGGATACCATTGAGAAAACTTAGAATTGATCTCGCAAATGTTGGAAAGATCGGATCCACTTGAAGAGAAGCACACCGGTTGGAAAGAATTGACATGACAATCTCGATGATCAAGAAGGATTAGTATTCACATAGCAATATGAGAACATCGTTTAGGAAAGGTATGGATTCAACATTTGACTTCGAAGAAACTCGAATACCACAAATAAAACAAAACAAAGGATTTGGCTTGCAAAATAAGCTGGAATAAATACATATGATAGAGATTTACCCAATCACATATCATGCATCTGTCGGAAAGATATTCTAGGAGCTACTTGAATTCCCACCTATAAACTCCCAAAACTTTCTGGTTATGCAATCTGGTGTTGGGGATATAGGGGAAGCAATATATCTCACCCAAACTAACAATACCTAGATCCAAGCTGTATCCATCCGTCAACACATAACCAAGAAACCTTCGGAAATCGTGTACCTCAACCTTCGAAAAGCATCCGTTATACAAGCTATGGCAATACTCCCGAACTCCCGCCCCAGTACTGGGTGGCGTCGAGGTTATCTCACCAACAACTGCATAAAAGAGATTCTCGATGTCGGCAAAACTCAGTTATTCTAGAACTGCAACGATAAAATTGTGACGACAACACCTCGGAGCTCAACTCCCTGGGTCACTGCCACATAAAAGACAGGAGGCACCAAGAACAATGTTCTCGTCACAAAACCATCGGAACGGTTCCAAGATACCCGCGTGATCCTAAAAAAATTTAGTGAAATTTGAGGAGAGGAAACTCAAAACATCTATGTCAAGAGACCTCACCAGAGCGACGAAGGGGCTGAGGTGTAAAAAGAATCCTACTCTCCGATATATATAATCCTAAGACTCAAAATAGTTTTCTTCTAGACTCAACAACGGCCAACAATCAAGGGGGCTCCTATGGTCGGTCGAGGCTCTGATAGCAACTTGTCACGCCCAATATGCGATACTATCCTAAAGAGACTCGAAGGTCCCACCAATGATAGAACCGCATATTGAAACGCTTTTGCAAGGTGGATATCATTACATCAACATTACATAATAGATGGGGATACATACAAAAGGCAAACAATGCCACATGAGTACAACAATATATCATACACAATATCAACATCCGACTACGGATGAAACACAAACAGAAGCTCACACGACATCCACCCTGCTAGCCCAGGCTGCCGACCTGGAACCTATCCCCTGATCAAAGAAGAAGCAGAAGAAGAACTCCAAAACAAGTAAACATCGCTCTCGCATCATGATCATCGCATAACCTGTACCTGCAACTGTTGTTGTAGTAATCTGTGAGCCACGAGGACTCAGCAATCCCATTACCATGGGTATCAAGACTAGCAAAGCTTAAAGGGGAAGGAAGGGGTAAAGTGGTGAGGCTGTAGCAGCGACTAAGCAAGTATGGTGGCTAACATACGCAAATAAGAGCGAGAAGAGAGCAAGCAGAATGGTCGTGAAGCTAGCAATGATCAAGAAGTGATCCTGAACACCTACTTATGTCAAACATAACCCAAAACCTAGTTCACTTTCCGGACTCTGCCGAAAAGAGACCATCACGGCTACACACGCGGTTGATGCATTTTAATTCGGATCTGGTGTCAAGTTATCTACAGCCGGACATTAACAAATTCTCATCTGCCCATAACTGCGGGCATGGCTTTCGAAATTTTAAACCCTGCAGGGGTGTCCCAACTTAGCCCATGATAAGCTCTCGCGGTCAACGAAGGATATACCTTCTCCTAGGAAGACCCGATCAGACTCGGAATCCCGATTTACAAGACATTTCGACAATGGTAAAACAAGACCAGCAAAGCCGCCCGGATGTGCCGACAAATCCCGATAGGAGTTGCACATATCTTGTTCTCAGGGCACACCGGATGAGCAAGACGACGGGTTGGCATAGACCCTGGTTGCCCAGGGGGCGCCGGACATCACTCGGTTTGGACCAGCACTCGGAGGAGAACTGGCCCTGGGGGGGTAAAATAAAGATGACCCTCGGGCTTCGGAAACCCAAGGGAAAAAGGGCTAGGTGAGGCAAATGGTAAAACCAAGGTTGGGCCTTGCTGGAGGAGTTTTATTCCAAGCAAACTGTCAAGGGGGTCCCATAAATCACCCAACCGCGTAAGGAACACAAAATCCGGGAACATAACACCGGTATGACGGAAACTAGGGCGGCAAGAGTGGAACAAAACAGCAGGCATAAGGCCGAGTCTTCCACCCTTTACCAAGTATATAGATGCATTAGTTAAATAAGAGATATTGTGATATCCCAACATAATCCTGTCCATCATGGGGCAATCTTCAACTTCACCTGCAACTAACACGCTATAAGAGGGGCTGAGCAGAGCGGTAACATAGCCAAGCAACGGTTTGCTAGGAAGGGTGAAAAAGGTTAGGGGCTGACATGGCAATTTGGGAGGCTTGAGGAACAAGTGATAGGTAGCGCAGCAAAGCGATAGAACGAAGCAACTAGCATAGCAATGATAGTAGTGAGATCTAGGGTAGCAGCCATCTTGCCTGAAATCCCGCTAGGAAGAAGAACGAGTCCATGAAGAAGATGAACGGGCGTAGTCGAACAAATCCTCACAATCGCAACGTTACCAGAACTATCAAGAAGAAGCAATACCGGAAAGAAGCAAACAACATGGTAAACAACTATCACATAGACATGGCATGATGCACAACCAAGTATGATGCATGTCCGGTTTAAAGAGGCATGTCATGGGAAAGTGCAACAAACAATACTACAAATTAAGTGGAGCTCAATATGCAATGAGTTGCATATTGACAAAACACCACATGGACATATTTAGTTTAATCTTGTTTAAGTACAACAATATTAAATGTTATTAAACATGGCAAGGGGTGAAGCATATGAAAACTACCTAACTAGGCAAGTTTAAATGAGGCCGGAAACAACAAACAACAATTCTGGAAAATCCTCATATGCATATTTTGAGTTTGATACTGTTCTGCCCTAAACACAATTTTAATGTTGTTAAACAGCAAAATAAAGTGCACCATGTTAATCTAGGCATTTTTCCACCCCATTTACATATAAATTTTATTTAAAACCGAGCTACGGTTATTTAGTTATGAAATAAAGCATTTTAGCATATTATCTAAGCAAAATTAAACAAACATCATTTTAAGCATTTTAACATGGGATGAAAAATGGCTTATTATGAAACTAGATGAAATTCTAAGCACTTTACATATATAATTTGTTTTAAATCGATGCATGGTTAATTAATTATTACATGCATGAACATGAGGGGTTTTCTGAAAAGCTGTAGTTTTCTGGATAATTGGTAAAATCGCAGGCAGGAAAAAAAAAGCTACACTGGGCCGAAATTGGCAGGATGGCCCAACAGGAGCAGGGATGCTGGAGGCTCACCATGGGCTTCAGCCCGTCGGTGAGGAGGTGGAGGCAGGCCGCGGGGCGCAGGCTGGGCCTGCGAGCGAAGCAGAGGAGCGGCTGGGCCGGATCTGACGAAGGGGAGGTGGCCCAGGCGCGGTCAACGTGGGCGGGGTGCTCGTGTCTTCAACGTAGAGGAAGTAGGGGCGCGGCACAACGGGACTACGGGGCACGAGGAGGCTCGAGCGTCCTCCTGACGTAGAGGATGGCGGCGCTGTTCGTCGATGAAGAAGACAGACGGCACGACGGGGCTTGCGGTTGGAGATACAACGAGGTCGGGGAAGCACTGGACTTGCCGGATCTTGCGGCTGTAGGGGCAAAGGCATCCCAAATCGCAGGTGCTCGCTGCTGAAGGCGCGAGACTTGCGGAGCTTGGACGCGGGGCTCCGGTGACGCGGGGAAAGGCGAGGGAGGCCGGAGTCAACGAGCGAGGAGCTCGTCTCCCTCGTAGAGAGACGAGGCCGGCAGTGGCCGCGCTGGGACAAGGGAACGACGGCGCCCTCGGGCGGGTGAGGAACAACGGGCGGACCAGAGGTATGGCAAGGACGCGGATCCGGCAGGGGCGGCTCCAGGGATGAGGTGGTGATGCTCCTTCCTGTTCAACCGAGAAGGAGAGAGCAGGGGAGGTCAGAGAGGGCAAAAGAGAGAGAGACAGGGACACATGGCAGCAGGGTCTCACCGGCGAGGTCCGGGACGAGACGGCGTGGACGGGAGGCTGCGGGGACTGGGCTTGGGCACTCGGCCTTGAGAGCGGCTGGGCTGGAAGGGCTCCGACGAGGCGAGGCAGGGGAGGCCTCGGGCGCCATGGCTTGGTTCCTGGGAGGAAGATGAAGAGAGATGCCAAGAGGTTAGAGAGAGAAAAGAAAAGAGAGAGGGCACGGGGAGCAGTGGCGTGACCTTGAGCAAGAGAGACGAGGATCATCTGGTGGTCTGGCGAGGCACAGCGGGGTCGGGGAGGTCCTCGACTGCCTTGGAAGGAGGCTCGGGCGAGGTGGCTGGGTTCGCCGGCGGCGACGCCGCCATGGAGAGAGTAGCAAATGAGAGGATCTCCCTCTCGGTCGGGGCAGCAGGTATCTCTTGGTGGCTCCGATCGAAGGAGCTTGATCTTGAACGCTGGTTGGATGGCTGTGCAGATTAGGGAGGAGGCTGCGGGTGCTCGTTGGAAGAAGGTAGCTGGGCTAATTGGGGATGGATCCCGAGGGGGATTTGGGTGGAGTGGTGGCGCCTGCTGGGAGGATGGGACATCTTCCTAATTTTTAGGGCTTGGTCTGATTTGGTTAGGGCTGCCCACTATATATAGTAGGTGGCTAATAAGAGAGGGGATTCGAGCCCCTAGATTTTGATCGGACGGCTTCGGGTGGTCTAACAAAGAATGGATGATGTTTAGGATAACTCAGGATTGTTTCAGACCCACTGGTCATGACCGCCCGGGTTGGGTCCGGGAGAAGTTTTCGGACTAGGTTGCGGAGGTGGTCGGTGGCTGTGCAGAGAGGCTTAAATGGTCGGACGACAAATGAACGGTTGGTCTAAGAAAGGTCAACGGACGCAACGGAGAGAAGCGTTAAGCGGCAACTATGAGCGGATGCAAGTTTTATGAAAACATGCGGATGCAATGCGTATGATGCAACGATGAAATGCAACAAACAAATGAAGCACACACGACGAACTCGAAAAACATGGAAGGCGTCTGAAGCATCGGTCTTGGGGCGTTACAAGGACTTAGCAGCTGAAGCCTAAGCAGAGCTGCCTCCTTGACGCTGACGCTGACGTTTGCCGTACCAGAACCACTCCGAATATGCCGTCCTGCGCCTCACTTCTGCCGCTCCACTGTCGCAACCGTCCACCGCACTGGAGCTGTTCCTGCTACGCCGTCGTTCGCCGCCTCAGATCTGGTTCCCCGCTGCCGACAGACGGCCACCACACCACACTCAACAACTTGGCCATGGGTTCGTCCAAGGCTCCACCATCCTCCACAACTTCTAGTTTCTAGCAAACCACAAGAAGATCGTTGGAAAAACAGAAGGATGACACAGCACTGCCAGCAGAAAGAGGTACTCCTCTTCCCTTATTCGTGCAAATCTTACGTCTCTGCTCACACCGTATTCATCCCACGAAAGAAACTAGCTAAGCGCTTCTTACTGCATCTTCTTCGTGATACTAAATGCACAAGGTTTCCTCCCTTTACTATTTCACCTTTGCTAGAGGTCAGTAGCCCTCCTGGATTTCAATTCAGGGTCAGTCGAACCGCAACTAAAAGAAGCAGCACCCGCTTAGGCGCGCAGAGTACCTAGTCCGCCTATTCCCCGGGGAAGCGGCGCATCGGTGTCTATCATAGGGGTGTGGGGTGCAGGAGCTGCTTGCGCCCGATCTGGAGGTCGGCGGGGCTTGAATGGATGGCCGGGGGGCGGTGCCAAGCACGGTGGTGCGGTGAGGTCGAGGGGAGGGCGCACGCAGGGGAGGAATACTGAGCCGATGGTCGTTGGCGTTTCGAGGAAGATCGTCAACACTGACTGGCTGGAGGTAGATGAAGGCTATCTGTCCGTTCTTTGTACATCAGACGGTACAGAAAAATGGACTGACCTATTTGTTTTCAGTCGACTGTTATTTTCATAGAATCCTGTAGTAATTTAGTGTGCCATGCGTGTTGTAGAGCCATCATATCTCTCCCGTCATTTATTTCTCACCGACCTGCTATCTGCTACCTTTACACTGTACTAATTGTGCATACACTTCACCCATACTCACATTATTGTTTTTTTATGCATGGGTATTTCAGACTCTGACGCAGTGTTGATGAATGCAGAAAAGAAAAGACAGAAGTCGCTCCAGTGTAATTTGAATATAAGCACTAAGCGTTTCAGCACTCTAATGGGTGCAGTGTCAGCAGTTAGAGAGAGTAAACGTAGCTCTGCAGTTGATGATCTCAATTGCCACACACAACCATCCTAGGTGCTTGCTTTAACTTCGCGCTGTCAAATGTGGTTGCATGTTGCATATGGTGTCTAACTTGTATTGCTTCCAATTTGGTTAAATTGCATCTGCTTACTTTACACATTATACCTTTGATAATGACATGCCTTCCTGTTTTTGATACATACTACATATGTCTATTAACCATGTTCGTACATCAAACTAATGCTCTTTTGTATCCCTCGTCAATCACTTATGATGAGACAGTCACCCGAGTGGGTTACTGTGAGACGCCCTACTCGTTTAAAGAGTGCATTGTCATCCTCCCCACATGATTCTCAAGAAACAACAAGGCTAAATGAAGATAGTCAACGTAGCTCTCTAGTTGATCACCGCAATTCCCCCACACCACCATCGTAGGTGCTTGCTCTTACTTGGCAGTGTGATATGTGGTTGCATGTTGCATATGGTGTCTACCTTGTAATGCTTCTAATTAGGGTAAATTGCGTCTGCTTAGTTAACACATTATACCTGTGAATATGACATGCCTTCCTGTTTTTGGTACATGCTACGTATTTCTATTAACAATGTTCTTACATCAACCTACTTTTCTTGTGTATCCCTCATCAATCACTTCTGACGATACACCTTCAAGTTGATAGTGTAATATTGGTTGCATCTTGCATATCATTTCAAACATGTATTGCCTCTAATTTGTTGAAGTGCCACTTATAATGAGACACATCTAACTTGGTATAGTGATTTTGGTTGGATCTTTCATATGGTGTCTAGATTGCATTGCTTCCAATTTGTTGAAATGCCTTCTGCTTAGCGTTTTTCATACATATTCCATCATCCTACAAGGTGGTTGCCATACATAAAAGTTGTGTTCGTCAGTATCATGCATGAACGAATTTGGAAGTGCGAATTTCATTCCTTTTTCTTGTGTGTTTACTTGACAAGGAAAAATCTGAAAGGACGAAGGCACGAAATGATGGTGGTCCTCTAGAGCAAGCGAAACAGATGATCTCTGCAGATTCTCCTTCTACTCATACTGCAGTGCTAGTTCCAAATCTCATCTCCCCTACTCCACAACCCAAGGTGCTTGCTCTAACATGGCAGTGTGATATCTGGTTGCATGTTGCATATGGTGCCTAGCTTGTATTGCTCCTAATTTGTTAAATTGCATTTCCTTAGCTTACACATTATACATGTGAATATGACACGCCTTCCTGTTTTTGGTACATACTACATCTGCCTATCACACCATGTTCTTACATCAAACTACTGTTCTTGTGTATCCTGCATCTATCGCTTATGATGAGACAGTCACGCCCGTGGGTTAATATGAGACACAATACTCTTATAAAGAATGCAATTTCATCCTCTCCACACGATTCTCAAGAAACAACAAGCCTAAATGAAGATATTGAACGTAGCTCTGTACTTGAAGGCCGCACTTCCCCTACACCACCATCACAGGTGCTTGCTCTAACTTGGCAGTGTGATATGTGGTTGCATGTTGCATATAGTGTCTAGCTTGTAATGCTTCTAATTAGGGTAAATTGCATCTGCTTAGTTTACACACTATACCTGTGAATATGACATGCCTTCCTATTTTTGTTACACACTACATCTATGTGTTAACCTTGTTCTTACATAAAACTACCTCTCTTCTGTATCCTGCATCAATCACTTACGATGAGTCACCTTTATTCGTTGCATATTGCATATTATTTCTAGCCTGTTGCCATGTATTGCTTCTAATTTGGTCAAATACATTTGTTAGGGAACCCTTTTAATTTGGCAGAGTGATATTGGTTTCATCTTTCATATGGTTTCTAGCTTGCATTGATTCTAACAAGTTCAAGCACCTTGTGCTTAGTTTACACTTTATACATCATACATGTCAATATGTCACGCCGTCCTATTTTTCATACATATTCCATCCTCCTGTCATGCTGCTGCCTTACATGAAAGTAGTGTTCGTCAGTATCATGCATCAATGAGTTCTGAAGAGCAAATTTTATTGCTTTTTCTTGTGGGTTTGACTTGACAAGGCAAAATCAAGAAAGTTGAAGGAAAAGAGTAAGGAAGGCGATGATGGTGGTCCTCTGCAACAACGTAAATGGGGCATCTGTAAAGATTCTCCTTGTACTGATAGTGCATTACAAGGTCCAAGTCTACGCTCCCCTACTCCACCATCCAAGGTGCTTGCTCTAACTTGGCAGTGTGATATCTGGTTGCATGTTGCATATGGTGTCTAGCTCGTATTGCTCCTAATTAATATAAACTGCATCTGCTCAGCTTACACATGATAAATGTGAATATGACATGCTTTCCTATTTTTTGTACATACTATATCTGTCTATCACACCATGTTCTTACATGAAACTACTCTTCTTGTGTATCCTGCATCAGTCACTTATGATGGGACACCTTTAAGTTGGCAGTGTGATATTGGTTTGCGTCTTGAATATGATTTCTAGCATGTATTGCTTCTAGTTTGATGAATGCCACCTATGACGAGATAGTTTTAACTTAGCAGAGTGATATTGATTGCACCTTCCATATGGTGTCTAGTTTGAAGTGCTTCTAATTTGTTGAAGTGCCTTCTGCTTAGTTACCACATCATAGGTGTGAATATGTCAAGCCATCCATTTTTTCGTACATATTCCATCCTCGTATCATGACTTTGCCTTTCATCAGAGTAGTGTTTGTCAGTATCATGCATGAATGAGTTTTGAAGAGCGAATTATATTCCTTTTCTTGTCGGTATGACCTCACAATGCAAAATCAATAAAGCTGAAGGAAATTGGCAAGACATTGGATGATGGTGGTCCTTCCGAGCAACTGAAATGGAGGTTCTCTACAGATTCTACTCCGCCATCCTCCCAACAAGATTCGCAAGACAATGCAAGGCTAGACAATCAACATAGCTGTGTAGATGATTAGCACATCTCCCCTACTCCACCATCACATGTGCTTGCTCTAACTTGGCACTATTATATGTGGTTGCATGTTGCGTATGATGTATAGCTTGTATTGCTTCTAACTTTGTTGAATTGCATCTGCTTACTTTACACATAATGCCTGTGAATATGACATGTGTTCCTGTTTCTACATCAGACTACGGTTCTTGCATATCCCGCATCAGTCACTTATGATAAGGCACCTTTAAGTCGCCACTGTGATATTGGTTGTGTCTTGCATATGATTTCTAGCATGTACTGCTTCTAATTTGTTGAAACGCCATACAGTTTGAACTTGGCAGAGTGATATTGGTTGCATATTTCATATGGTGTCTAGCTTGCAGTGCTTCTAATTTGTTGAAATGCCTTCTGCTTAGTTACCACATCATAGGTGTGAATATGTCACGCCATCTTGTTTTTCATACATATTCCATCCTCGCATCATGTGTTTTCCTTTCATCCGAGTAGTGTTCGTCAGTATCATGCATGAATGAGTATTCTGAAGAGCGAATTTTATTCCTCTTTCTTATCGGTTTGACTTCACAATGCAAAATCATGACAGCTGAAGGAAATTAGTCCGGTAGTGGATGATGGTGGTCCTTCGGAGCAACTCAAACAGGGGGTCTCTACAGATTCTACTCCGCCATCCTCCCAACAAGATTCGCAAGACAACACAAGGCTGGACAGTCAACATAGCTGTGTAGATGATGAGCACATCTCCCCTACTCCACCATCACAGGTGCTTGCTCTAACTTGGCGCTATTATATGTGGTTGCATGTTGCGTATGATGTCTAGCTTGTATTGCTTCTAACTTGAGTTGCATATGCTTACTTTACACATAATGCCTGTGAATATGACACATGTTCCTGTTTCTAGAACATACGTGTACATGATGAGCACATCTCCCCTACTCCACCAGCACAGGTGCTTGCTCTTACTTGGAACTGTTATATGTGGTTGCATTTTCCGTATGATGTCTAGTTTGTATTGCTTCTGATTATGTTGAATTGCATCTGCATAGCTTACAACTTATACCTGCAACAATCACTTACCCATAAGACACATTTAACTTGGGACTGTGATGTAGGTTGCATTTTGCATTGTCTTGTAGCTTGTACTGCTTCTAATTTCTCGAAATGGCACTTACGACGAGACACTTTTTACCTGATAGAGTGATATTGGTTGCATGTTCATATGGTGCCTAGCTTTCATTTCTTCTAATTTTGTTGAAATGCCTTCCGCTTACTGTTTTTTCATACATATCCCATCCTCCTATCGTACGTGTGAATATGAAATGCTGTCTTTTTTTGTATATATTCCATCCTCCTATCCTGCGCTTGCCTTACATCAAAGTAGTGTTCGTCTGTATCATGCATCGACCAAAGAGCTAATTTTATTCATCTTCTTGTGGTTTTAACTTCATAAGGCAATATCAGAAAATAGGAAGGAAAAGAGTAAGTTAGGGGATGTTGGTGGTACTTCGCACCAACGCAAACAAAGACTCTCTAGATTTGCCACTACTACTGCCAATGAAGTTGAAGTCCCAAGTCTACATGATGAGTTCATCTCCCGTACTCCACCATTGCAGGTGCTTGCTCTAAGTTGATAGTGTGATAATTGGTTTCATGTTGCATATGTTGTCTAGCCTGTATTTCTTCTATTTTGATTAAATTGCACCTGCTGAGTTTATACGTTATACATGTGCATATGACATGGCTTTCTGTGTCTAGAATACACTGCATCTATCTATCATACCATGTTCTTACATCAAAGTACCGCTGTTGTGTATCCCGCATCAGTCACTCATGATTGGACGTTTTTAACATGGCAGTATGATAGTGGTTGCATCTTGCATTGATTTCTACTTTGTACTGCTTCTAATTTTTTGAATTGCCACTTATGACAAGAAACTTTTAACTTGGCAAAGTAATATTGGTTGCATCTTTCATATGGTGTCTAGCTTGCATTACTTCTATTTTCTTGAAAATCCTTCTGCTTAGTTTGCACATCGTAGCTATGAATGTGTCATGTCGTCCTATTTTTCTTACATATTCCATCCTTATATGGTTGTATTACATCAAAGTATTGCTTGTCTGTATCATGCATCAATGAGTTCTGAAGAGCGATTTTATTCTTTTGTGTTGTGGGTACGGCTTGACATGGCAAAGTCAAAAAAGAGCAAGGAAAATAATATAGTAGGGAGTGCTGTTACTCGTCGGGTGAAATGGAAAAGGATATATCGTCGAGATTCTGCTGGTACTTATAGTGCAGTAGAAGGTCTAAGTCCACCGGCTAAATCTACAAACACAGTATCACCTGCTCCACCAGCTGCAGCATCCGCTTCAACTGTACCAGCATCTCAACGAGTTACTCATTCGTTTGCTCCGGAACTGGCCAGTTCCCAAGCTGCCTTCACACCTAACACTACTTCTGAAGCACTGCTGACACAACAGGACTTGGCAAGATCAGATGAACCTCATGAGCATCAACACCAAGACGGTACCTGACCGAGTCAAGTTGCAGTTGCATGCTCCTTTATATGTACTCTCGCAGTTTGATGTACACTAACACTTTCCATATTGTTGTTGAACTAGCACCACGACACAAGCGGAAACAGACATCAGGGATAATGCTTGATAGATTAATAAAATCTAAAGGAGGAAGAATGGAGATCCATTTTGAGGTAGGTTTAAAAAGGCCACATGATGCTACAGAGTCAGCCAAGTTAATATCAGAGGCACCCGTTGCCGTTAGGTGTCATGCACGTATCCTCCCAATGTGGATCCAGTACAGGAATGAGAAAGACAATACCCAGTTTAACACCTTCCTTGACCATTTATCCGTAAGTAATGTTATTCATCACAATTAGTAATATTGTCTTGCTCTGTCCCATACTTTCTAGCTTCCTCCTAATAAGACTCACATTCTTTTTTCAACAGATGAGGTTCAAGTTGGATCCGAAATATGATGCAACTAAACAAGCATGCACTCATGTTTTTTAGTCTGCTCTGCGACAGTATCGGTACCACCTTAGAAAGTCTCACTTTGAAGGCAAGGCTAACAATGAAATCGCCCAAACATCTCCAGTGGAATATATTACAGATGAAGACTGGACAGCCCTCGCTAAACACTGGTCTGATCCAAAGTATCAGGTAGGCTATATATATTTGATCAGACCACATATTGAACTTGTATTTATGTATGTGCCTTACAAGTGTATCTTCTTGTAGGCTAACTGTTTGAAGAACAAAACCAACCGTTCTAAAGTGAAATTCCAACAAACAACAGGATCTCGTAGCTACATTGCACACTGCGAGGCTCTTGTAAATAGCTGCTACTTCCTTCTTTTTTTGTGCCATATTATCGTATCTATATTGACTTGTTCCAAATACAGAGGAACGCCTATGAGGACCAACAAGAACTTGAACCGAATGCAGTGCAAATCTTCAAGGATTGCCACACCAGCAAGATGAAGGGCATGAGCACACCAGTTCAAGCCGCTGTTGTAAGTTCTTACTCCTCCTGCCTTGAACTGATTGGTACTGTGATGTGTTCATTTAACTACTTGGTTTGCAGCCAATGTCAGTTACTCTGTTCACTTTTATACACAGTTGTCTTAATGTATCATTTCACCTTACATGGTTTAAAAGAGATGAAGGATATTCTTTTGGTCTTGATCTATAATCTAGTTGTTATGTTCACGTGCGCACACAATGATAAAATAGCCTGTTTGTTTTATATCTGTTTACCCATGATATGAATGATGTCATACTATGTTCATCCTGTCAGATTTCGGGTTCCGGCAGACCCTTGAGGTTCGAACTCTGGGGTGCGCGCAAAGATCTCTCCTCTACCTACCCACGTCCCAACGCCTTGCTAAGAATCTAGGCTAGCAAGATGAACAACTCAAGGGACACGGAGTTTATACTTGTTCAGGCCACCATTGTGGTGTAATACCCTACTCCAGTGTGTGGTGTGTGGATTGCCTTAGGGGCTGATGATGAACAATACAAAGGAAGAACCGCCTCGCGAGGGGAGGAGTTCTTGTGTTGGTGTGGGTGGTTCTGGCTAAGGTTCAATTGGTCGATCTCCCGGGTGCCCAATGAGGTGTCCCGCCTACAGTGGTGGCTAGCCCTATATATAGAGGCCCTGGTCCTCTCCCCAAATATTGAGCGGGAAGGGCACCAACAACGACCATTTTGAAGGGGAACATCTAGTACACTTATCCTGACTAAAGTTGGTCTTCGACTGCCAAAAGGCCCTGACGATGACACCGTCTTGGGCTCCACGACGACCTCCATCCTGCCGCCCTGCTGGTTTTGGTTTTGTTGCACCGAAATGGTAGCCTTTGCCTGATGCCTTGGTTTGTGTTTGCTCCCTTTGCACCAAAGAGGATACAAGGATACTGCGCAGGCCGACGCCCGCCTGGCGCCTGCCTGGTCTTGATCGTCATGGCTTGCATCATTTGCACCTTGCGAGGTACACTGCCTTGATCTCTCCGCCTCCTCGCGAGCCTGCCTGGTGAGGCTGTTCCTGGGGAGCTTCCTGTCATCCGCCCCGCGAGGCTTGGCCCCTCGCGAGGGTCTTGAGCTTGAGTTGATGAAGATGGGCCGGACTGGGCCACTGCCCGAGACATGCCACAGGCCGCAGGCAGGCAAGTATGGGGACCCCCGTTCCTAGAACGCCGACAGTAGCCCCCGGGCCCAATGCGCGCTCGCACTTGGCTTAGCAGAGAAGCGAAGGGGCAAGTGTGAAGCGCCGTGGGCCCCATCAGCCTGTGACCTCAGGCGCCGCGTGGCGATTGATTGGATGTGGGCATCTCTGCTTCCCCACGACGCCCCGACAACCGCTCGTCTTGACAAGTCCCTGCATGCAAAATGAGTCATGATTACCTGCAATCGTGGAGGCCGACGGTTGGCCTCCTCCGGACTATAAGTACGGACAGGCGAGAGCCCCCGCAGTCCATCTCTTCCTGCTTCCCTCCTTCCTCGTCTTCCTCGCTCCTCCTCCACTGGCCCGTCGCGTCCCATGGCGACCACGAAGAGGTTTTCAGTCACGGAGAAAGGGAAGGCCCGCCGGGAGGGGCCTGACTCTCCTCCGGCTAAGCATGGCCGAGGTCGTCCCCGCAAGCATCCTACGTCCCCCGCAGTGGATCCCCGCGGTCATGGTTGCGATCCCCCGTGAGGTGATGCGCGCCTGATGGGTGAGGGAAGGCGTGTCGCGGCCGCGCGGCCTCCCTGGCCGTGCGGTGATGCACTGCCGGAGTTCGTCGTGTGGTCAG
This sequence comes from Triticum dicoccoides, assembly GCF_002162155.2. Classification (NCBI taxonomy): domain Eukaryota; kingdom Viridiplantae; phylum Streptophyta; class Magnoliopsida; order Poales; family Poaceae; genus Triticum; species Triticum dicoccoides. Next base: position 610,887,185 of record NC_041385.1, read on the forward strand.
TGGACCCAACCGGAAGCTGGCTCCAGCTTCCTCGCTCTTTTGCAGGTGAACTCCCGTCCAGCGCTCCTGGTGGCCTCTGGCTTTAAGCGGACGGTTGCTGCAGCAGGGCCTCCTGGGCTTCACTGGAGATCTCCGTCGTCGGGAACGTGGCCCTGACCCGCACATGCGTGGCCTGAGCCGGTGGTGCACCCTGCATTTCAAGTTTGATGGCGACGCCACCCTCTACGTGAAGGTGTTTGGTGAAGACGGCCGTCGCGTCGGGTGCTGTCCCGAAGATGATGACAGCGGCCGGGCGCCAAGCCTCGATGATGGTTGGGGTGGAGATGAAGGCGGGCGCGTGGTCGACAGCGTTCGCAGCTCGCCAAGCCTTGGCGGCTCCTCTTCGGACGACAGCTCCTCCAGCGGTGGCCGCAACCAGCCTCTGCGCCGTCGCGCTCGCCTTGTGGGAGGTAGCGGGTCAACCCGCCGTCGTGCCTCAGTGAAGCGCGAGGAGGGGTCTGACTGAGCTCCGGAGGCAGTATGAGCCCTCGCCACGAGTTGGTGCCTAGCAAGCTGTGTCTATTTTGTTTTTCTTCCTTCCCCGCGCAAAGAGAAAACAGTGTGGGGCCCCACAGGGGCGTGCTAGACTGTTGCCGTTAATTACTATGCTATTTTCATTATTCCTGTGCTGTGTTTCGGTGCCGCGAGCTTGTGTGTAGGAATTACTTAGCTCGGGTGCACTTGCCGTAGTCTTCACTTCTCGAGGCCGAGGCCTTGTTGCGCGCTTCGTGGCCTGCAAGAATTAGCCAGGAGAGGTAACTTCCGGTCTCGGTCTTGAGGGCAACCGACTCAGGTCTCATGTTCGTGTTGCGATGCCTGTGGGGCATGAACCGGGAGGAGTGCTCCCGCGGCGTACTTGGATAGGAAAGCCTCTCAAGACTGGGTCAGGAAACACTCGCGAGGGCAGCCGCGTAGCACCCTCGCGAGACTTGCGAGAGAGAAAACGAGTCAAGTAGGTGACAAAGACAAAGAGTCACATGCCGGAGATAGCAACGACGCCAAAAGCAACTTCCAACAAAACTTCAAATAGGGACGAACAAGCCAACTGCAGAAAGCAAATGAAAAGCCACGTCCGACACCTAATCTAGTCTTCGACGTCTTCTCACCAGCGCGGAGCTAAGTGCTGCCACTGGGCGTGGGCGAGAGCCCCCGAGGCCCAGGGGCGGCACTCCGGAGACTCCGGGGCGTGTACAGCCCCAACTCATTATTACGTGAGAGTGTCACGGGCGGCTAGCTTCACAGACATTGGCCTTCTTCACAGGCACCAGACCTTTTCTTGAGAGGGGGGGGTGTCGAGCTTCACAGGCATTGGCCTTCTTCACAGGCACCGGGCCTTTCCTCAAAGCGACAAGCTTCACAGGCATTGGCCTTCTTCATAGGCTCCGGGCCTTTCCCACAGGTACTGGGCCTCGCTTCAAGGGTAGAATCTCCGGAGGTGCTGAATGTTCCACGCGTTTGGGATGGGCACCCCCTCCTGGGTCTCCAAGCGCGCGGAGCCGGGCCTGGAAACATGAACAACCTTGAACCGGCCCTCCCACATAGGAGACAGCTTGTGCAACCCTTCCCTAGAGAGTACCCGCCTGAGGACGAGGTCCCCTACCTCGAGAGTCTTGGGGCGGATGTTGCGGCAGTGGTACCGTCGCAGCACCTGTTGGTATCTTGCCGCCCGCAGCGCGGCCTCCCGACGGCGTTCCTCCCCCAGCACTAGATCCGTCCCCCGCGTGGCGTCCTGCTGCGCTTCGTTGAACGCCAGGACCCACGTGGAGTGACGCTTGACCTCGTGAGGTAGGACTGCCTCCGCTCCGTAGATGAGGAAGAACGGGGTTTCGCCTGTCGACTTGGTTGCGGTCGTGCGGATGGACCACATCACAGACTGGAGCTTGTCGTACCAGCCCCTGCCGCAGGCCTCCAGCTTCTTCTTGAAGGTCCTGGTCTTGAGGCCCTTCAGGACCTCCGCGTTGGCTCGTTCAGCCTGGCCATTGCTCCGAGGGTGCACCACTGAAGCGTAGCATATCTGCGTTCCAAGTTAGGACATTATGTTTTGAAGAGATTGCTGGTGAATTGTGAACCGTTGTCGGTGATGATGCGGTTAGGTACTCCGAATCGGCTCATGAGGCCCTTGATGAACTTGACTGTGGAGCCTGCTGGGATGGTGCGGACAGCTTCCACCTCAGCCCACTTGGTGAACTTGTCGACGACAATGTAGAGGTAGCGATATGTTGGGATCTACGGTAGGGTGCATCGACTGCAAATTAAAATTTTCCTACGCGCAGAGCAACCAAGAACATGCTACGGGGGATGGATCACAGTTCGTTACCACTAGACGCGCAGTGCCATGCAGCGGAAGAAGAGTTGGGGCAGCGCGTCCGTGTGGATCGTCTCCTCCTCGTCCAATCTCCCTCGAACAGCCGGGCGTCCGATCCCACGTACAAGTTCGCCGGAGCGGCGCAAGTGCGCTGCCTCTAACGGTATCCGTGCATGCAGGAGGAACACCGTGTGGCGGACTGCTAGGTCCGATCACACAGCCAGCGGCGAGTGGAGGTGGCTATTCGCAACACATGCAAACCCAAGTCGCGGGGCTGAAGCGATCAACGAAATAAGTGTGCTGCACCTCCACCTTATATAGGCGTCCGTTGCGGGCTCAACACTTGGGCCTCGCATGGACCCTAAAGCCCAAAGTCTACTCGGCCACGTTCCTAGTTCAGTTCGGATCACATCCGACCAGTGTCCTACGAACCGACCTCGTAGGTTCCTTCCCTTAAGCGCACGACCCCTTAGGTTCAAGTCGGCTTGGTCACAGTTCGGATCACCCCCGACCTGCACAATTGGTAGCGGCCTCTAGCAAGGCATGCCGACCACCAAGCAGACTATGAAGCTGGTTAGGCGAACCTGTACAACGTGTCACACCTCTGTTCCCTTTGCCTCACGATATATGTTGTTGGGCTCAAGGCGAGACTATCATCCTTGTGGTAGCCCGACCTCTTTCTCGTTCCAGTGTTACCGACCACAAACCGGATTATCTCATAATCCTTGTCGCATGGCCATGCTTATTCTTGTCGGATCACACGAGGGGCCCAGAGTATATCTCTCCTTATCGGAGGGGCAAATCCCATCTTGCTCGACCATGTCTTGCAGCATGGGACTGAACAAACCCGAAACCTACCTTTGTAACTACCCAGTCACGGAGTAGCATTTGGTCGGCCCAAAGCAAGTCTGTCACCATCCCAAGTACATGCGTCAGCTCAGGTCTTAGGACATAGAACGTATGTTGTACTAGAGACTCACAGATGACATATCGCTGCGTTTCATAGTTGGGTCTGTGCGACTTGGACCTTATCTCGACTCGGATCCGACTACGTCGAATCCGACCAGACCTTTCCAAGTCCATATTATCCGGTTAGCATCCAATGCTCCATGTCTAGTGAGACCAAGCCATCGACCGTGTCATATGCTAGTCTAGTCGGCTGCGCGTCCACACAGCCCTTTCGACTAGGGACCTTTTAGGACAGTCATCATACAATGCATAGTCCCACAAACAAGTCACGTACTTGTTGATACACATCATTGATAATGTCCAAGGACTATCTTTATTCATAAACACATAGGAAATATCATCATACATGATTGCCTCTAGGGCATATCTCCAACACGATAGCCCTCTGGCGCCCGAGGAAACGGGTCCAAGATGTCCAGCCCCCAAACTACGAACGACCATGAGAGGGGTATGGTCTACAGGCCCTGAGCCGGCTGGTGGGTCTGCTTGGCGTGGAATTGGCAGGCTTCACAAGCCTTCACCATCTCGACAGCGTCGTTGAGCGCTGTGGGCCAGTAGAACCTGCTGCAGAACACCTTGCCGACGAGGGTTCGCGCCGATGAGTGGTGCCCACAGTCTCCGCCGTGTATGTCTGCCAGCAGCTCTTTCCCCTGTTCCCTGGAAATGCAATATAGGGACACGTCGTTCGGGCGCTTTCGGTAAAGCTCTCCGTCTTGAATGCAGTATGCCGTGGCTTGCCGCGCCACACGTTCTGCGTCTTCCTCCTTTTCTGGCAGAGTCTCTTGCGCCAAGTAGCTCTTCAGTTCCACGGTCCAGCATCCCTCCTGAGGCTCCAGCGCTAGGAGCAAGCATGCTCCTGAGGTCGGGCCACAGGCCGGAGCTCCCGAGGCAGGTGGCTGAGGGAGCTCCGCCCGAGGCTGTGCTGCGTCCGACAGTGGTGGCGCCGCCGAGGGTTTAAAGAGCCTTTCCTCAAAGACCCCGGGCTCCTGAGGCAGTCGCCCGGATGCCCTTTTTGCAGTGTCATGAGCCTCCTGATTGGTGCCGCGGGGTACATGTTGCAATTCGAAACCCCAAAACTGCTTCTCAATTTTGCGGACCTCTGCCAGATAAGCCTCCATGTGCTCGTCCTTCGGCTCATACACCTTGTTGGAGAAGTTAATGAGGAGTTGTGAATCGCCCTTGATGACAAGGCGCTTTACCCCCAAGGCCACTGCAACTTTTAGGCCCGCTATCAGCCCCTCGTACTCTGCTATATTGTTGGAAACCTTCTCTCCATGCTGGAAACAGAGTTGCACGGCGTAGTAGAGCTTGTCCTGAGAGGGGGATATGAGCACCACGCCAGCCCCCACGCCATGTCGCGAGAAAGCTCCATCGAAGTACATAACCCAGCCGTCCGGTGCCTCACTTCCTGGGGAAAGCGACCGGTCTTCGCCTGCTTCAAGTCCTGGCGCCTCTGTCCATTCTGCTACAAAATCTGCAAGTGCGGCTCCCTTAACGACCCTAGTCGTGCTGAATTCCAACTAAAACGCTTGCAACTCGATGTTCCATTCGGCAACTCTTCCTGCTGAGTTGGGGCTCCTGAGCACCGTTTCCAACGGAAATGCTGAGACGACCTTGATGGGGTGACCTTGGAAGTAGTGCCGCAGCTTCCGGGAGGCCACCAACAGTGCAAGCAGGAGCTTCTGAGGCATGGGGTATCGTGCCCTTGCATCCCTCAGCACCGTGCTGATGAAGTAAACGGGATGCTCGACAAGAGCGGGCGTAGCGACGGGGCCTGCACCCTTCGGGGAGTCGAGCGCCTCCTAAGAAGCAAGAGCCCCCATCTTCTGACGGACTGGTGGAGCCTCCTCAGCCGCGAGGACACCCCTTTGCTGAGGCTGACTTGTATCTGCTGAGGGCGTGACCCTTGCGGGGCCTTCCTGGTCTGGGGTCGCCGTAACTGGTGCGGTCTTGGCCCGGTGCTCCTGCCGGACAGCCACCAGAGCCGCGCTGGCGGAGTATGGTGTGGCGGCGAGATAAAGCACTAGGGGCTCCTGCGGGCGTGGCGCTACCATCATAGGAGGGCTGGTCAGGTACTTCTTGAGATCTTGGAACGCTTCGTCAGCCTCTTGAGTCCATTCGAATGGGACCTTCCTCTTCATTAGCTTGAAGAAGGGCAAAACGCGCTCCCCTAGCTTGGAGATGAAGCGCCCCAGTGCAGTTACTCACCCAGCGAGCTTCTGCATTTCCCTGAGAGTTTGCAGCAGACTCATGTCTTTGATTGCCTTGACCTTCTCCGGATTAGCCTCGATCCCTCTGTGGGACACAAGGAAACCCAGAAGCTTGCCGGAGGGAACACGGAACACGCACTTCTCGGGGTTGAGCCGCAGGTCCACTTCACGAAGGCCCGCGAAGGTTTGTTCCAGGTCCTGTATCAGAGTCTTTGCCTCACGAGACTTCACCACTATGTCATCGACATAAGCCTCAGTGTTCCTCCCGAGATGCCGGCCTAGTGCGATGTGCATCAGCCGCTGAAAGGTTGCGCCCGCGTTGTGCAATATGAACGGCATGCATCTGTAGCAGTACACCCCACATGGGGTCAGGAAAGCCGTCTTCTCCACATCTTCGACCGCCATCTTGATTTGGTGATAGCTCGAGAAGGCATCCAGGAAACACAACATGTCACACTCAGTAGTAGAGTCGACGATTTGATCGATGCGGGGGAGCGGGAACGGATCTTGCAGGCAAGCTTTGTTGAGTTTGGTGAAATTGATGCACATGCGCTCCTTCCCCCCTTCTTCAGCACACCAACAGGGTTCGCCAGCCATTCCGGACAGCGAACCTCGCGAATGACTCCCGTGGCTTACAGCTTGCGGGTTTCCTGGACGATGAAAGCTTGCTTCTCGGTGGACTACCGCCTTGCCTTCTGCTTCACGGGGTGTACGTTGGGGCATACGTTCATGTGACGCTTGATCACTTGCCTGGGGACCCCCGCCAGCTGCTTGGGTTCCCACGCGAACACCTCCTTGTTCGCGCGCAGGAACTTTACCAGGGCCTCCTCTTGCTCGGGATCGAGATTGGCACCTATGGTGAAGGTGGCGCTGGAGGACCCATCCTCATCGACTGGTACTTGCTTGGTCTCCGCTTTGTCTTGGGTGAACAACCGCTTCTTCTTGGTGGGCGCAGCCCCCTTAGCCTTGGGGGGATCGGTGCTGGCGGGCTGTGCTACTGCGGCTGCCTTGAAAGCGAGCTTGAGCGCCTGCAGGGCATCTTTTGCATCTCCGTCTATGGTGAGGACAACGCTGCTCCCGGGCATTTTCATTAGGTTGTAAGCCGGGTGGGTTGCTGCCATGAACTGGGCCAAAGCTGGGTAGCCGAGGATGGCATTGTACGGGAGGCCGATGGGGGCAATGTCGAAGTCGACCAGCTCCGTGCAGAAGTTGGCTTGGGTGCCGAACGTCACCGGGAGGCGGATCTGCCCCAAGGAGCCGGTGGGGCTGCCCCCGACGCCTGAGAAGGGCTGGCTGGGTCGGAGTCACTCCAGCGACACGTGGAGGAGGCTGAAGGCCTCAATTGAGATCACATTGAGGCTGGCCCCGCCGTCTATGAGGGTCCTGGTGACGGCCACCTGGCAGATGGTAGGAGTACACAGCATCGGAAGCGCACCCAAACAAGCAGTGTTGGCGGGGTGATCATCCAAGTCGAAGGTCAAGTCGGCCTTGGGTGCCGCCCAACCCGGAGGAGCTGGGAGGCGAGTCAGGGCAGCGCCGACCTGGCGGACGAACGACTTGACGTGGCGACTCGTGGGTGGTGCTTGCGAGCCAGCTAGGAGAGCCGTGACGACCGGGGGTGTCGGCGCCACGTGGTGGGCGAGGAAGAGGTTGCGCAGCTCCCCCCAGGAGACCACCGAAGACGCCGACAAGTGGAGAAGCCACATGCGTGGGACGCCGGTGAGTGCCACGGGCAGCCAGTTGGCCATGACCAAGTTGTCGCCCCGGCCTTGAGGATGGCCTCCTCATATGCTAGCAGGAAAGCTAGTGGATCCACCGCGCCGTCGTAGCATGGCGGCATCTGTGGCTTGAACTTGTTGGCCACCACACCTGTCGCAAGGCGGGGGTCAGGGCTCGGAGCCCCCAGGGCCTGGCACTGGGCTCTGCGGCCGGAGCGGGTGGCACGTTGCGCGTCATGAAGGCGATGCGCAGTGTTGATGGAGAATGGGCCGATGACATGGAGAGCTCCGGCGCACCCCTACCTGGCGCGCCAAATGTTGGATTTCGGGTTCCAGCAGACCCTTGAGGTTCAATCTCTGGGATGCGCGCGAAGATCTCTTCTCTACCTACCCACGTCCCAACGCCTCACTAAGAATCTAGGCTAGCAAGATGAACAACTCAAGGGACACGGAGTTTATACTGGTTCAGGCCACTATTGTGGTGTAATACCCTACTCCAGTGTGTGGTGTGTGGATTGCCTCAGGGGCTGATGATGAACAATACAAAGGAAGAACCGCCTCGCGAGGGGAGGAGTTCTTGTGTTGGTGTGGGTGGTTCTGGCTATTCGATTGGTCGATCTCCCGGGTGCCCAATGAGCTGTCCCGCCTACTATGGTGGCTAGCCCTATATATAGAGGCCTTGGTCCTCTCCCCAAATATTGAGCGAGAAAGGCGCCAACAATGGCCATTTTGAAGGGGAACATCTAGTACACTTATCCTGACTAAAGTTGGTCTTCGACTGCCAAAAGGCCCTGACGACGACGCTGTCTTGGGCTCCACGATGACTCCATCCTGCCGCCCTGCTGGTCTTGGTCTTGTTGCACCGAAACGGTAGCCTTTGCCTGATGCCTTGGTGTGTGCTTGATCCCTTTGCACCAAAGAGGAAACAAGGACACTGCGCAGGCCGGCGCCCGCCTGGTCTTGGTCGTCATGGCTTGCGTTGTGAGGACCTCGCGAGGTACGCTGCCTTGATCTCTCCGCCTCCTCGCGAGCCTGCCTGGTGAGGCCGTTCCCGAGGGAGTTTCCTGTCGTCCGCCCCGAGAGGCTTGGCCCCTTGCGAGGGTCTTGAGCTGGAGTTGATGAAGATGGGCCGCACTGGGCCACTGCCCGAGCCACGCCGCAGGCCGCAGACAGGCAAGTCTCGGGACCCCCATTCCCAGAATGCCGACACATCCTACTTTAAACCATGTCTCTTTATCCCTAGATATCAACGAATGTGAGGAAATAGACAATTCAGTAGGCATGCTACATGGACATATGTTCCGAAAGTGATTTTATTATGTAGTTGGCACTACAATACATGCTAATTTATTACAGTAGTTCACCAAAATAAGTTATGTATAAATGTTTAACCTACTTTGTTTGTTCTGGTCTCATTAGTAACTTATCTGGTACACTAATCTACAAGTTCAAACTTTCAGGAAGCTATGGAACAACTGATTGGACAACCACAACCACCTGAAGGTGATGAGGTTACCACAGGCACAATGTCACCTCTTGCTGCAGTGCATTAGTATCTCTCCACTAATAGTGCAAAAAGCACCTTCCTGCGTAATTCTGGGTTGGTTGTCAAGGTAACCTCGTCCAAATCGCCTACTAAACAAAATCTTCCTGCTAGACAGAGTGATATATCTGTGCTCTAGACACAAGTCCAATCCCTAATGGACGTCGTTTCGGAAACAAGAATAGTGGTTGACAAATGTCGTCAAGATATGAATGGTTTTGAAACCAGACTATCAGACATTCGCTTCGTTGTTCAAGAGCAATGGCGGAAAAAAGGTGAAGATCGTGCTGCTCCATCAGATTCTACAGCCTAAAACATTAGCACTCAGGTCAAATGATCTGTGCTTCTATAGATCTAATGGTGCTTTTATCTAGAAGGACTGTAAAGTTTATGCCAACAGGCCTTTTGTTGTATGGTTGGAATTTATTTTGTTGTGATACAACATTTATGATGCTGCCACAGGCTGCAGTAATTGCGACGCTATTTTTGTATAGTGTAGGTTTATCTTAGTAATGTATTCGGCCGAAAGCTTCGTAGGATCCCAACATGCCAACATTCGTCGGGCCCATTCCAATTGGGCTAAAAATGATTACGGGCCGAGATTGGCATGTAGCCCACTAAAAATATCTGGGCCTAAATCAGCATAAGCTTTCATGTTTTTCTGGTAGGCCTGTGCCCATAGTGGGCCTTTAATAGGCTTAAACATAATTTGGGCCCTCAGTAAAAATAGGCCGTTTACAGGTGTAAATATCTCGAGCCCATAAAAAACATGGGCCTTTAACAGACCAAAAGTGAGATTGGGCCCTGATTGTGCCAAATAACCCACTGGTCTTAGCAGGCCGAAATGGTGGCCCATTTACGATGCGGATCTTTGACAGGCCAAAATTCGGACAGGCCGTAAATGCGCCGACCTAATACACGGGCCTTTAACAGGCCGGAACTTTGGTCGAGCTAGTTTATCGTCATTTTTATATGGGCCGTTAATGGTCCTGATATGATGTTGGGCCACATATGGCCCATGGTTTTCGTGCGGCATTAACAGGCCGAAAATGACAACAGGCCGAAAGTGGCCCAAATCTATAGTGGGCCTCTAACAGGCCAATGTCGGACATGGCCGAATATGACCCAAATACTTCACGGTCATTTATGGGCCGAAAGTTTTGATGGCCTGTAAATGGGCCCAAATGAAGCAGGACCTTTAACAGGCCGGAAATACACCGGGCCGTAATTTGGCCCAATTACTTAGCGGACTGTTAACGGGCCAGAAGTGACCATGGGCTGCGTTGATGATAGGTTTAGGACAGGCTGTTGACGGGCCAATTTGACAGAGAATGTTGGGCCTTTAGCTGGACCGTCCCATTATGGTCTGCAGAGTCTTGTGGGCCTTTAGCTGGGCCGCCCATTGTGGTCCGCAAAATCTTGTGGGCCTTTATTTGGGCCAGCCCATTATGGTCTGTAAAATCAAGTGGGCCTTTAGCTGGGCCGACCCATTATGGTCCGCTAAATTTTTTGGGCCTTTAGCTGGGCTGGCCCATTATGGTCTGCAAAATCTTGTGGGCCTTTAGCTGGGCCGGCCCATTATGGTCCGCTAAATCTTATGGGCCTTCGGTTGGGCCGGCCCATTTAAACTTTATGGGCCATTTTTGGGCCAGTCCACGTGTCAACATATCATAGGCCCATCTCGAACGTTGGATGAGTGACACCTGTGCTGACGCGGAGCTGACACGTGTTTCCTCCAGCCGATGATGATTTTACACGTGGAATATCGGCATTGGTCGTGGCTGTTAGCGGTTTATTGGATCCAAAAACCGGACCCGATAGGTTAATGGCGGTTAACCCCGTCCCGTTATGATGGATGCCACGTGTCGGTCATCCTTGACGAAAGAACTTCTATGACGCGCGATTTATCGTCATGGAAGTGGACACTTCCGTGATGATAATTTTGGTAATGTCATGGAACACTTCTACGACAGTACAGGTATGACTATCTTGATTCTGTCATAAAATCGTCATGGATGTACATGCATGACAGAAAACGCGACCTACAGTGACAAACACGTATCATCACGGAAGTGTATTTTTTTTGTAGTGAAACGAGAGGCAAATGACAAATAATGTAAGTGCGAGGGAGATGAGTTTGTGATGGGTACTTGGTATGTCTTGACTTGAGCGAAGACCTCCTCGGCAACGGCGCCAGGAATCCTTCTTGCTACGTCTTGAGCTTGCATTGGTTTTCCTTGAGGAAAGGATGATGCAACAATAGTAGCGTAAGTATTTCGCTCAGTTTTTGAGAACCAAGGTATCAATCCAGCAGGAGGCTCCTCAAAAGTCCCACGCACCTACACAAACAAACAAGAACTCGCAACCAACGCAATAAAGGGGCTGTCAATCCCTTCACGGCCACTTGCGAAAGTGAGATCTGATAGAGATAATATGATAAGATAAATATATTTTTGGTATTTTTATGATATAGATTGGAAAAGTAAAGATGCAAATAAAAGTAGATTGAAAGATTATATGATAGGATATAGACCCGGGGGCCATAGGTTTCACTAGTGGCTTCTCTCAAGATAGCATAAGTATTACGGTGGGTGAACAAATTACTATCGAGCAATTAATAGAAAAGAGAATACTTATGAGATTATCTAGGCATGATCATGTATATAGGCATCACGTCCATGACAAGTAGACCAACTCCTGCCTGCATCTACTACTATTACTCCACACATCAACCGCTATCCAACATGCATCTAGAGTATTAAGTTCATAAAGAACAGAGTAACGCATTAAGAAAGATGACATGATGTAGAGGGATAAACTCATGCAATATGATATAAACCCCATCTTTTTATCCTCGATGGCAACAATACAATACGTGCCTTGCTGCCCCTGTTGTCACTGGGAAAGGACACCGCAAGATTGAACCGTTGCAAGAAAGATCAATCTAGTAGGCCAAACCAAACTGATAATTTGAAGAGACTTGCAAAGATAACTTAATCACACATAAAAGAATTCAGAGGAGATTCAAATATTTCTCATAGATAAACTTGGTCATAAAACCATAATTCATCGGATCTCGACAAACACACCACAAAAAGAGTTACATCAAATAGATCTCCAAGAAGATCGAGGAGAACTTTGTATTGAGAATCAAAGAGAGAGAAGAAGCCATCTAGCTAATAACTATGCACCCGAAGGTCTGTGGTAAACTACTCGCAACTCATCGGAGAGGCCTTGGAGATGATGTAGAGGGCCTCCATGGTCGATTCCCCCTCCGGCGGAGCACCGACGAAGGCTCCAAGATGGGATCTCGCGGATACAGAAGGTTGCGGCGGTGGAATTAGGTTTTTGTGGTCTGTTCTGATGTTCTCGGGGTACGTGGGTATATATAGGAGGAAGAAGTAGGTCGGTGGACGCTCGAGGGGCCCACAAGGGTGGGGGGTGCGCTGGGCTCCCTCGTGGCTACCTTCCTTGTTTCTTGACTTCGACTCCAAGTCTCTAGGTTTGCATTTATTCCAAAAAGATCGTTCTCGAAGGTTTCATCGCGTTTGGACTCCGTTTGATATTCCTTTTCTTCGAAACACTGAAATAGGCAAAAAAAAGCAATTCGGGCTGGGCCTCCGGTTAGTAGGTTAGTCCTAAAAATGATATAAAAGTGTAAAGTAAAGCCCATAAACATCCAAAACGGGTAATATAATAGCATGGAACAATAAAAAATTATAGATACGTTGGAGACGTATCACCCCTCCATCCTAGAGCTATCTTCAAGCGTCGTTCATGGCACTGTGGCGCACAGTAACTGGTAAGGATGCGATGGCATCCCGCCGCGCCGCGTTCCTCGCCGCTCGCGACCGCACACATGGTAAGGAAGCGATGGCATCTCGCCACGCCGAGTTCAGCGCCGCCGGCGGCCACACAGTTATGTGGGAGGACTTTGAGGCTACCATGGCTGAATGGGCGGTGGATCTAGAGGCGACCAAAGCCGCATAGGAGGATCGGAAAAGGCAGAAAGTAGTCAAGAAAAGAGAGTCCTACTGCCACAAGAAAGAAGAGGCCGCATGCCATGGTGAGGAGAGATTGGCGGAGATCGAAGCACGGTGGGCTGTCGCCTACAAGGCCGGGAAGGAGAACGCCGGCGTCTGGCCAGCATGCCCCAATGGTAGCATGTGAGAAGTAGTTTAAGTTTGTAGTATTAGAGAAAATTACCAGTAGTACTTTAAGTTTGTAGTATTAACGTACAATGTCGGTAAGAGCATCCTTTGAGGGCTTTCACCGTTGAGCAGCATGTGTGCCCATGTGCATTTTTTTGCGTTAATCATTAGAAGATCACAAAACACATAGTTTCTATGTCGTACTCGTGTGCGTTTTCTTGCGTTAATGATCCATAAGTCAGTTACATGTGCGATGGTTCCTAATAAACCAGGCGTATCATTGACCGAAAAATCAACTACACGTGTACAATTTTTTGGAGACGGGATATGCCAATTTTTTGTTTTCTCACACATGAGTATTTTTACGCATTTTGTCTGTGTTGTGTGTTTCCCCCGCCAAAGTTTCAAGTTTCGCAGCGAAATTTTCATTAGGTGCACGATTTCAGAATTTATTCCTCCAACCACATCCCCACCCATAAAATTTCCTCAGTATCTCCCCCACCCCCCCCGCGCCTCCCCCTACTGGCAGCTCAAACCGCCACCGCCGCAACCACAACTTCAACCACATCTATGTTCTGCTTGGATCCAGTCAGGTAACCCACCGATCTCTATCACGGCCCCAACCTGATTGCTTAAATGGCGCCTATGAAACATCCTCATGCCTCCAAATCCCCACCGCCCCTACCTCTAGAGCATCGCCGCGCAAGCCCAATCACATATGACGGGGAGGTCGAGGAGCTGATGGCGGTCCATGGCGGGATGGCCGCTGTGCGTGTTGACCCAGAGGAACACCCCGCCTCCACCGCCACCGACATGGTGCATGCTCTGGCCCAGAAGAAGTGCCCCGACGACTACCCCCCGGACTTAACAGGTATGATCTGACCAGCTAAATCTTACCAATACCACTTGCAATGGCTACGTTTTGTATGATTGATGTATTAATCATGTTCGTGCCTTGTTTATTTCAGTACTGCACACTGTGTGATGTTCACGTATTAACTGTCCAGTTCAATTTCACCAATACCAGCAACAAACTTACAATACATGACTCGGGATATCACTAGAGATGTTGCCCATTTGCTATTTTTGGTGGATGCTAACCGTGCTGTACTTAACATGCTTGTCCATGTACTTACGTAGGGTCATAACGGCCGATGTTATTGTTTGCCGTCGAGGTTAGCTGCATCCCATGTCTTACGGTATTTCACATCATTTATGCAATTGCACTTTAATTTCTACCATTTACTAGTTGCCTGTAGGTACACATGTCAGTGGCACTGATCCACGCTTCGACCCGGAGGAACAGCTCGCCTCTGCCGCCGCTGACTTTTGGTAGGCTCTGGCCAAGATGAAGTGCCCCAGCAACTACCTCTCAGGACTTACCAAGTATGTAATCACCAGTTCAATCTTAACAATACTAGTTGAAATTAATGGCTATGTTTTGTACGGTCGATGTATTAAGCATGTTCTAGTAAACATGCGCAACATGTTTTAGCTACTTTCCCTAGTTCGGCTGAGAGTCCCCTGATAAGAAGAGGGCTTTTAATGAGTTTAGCACATCGCCCAAAGGTGAGTGCCGGAAGATGTCCGCGGAGTTGAATTCAATGATCGGCGCCTGATCAGGTTCGATGGGCGCAGATGCACGCGGTTCGGAACCTATGCCGGAGACGAACACAGGCCCCGCTCGAGGTTGGATCTGTGTGCAGCTCTAGCGCTGCTGAGTCTGCGGCCTCCATGGCAGGGTTGAACTTCCCGTCCTTGGACGGCGCAATCTGCTCCGGATCCAGGGCCAGAGAAGTTACAGACGCTATCTCCTAGGCACGACCCGATATAGATTTAGGTCATGTTCATCGTAGCGGCAGGGAGCGGCTGCCATGGGCTCGAATCCGTTGAAGATCAAGTCTCCACAGATATCGACAACGTATTTCAAGCTTCCAAACCTGACCTGATGGCCAGGGGCGTAGCTGTCGGTCTACTCTAGATTGCCAAACGAGTTGGCCTGCAGTTCGAAGCCACCGAATACGAAGATCTGTCTGGGGAGGAAAACCTCCACCTGAACTGCATTGTAGTAGATGATTTATGGAGCCATCAAACCTTTTGGCGACTGATAACCCACAAGTGTAGGGGATCGCAATAGCTTTCGAGGGTAGAGTATTCAACCCAAATTTATTGATTCGACACAAGGGGATCCAAAGAATATTCTTAAGTATTAGCAGTTGAGTTGTCAATCCAACCACACCTGGATAACTTAGTATGTGCAGCAAAGTATTTAGTAGAAAAGTAGTATGATAATAATGGTAATAGTGGCAAAAGTGAAGATAGCAGTTTTGTAGTGATTGTAACAATAGCAACAGAAAAGTAAATAAGCGAAACACAATATGTGAAAAGCTCGTATGCATTGGATCAGTGATGGATAATTATGCCGGATGCGATTCCTCATGTAATAGCTATAACATAGGGTGACATAGAACTAGCTCCAATTCATGAATGTAATGTAGGCATGTATTCCGAATATAGTCATACGTGCTTATGGCAAAGAACTTGCATGACATCTTTTGTCCTACCCTCCCGTGCTAGCGGGGTCCTAGTGGAAACTAAGGGATATTAAGGCCTCCTTTTAATAGAGAACCGGAACAAAGCATTAGCACATAGTGAATACATGAACTCCTCAAACTATGGTCATCACCGAGAAGTATCCCGATTATTGTCACTTCGGGGTTGTTGGATCGTAACACATAATAGGTGACTATAGACTTGCAAGATAGGATCAAGAACACACATATATTCATGAAAACATAATAGGTTCAGATCTGAAATCATGGCACTCGGGCCCTAGTGACAAGCGTTAAGCATAGCAAAGTCATAGCAAAATCAATCTCAGAACATAGTGGATACTAGGGATCAAACCCTAACAAAACTAACTTGATTACATGGTAAGTCTCATCCAACCCATCACCGTCCAGCAAGCCTACGATGGAATTATTCACGCACGGCGGTGAGCATCATGAAATTGGTGATGGAGGATGGTTGATGATGACGATGGCGACGAATCCCCCTCTCCGGAGCCCCGAACGAACTCTAGATCAGCCCTCCCGAGAGAGATTAGGGCTTAGCGGCGGCTCTGTATCGTAAAACATGATGAAACTTTCTCTCTAATTTTTTTCTCCACGAAACGGAATATATGGAGTTGGAGTTGAGGTCGGTGGAGCATGAGGGGGCCTACGAGACAGGGGGGTGCGCCAAGGGGGGAGGGCGCGCCCCCACCCTCGTGGACAGGGTGTGGCCCCCCTAGCCTTGATTCTTTCGCCATTATTTTTTATAGTTTCCATAACTTATCTTCATGGATTTTCAGGTCATTCCAAGAACTTTTGTTTTCTGCACAATAAACAACATCATGGCAGTTCTGCTGAAAATAGGGTCAGTCCGGGTTAGTTTCATTCAAATCATGCAAATTAGAGTCCAAAACAAGGGCAATAGTGTTTGGAAAAGTAGATATGTTGGAGACGTATCAACTCCCCCAAGTTTAAACCTTTGCTTGTCCTCAAGCAATTTAGTTGATAAACTGAAAGTGATAAAGAAAAACTTTTACAAACTCTATTTGCTCTTGTTGTTGTAAATATGTAAAGCCAACATTCAAGTTTTCAGCAAGTATTATGAACTAACCATACTCACAATAACACTCAGGTCTCACAATTACTCATATCAATGGCATAATCAGCTAGCGAGCCATAATAATAAAACTCGGATGACAACACTTCCTCAAAACAATCATAATATGATATAACAAAATGGTATCTTGCTTGCCCTTTCTGAGATAGCAAAACATAAATGCAGAGCACCTTTAAAGATCAAGGACTGACTAAACATTGTAATTCATGGTAAAAGAGATCCAGTCAAGTCACACCCAATATAAACCAATAACAATGAATGCAAATGATAGTGTGCTCTCCAACGGGTGATTTTTAATAAGAGGGATGATGACTCAACATAAAAGTAAATAGATAGACCCTTCGCAGAGGGAAGCAGGTATTTGTAGAGGTGCCGGAGCTCGATTTTAAAATAGAGATGAATAACATTTTGAGCGGCATACTTTCACTGTCAACGCAACAACTATGAGATGGTGATATCTTCCATACTACATGCATTATAGGCAGTTCCCAAACACAATGGTAAAAGTTTATACTCCCCCACCACCAACAAGCATCAATCCATGGCTTGCTCGAAACAACGAGTGCCTCCAACTAACAACAACCCTGGGGGAGTTTTGTTTAATTATATTGATTTGCTTTGTTCTTTTTGGATCATGGGACTAGGCATCCCGGTTACCGGCCCTTTCTCGTGAATGAGGAGTGGAGTCCACTCCTCTTGAGAATAACCCACCTAGCATGGAAGATATAGGCAGCCCTAGTTGAAACATGAGCTGCTCGAGCATACAAAACATAATTTCATTTGAAGGTTTGGAGTTTGGCACATACAAATTTACTTGGAACGACACGTAGATACCGCATATAGGAAGGTATGGTGGACTCATATGGAAGAACTTTGAGGTTTAAGGAGTTTGGATGCACAAGCAGTATTCCTGCTTAGTATAGGTGAAGGCTAGCAAAACACTGGGAAACGACAAACTGAGAGAGCGACAATAGTCATGAACATGCATTAAAATTAATTCACACCGAGTACAAGCATGAGTAGGATATAATCTACCATGAACATAAATATCATGAAGGCTATGTTGATTTTTTTAAACTACATGCGTGAACATGTGCCAAGTCGAGTCACTCAATTCATTCAAAGGAGGATACCATCCCATCATAACACATCATAATCATTTTAGTAGCATGTTGGCACGCAAGGTAAACCATTATAACTCATAGCTAATTAAGCATGGCACAAGTAACTATAATCTCTAAATGTCATTGCAAATATGTTTACTTCATAATAAGCTGAATCAGGAACGATGAACTGATCATATTTACAAAAACAAGAGAGGTCGAGTTCATACCAGCTTCTCTCATCTCAATCAGTCCATCATATATCGTCATTATTGCCTTTCACTTGCACAACCGAACGGTATGTATAATAATAATAGTGCACGTGCACTGGACTAAGCTGGAATCTGCAAGCATTCAACTCAAGAGAGAAGACAAAGTAATATGGGCTCTAAGTTAAATAAACAATCATGCATATGAGAGCCACTAAACATTTTCAATATGGTCTTCTACTCTCGACCCCCAAAGGAAAGAAAAGAAAATAAAACTATTTACATGGGAAAGCTCCCAACAAGCAAAAGAAGAATGAGAAATCTTTTTGGTTTTTCATTTTAATTACTACTACGAGCATGGAAATTAAACTAACTAATTTTTTTTGGTTTTTCTTAAGGTGTATCAAACACACAAGAAGAAAACTAGAGAAAGAAAATTAAACTAACATGGATAATACAATGAAAGAGTATGAGCACCGACAACTAGAATAGTGTGTGAAGATGAATGTAAAGTCGGTGAGAAATACGTACTCCCCCAAGCTTAGGCTTTTGGCCTAGGTTGGTCTAAGGCCAAGGGTAGCCTGGCTGATATCCATAGTTGTAACTGGGGTCGTACTGAGATGCAGCAGCAAATGCTTCCTAAGATGCGGCATGTTGGCGAGACGCCTCCGCTCTCCCCTCGTGTTCAGCTGCCTCCTCCCTGGTAAGAACATATCTTCGTTTTGCCTGGAAATCAACAAGGAAAGGAGCAGGGAGAGTAACATGGACAGAGCTATGTCTGTCAAAGATTAGTCGATAATGGAGGAATTGTTCATTCCTCAAAAGAAAATGATGTTTGACCATCGCATCATAATCTAAATAAGCAGGAGGCAACACCATATCCCCCTCTCATGGGGCTATACCAAGATAATTAGCCACATGGGTCGCATAAATTCCTCCAAATAAATCTCCAGCCGTACCATTATTATGCAACCTACGTGCAACTATTGCCCCCAAGTTGTAATCTTTATTACCTAACACAACGCTCTTGAGGACACAAAGATCAGGGACTCACATATGACATGCTTCATCTTTACCATTAATGCATCTACCAATGAAGAGAGCAAAATAATGTATAGCAGGAAAATGAATGCTCTCTATGGTAGCTTGTGCTATGTCCCTAGATTCTCCCACAGTAATACTAGCAAGAAAGTCTTTATATTCAGATTTGTGGGGATCATTAACATTGCCCCACTGCGGGAGTTTGCAAGCAGTTGTAAAATCTTCTAAGTCCATGGTATAAGATTTATCATAGATATTAAACAGGACACTCTGAGAATTATGTGAACATTTATATTTAAACCTTCTCACAAATGAATCAGTTAATTGATAGTACTGAAGACACTTATCTTGTAAGAAGTCCTCAAGATCGGCATTACGCACATATGCGTCAAATTCATCCTTAAAGCCTGCATTGACCATAAAATCGTCTGATGGCCACTCACAAGCTCGCACTTCTGCGTCCCTCGGTAGTTCATCGTCTTGCTCACGCATAGCAAGTCTGGGTCCTTTCTTTATTGAGGAACAACCTTGATACATTCTCCTAGACATATTTCTTTTTCTGAAAAATTTCTGAAATTTTAGTAACTTCAAAATAAAAGTGAATAAAACTAAACAAGATTGGTAGCAACCACTCCTACAAGTGCGTAGAGCCTATATCATGCATCAGAATTGCTTGGGACCTCATAAATTTGATATTCAAGATCAAGAACAGGGTCACCTATGCAGCAAAATTTTGCAATGAATAAAGCACTAGAACAAAAACTAATTGGATCAATGGAGGAGTCACATACCAAGCAACAATGTCCCAAAGCACTTTTATGAATGGAGCTTTGAGCAAGGAGATCAAAAATCGCAGCAAAATGAGCTAGAACTCGTGCTTGAGCTGGATGAGGATTTTTTGGGAAGAAGATGGGGTGTGTGGGTGCAGGAATAAGTGGAGGGGGACCACCCTGGGCCCACGAGACAGGGGGGCGCGCCCAGGGGGTGTGGACGCGCCCTCCACCCTCGTGGCCAGGTGCTTGCCCCTCCTGCAGTGTTTTCAGTGCCTAAAATCCTCAAATATTCCATAAAAATCATACTAAATTTGCAAGGCATTTGGAGCACTTTTATTTTCGGGATATTTTTTATTGCACGGATAATTCAGAAAACAAATAGATAATATTATTATTGCTTTATTTATTTGAAATAACAGAAAGTAAAAAGAGGGTACAGAAGGTTGTGCCTTCTAGTTTCATCCATCTCATGATCATCAAAATGAATCCACTAACAAGGTTGATCAAGTCTTGTTAACAAACTCGTTCCGAATAACACGGAACCGGAGAAATTTCGAATGACAGTAGGTTACCTCAATGGGGATATGAACATCCCCAACAATAAGAACATCATAATTTTTCTTGAAAGTAGGAAGAGGAAATTCAAAACCTCCAATAATGATAGTTGGAACTTTTCCAATAGAATTGATGCTATGAACTTGAGATTGTTTCCTCGGAAAGTGTACCGTATGCTCATTACCATTAACATGAAAAGCGACATTGCCTTTGTTGCAATCAATAACAGCCCCTGCAGTATTCAGAAAGGGTCTACCAAGGATAATCGACATACTATCGTCCTCGGGAATATCAAGAATAACAAAGTCCGTTAAGATAGTGACGTTTGCAACCACAACAGGCACATCCTCACAAATGCCGACAGGTATAGCAGTTGCTTTATCAGCCATTTGCAAAGATATTTCAGTAGGTGTCAACTTATTCAATTCAAGTCTATGATATAAAGAGAGAGGCATAACACTAACACCAGCTCCAAGATCACATAAAGCAGTTTTAACATAGTTTCTTTTAATGGAGCATGGTATGGTTAGTACCCTTGGATCTCAAAGTTTCTTTGGTATTTCACCCTTAAAAGTGTAATTAGCAAGCATGGTGGAAATTTCAGCTTTCGGTATCTTTCTTTTATTTGTAATGATATCCTTCATATACTTAGCATAAGGATTCACTTTAAGCATATCAGTTAAGCTCATACGTAAGAAGATAAGTCTAATCATTCCAGCAAAGCGCTCAAAATCCTCATCATCCTTTGTCTTGGATGGTTTAGGAGGAAAGGGCATGGGTTTCTGAACCCATTGTTCTCTTTTTCTACCATGCTTCCTAGCAACAAAGTCTCTCTTATCATAACATTGATTCTTTGATTGTGGGTTATCAAGATCAACAGCAGATTCAATCTCTACATCATTATTTTTGCTAGGTTGAGCATCAACATGAACATTATTATTAACACTATCACTGGGTTCATGTTCATCACCTGATTGTGTTTCAGCATCAGAAATAGAAATATCATTGGGATTCTCAGGTGTGTCTACAATAGGTTCACTAGAAGAATGCAAAGTCCTATCTTTTTTCTTTTTCTTCTTTTTAGAAGAACTAGGTGCCTCTAAATTATTTCTCTGTGAATCCTGCTCGATTCTCTTAGGGTGGCCTTCAGGATACAAAGGTTCCTGAGTCATTCTACCAGTTCTAGTAGCCACTCTAACAGCAAAGTCATATTTATTATTTAATTCATCGAGCAAATCACTTTGAGCTTTAAGTACTTTCTCAGCTTGAGTGGCAACCATAGAAGCATATTTTCTAATGAGTTTAAGTTCACCTTTAACTCTAGCCATATAATCACTCAAGTGTCCGATCCCGAAAGCATTATTCTTTAATTCTCTACCAACATAAGCATTAAAACTTTCTTTTCTAGCCATAAAGTCATCAAATTCATCTAACATTGGCTATGAAATTTAGTAGAGAGAATTTCAACTTTATCATATATATAGAGAGAATTTACCTTTACTACGTGTGTCGGGTTATCAAGAAAATGTGGTTCTTCAACAGGCGGTATATTAAGACCATGTATTTCTTCAATAGGAGGTAAATTCTTAACATCTTCAACTTTTATACCTTTTTCTTTCATTGATTTCTTTGCCTCTTGCATATCTCCAGGACTGAGAAATAGAACACCTCTCTTCTTCGGAGTGGGTTTAGAAATAGGCTCAGGAGTTGGCCGATAACCCACAAGTGTAGGGGATCGCAACAACTTTCGAGGGTAAAGTATTCAACCCAAATTTATTGATTCGACACAAGGGGAGCCAAATAATATTCTTAAGTATTAGCAGTTGAGTTGTCAATTCAACCACACCTGGATAACTTAGTATCTACAGCAAAGTATTTAGTAGCAAGGTGGTATGATAATAATGGTAACAGTGGCAAAAGTAAAGATAATAATTTTGTAGGAATTGTAACAGTAGCAACAGAAAAGTAAATAAGCGAAGCACACTATGTGAAAAGCTCATAGGTATTGGATCAGTGATGGATAATTATGTCGGATGTGATTCCTCATGTAATAGCTATAACATAGGGTGACACAGAACTAGCTCTAGTTCATCAATGTAATGTAGGCATGTATTCCGAATATAGTCATACGTGCTTATGGAAAAGAACTTGTATGACATCTTTTGTCCTACCCTCCCGTGGCAGCGGGGCCCTAGCAGAAACTAAGGGATATTAAGGCCTCCTTTTAATAGAGAACCAGAACACAACATTAGCACATAGAGAATACATGAACTCCTCAAACTATGGTCATCACTGAGAAGTATCCCGATTATTGTCACTTCGGGGTTGTCGGATCATAACACATAATAGGTGACTATAGACTTGCAAGATAGGATCAATAACACACATATATTCATGAAAACATAATAGGTTCAGATCTGAAATCATGGCACTCGGGCCCTAGTGACAAGCATTAAGCATAGCAAAGTCATAGCAACATCAATCTCAGAACATAGTGGATACTAGGGATCAAACCCTAACAAAACTAACTTGATTACATGGTAAATCTCATCCAACCCATCATCGTCCAGCAAGCCTATGATGGAATTACTCACGCACGGCGGTGAGAATCATGAAATTGGTGATGGAGGATGGTTGATGATGACGACGACGACGAATCCCCCTCTCCGGAGCCCCGAACAGACTCCAGATCAGCCCTCCCAAGAGAGATTGGGGCTTGGCGGTGGCTCCGTATCGTAAAGCGCGATGAAACTTTCTCTCTGATTTATTTCTCCATGAAACGAAATATATGGAGTTGGAGTTGAGGTCGGTGGAGCCTCAGGGGGCCCACAAGATAGGGGGGCGCGCCCAGGGGGGGTGGGCGCGCCCCCCACCCTCGTGGACAGGGTGTGGGCCCCCTGGTCTTGATTCTTTCGCCAGTATTTTTTTATTTTCCAAAACTTGTCTCCGTGGATTTTCAGGTCATTCCGAGTATTTTGTTTTCTACACATAAAACAACATCATGGCAGTTCTGCTGAAAACAGCGTCAGTCCGGGTTAGTTTCATTCAAATCATGCAAGTTAGAGTCCAAAACAAGGGCAAAAGTGTTTGGAAAAGTAGATACGTTGGAGACGTATCAACTCCCCCAAGCTTAGACCTTTGCTTGTCCTCAAGCAATTCAGTTGATAAACTGAAAGTGATAAAGAAAAACTTTTACAAACTCTATTTGCTCTTGTTGTTGTAAACATGCAAAGCCAGCATTCAGGTTTCAGCAAACATTATGAACTAACCATACTCATAATAACACCTAGGTCTCACAATTACTCATATCAATGGCATAATTAGCTAGCGAGCCATAATAATAAAACTCAGATGACAACACTTTCTCAAAACAATCATAACAAGATATAACAAAATGGTGTCTCGCTAGCCCTTTCTGAGACTGCAAAACATAAATGCAGAGCACCTTTAAAGATCAAGGACTGACTGAACAATGTAATTCATGGTAAAAGAGATCCAGTCAAGTCATACCCAATGTAAACCAATAGTAATGAATGCAAATGACAGTGTGCTCTCCAGCGGGTGCCTTTTAATAAGAAGGTGATGACTCAACATAAAAGTAAATAGATAGGCCCTTCGCAGAGGGAAGCCGGGATTTGTAGAGGTGCCAGAGCTCGATTTTCAAATAGAGATTGAATAACATTTTGAGCGGAATACTTTTGCTGTCAACGCAACAACTATGAGATGGCAATATCTTCCATACTACATGCATTATATGCAGTTCCCAAACAGAATGGTAAAAGTTTATACTCCCCCACCACCAACAAGCATCAATCCATGGCTTGCTCGAAACAACGAGTGTCTCGAACTAACAACAACCCTGGGGGAGTTCTGTTTAATTAAATTGATTTGCTTTGATCTTTTTGGATTATGGGACTGGGCATCCAGGTTACCGGCCCTTTCTCGTGAATGAGGAGTGGAGTCCACTCCTCTTGAGAATAACCCACCTAGCATGGAAGATATAGGCAACCCTAGTGAACATGTGCCAAGTTGAGTCACTCAATTCATTCAAAGGAGGATACCCTCCCATCATACCATATCATAATCATTCTAATAGCATGTTGGCACGCAAGGTAAACCATTATAACTCATAGCTAATCAAGCATGGCACAAGCAACTATAATCTCTAAATGTAATTGCAAATATGTTTACTTCATAATAAGCTGAACCAGGAACGATGAACTCATCATATTTACAAAAACAAGAGAGGTCGAGTTCATACCTACTTCTCTCATCTCAATCAGTCCATCTTATATCGTCATTATTGCCTTTCACTTGGACGACTGAACAATGTGTATAATAATAATAGTGCACGTGCATTGGACTAAGCTGGAATCTGCAAGCATTCAACTCAAGAGAGAATTCAAAGTAATATGCGCTCTAAGTTAAATAAACAATCATTCATATGAGAGCCACTAAACATTTTCAGTATGGTCTTCTACTCTCGACCCCGAAAGGAAAGAAAAGAAAATAAATCTATTTACACGGGAAAGCTCCCAAAAACAAGAAGAAGAATGAGAAATCTTTTTGGGTTTTCATTTTAACTACTACTACAAGCATGGAAATTAAACTAACTAATTTTTTTGGTTTTTCTTAAGCTTCAACAAACACATAAGAAAAAGGCTAGAAAAAGAAAATTTAACTAGCATGGATAATACAACGAAAGAGTATGAGCACCGCCGACTAGAATAGTGTGTGAACATGAATGTAAAGTCGGTGAGAAATACGTACTCCCCCAAGCTTAGGATTTTGGCCTAAGTTGGTCTATTGCCACGGACCGCGGCTACTCTCCCCGGTGTACTAAGGGGTGTAATCAGGATACCACTGGCTGGCCGTCTCTTCCGGATCCCACTGGTAAGATGATGCTCGATAAGGGTCAAGTGTAGGTTCCAACTCAGGCTCAGGTTCTGGAGTGAATGCTTGGCCTCGATGAGCGTACATGATTGATCTGGTCGCGGAGGAAGTCGGTGAGGCTTCCGCTATACGAGGGAGATTATATTTGGCCTTTTCCTTCTCTTTAGCTTGTTTTTCCTGGGAGCCTTGGCTAGAAGAGCCCCTCAAAAATCTCCTTAACATTTTCTGAAAATTTCTGAAATTTTAGTAACTTCAAAATAAAAGTGAATAAAACTAAACAAGATTGGTAGCAACTACTCCTACAAGTGCCTAGACCCGATATCATGCGTTAGAATTGCTTGGGACCTCAAAAATTTGACATGCAAGCTCAAGAACAGGGCCACCTATGCAGCAAAATTTTGCAATGAATAAAGCACTAGAACAAAAACTAATTGGATCAATGGAGGAGTCACATACCAAGCAACAATCTCCCAAAGCAGTTTTATGAATGGAGCTTTGAGCAAGGAGATCAAAAATTGCAGCAAAATGAGCTAGAACTCATGCTTGAGCTGGATGAGGATTTTTTTGGGAAGAAGATGAAGTGTGTGGGTGCAGGAATAAGTGGAGGGGGGCCACCCTGGGCCCACAAGACAGGGGGGCGCGCCCAGGGGGTGTGGGCGTGCCCTCCACCCTTGTGGCCAGGTGCTTGCCCCTCCTACAGTGTTTTCAGTGCCTAAAATCCTCAAATATTCCATAAAAATCATACTAAATTTGCAGGGCATTTGGAGCACTTTTATTTTCGGGATATTTTCTACTGCACGGATAATTCAGAAAACAGACAGATAATACTATTTTGTTTTATTTATTCTAAATAATAGAAAGTTAAAAGAGGGTACAGAAGGTTGTGACTTCAAGTTTCATCCATCTTATGATCATCAAAATGAATCCACTAACAAGGTTGATCAAGTCTTGTTAACAAACTCATTCCGAATAACACGGAACCGGAGAAATTTTGAATAACACCAAGTTACCTCAACGGGGATAGGAACATCCCCAACAATTAGAATATCATACTTTTTCTTGACAGTAGGAAGAGGAAATTCAAAACCTCCAATAATGATAGTTGGAACTTTTCCAATAGAAATGATGCTTTGAACTTGAGATTGTTTCCTCGGAAAGTGTACCGTATGCTCATTACCATTAACATGAAAAGTGGCATTGCCTTTGTTGCAATCAATAACAGCCCCTGCAGTATTCAAAAAGGGTCTACCAAGGATAATCGACATACTATCATCCTCGGGAATATCAAGAATAACAAAGTCCGTTAAGATAATGACATTTGCAACCACAACAGACACATCCTCACAAATGCCGACAGGTATAGTAGTTGATTTATCAGCCATTTGCAAAAATATTTCAGTAGGTGTTGATACGTCTCCAACATATCTATAATTTTTGATTGCTCCATGCTACTTTATCTACTGTTTTGGTCTATATTGGGCTTTATTTTCCGATTTTATATTACTTTTGGGACTAACCTATTAACTGGAGGCCCAACCCAGAATTGCTGTTTTTTGCCTATTTCAGTGTTTCAAAGAAACGGAATATCAAATGGAGTCCAAACGGAATGAAACCTTCGGGAACGTGATTTTCTCACCGAACGTGATCCAGGAGACTTGGACCCTACTCCAAGAAGTGCCAGAGGCAGTCACGAGGGTGGAGGGCGCGCCCCCCTGGGCGCGCCCCCTACCTCGTGGGCCCCCTGTTGCTCCACCGACGTACTCCTTCCTCCTATATATACCTACGTATCCCCAACAGATCAGAGACGGAGACAAAAACCTAATTCCAGCGCCGTAACCTTCTGTATCCACGAGATCCCATCTTGGGGCCTGTTCCGGAGCTCCACCGGAGGGTCATCTACCACAGAGGGCTTCTACATCAACACCATGCATAGCCTCTCCGATGAAGTGCGAGTAGTTTACTTCAGACCTTCGGGTCCATAGCTAGTAGCTAGATGGCTTCTTCTCTCTTTTTGGATCTCAATACAATGTTCTCCCCCTCTCTTGTGGAGATCTATTCAATGTAATCTTCTTTTTGCGGTGTGTTTGTTGAGACCGATGAATTGTGGGTTTATGATCCAGTATTATCTATGGAAATATTTGAATCTTCTCTGAATTCTTTTATGTATGATTGAGTTATCTTTGCAAGTCTCTTCGAATTATCCGTTTGGTTTGGCCAACTAGATTGGTAGTTCTTGCAATGGGAGAAGTGCTTAGCTTTGGGTTCAATCTTGCGGTGTCCTTACCTAGAGACAGAAACGGTTGCAAGGCACGTATTGTATTTGTCGGGTGGTTGGTGCGACATATGCCAACAGATGGCTTATCATTGTGGGAGCGAGTAAGACATCGCCGGTGCCTGGAAACGGGATGAGGCGAAGACATGCACGCCGGCGAATCATACCCAGCTCCGGGGCTCTCCATGGAGATAACACCCCTACTGCTGCTCTGCAGGGTCTCCGCATGATCACTAGATGGATAAGTTGCTACAAGCTGCTCCTAGTGCTGTTCGGTGAGAGGAAGAAGAAGGGCACGGCTAGCTCCTCTCTTCCCTCTTCGTGGTGGCTAAAACTATCAGAGTCCCCCCTTTGCATGGGCATCCCGAGGGGTTTATATAGGCCTACCACGCGGGGGAACATTGGTAATCCGTCCTGGGCGTGGACCCAGGCCGTCAGTGTCTACATCCGCCGACTTCTGGGGCCCACCGACTGGTGGGTCCCGCCGGCTACCGGCCCCACCGCTTGGGGGGTCTTGTTGGGGGCTGGTTACTGTCGCCTCGCCTCTGATGACGAGGGCTTGGTCGAGGTAAGCATGGCTACAGTGCCGCCGCCTTGCGGGCACTCACTGTAGCCTTACCTCATCTTGTCTGCTTGATGGTGCGCGAGCCCCGAGGAGGAGGGGCAAGCCGGCTGTAGGAAGTTGGCCTGGCCTTAGGCTGGCTAGGGGAGGCCAGGCCGCCTTCGGACGTCTCTCTGACCGAAGGGGCCCGCCGCCTCTGGGCCGTACCAGCGGCCCGTCGTGGATAGCTTCACGGTTCGCATGGCAACAATGCCTCGCAGTACATGACACGTCCGCCCTGTATGGCGTACTGTAGCCATGCTTGTTCTGAGATTCGGGGATGGCAACGTCCACTGTAGCCACGCCCCGTCTCGTCACTATTATGGGGGGTTGACTATGGGGTACGGCCCATGGCCGCCTGCCATGGGCCGGCTTTCTTGGAGCCGGTCCTTCATGGGCCGGCTTTCTTGAAGCCGGTCCTTCATGGGCCGGCTTTCTTGGAGTCGGCCCTGCTGTGGCGTCCTCCGAAGATCGTTTATGGCAGGGCCGCCTTCCGCTAGTCGGCCCTGGTGATAGCCGGCCAGAAGAAGGCGGCCCCGTGTCTTGGGCGCCTCAAGGCCCCGTCGGCCCATTGTTTTTTCTGAGGGACAAAGGGAGACGGTTAGGCTACCCGTGGTCATTTACTCCGACAGTAGTCCCCGAAGCTGGTTGGCCTTCGCGGCTGAAGGGGGGAACGAGAAGCTCGGCCAACTTCCTATCCCGAAGAGTCGGCGGCTAGGAGCCGGCCTCCCTTGCGCGTGCCTTCTCGGCGAAGCCTTCCCAAACCCCTAAGGTGGGAAAATAGCTGGCGCGCCATCCAAGCGGCGGGCTGGCCGCCCGCCACCCACGCGCTGCATGGCTCCCTTCGACTGGAAGGGCCTGCCAGCCCACGCACGCGATGAGACGCCGCTGCAGGCCAGGGCCCACCACTTCCGCGCCTCGGCCCGCGCGCGGATTTTTTTTGGCCCGAAACCGTCCGCACGTCTTGCGGCGGCGGTTCCCGCTCGCCATCAAGGCGTGATAATCGCGGGACGTGGGGGAGTGGGCGCAGTTAATCCCACGCCCCCCCGCGCCTCGCCTCCTCGGCTTCGCCGCACGAGGCTATAAGTAGGGGCGGGGAGGGGGAGCAGCAGTTGTTCCCACGCTCACCCTCGCCCCGCCTCCTCCCTTTCTTCCTCGCCTCGGCAGCCCTTCGCCGCGCTCTTGCTCCGCCATTCTTTTATTCTTCCCAGCGTGCCGCAGACCCGCTGCCTCCGCGCCGAGCGCTCTCCGCCGCCCTGCTTGCCGTCATGGCTCCGACGTCAAGCTCTTGGGATGGCTCCACCATCCGCGACGACCACATTGATTTCCTCCACAAGACGCGGCGGCTGCCCGGCGAGCATCTTGTGCGAGTCCGTCTTGCGCTAGCGAGGGAGGTTTCGCCGGCGCCGGAGGAAGGCGAGCGAGTAATCTTCTACTCGCACTGCCTTCGCGGCATCGGCCTCCCCGCGAGCGGCTTCTTCAGCTCATTTCTCGAATTCTACCAGCTTTAGCCGCACCACCTCACCCCAACACGGTGCTGCTGCTGTCGGCCTTCGTCTCGTTGTGCGAGGGCTTCCTCGGCGTCCTCCCTACAATCGAGCTCTGGGGGAGCTCTTCCAATCCAAGCTCGGCACGGTCGCCGCGGGCGTGCCGGCTCCGTGCGGCGCCTTCATCGCCATAAGGAGGTCCACCGCCGACAACCCCTTCCCGCCTATCGCGCTGATCCAGTCGGTGAAGCTCTGGCAACGTTGTTACTTTTACGTGAAGAACGTTGCCCCGAGCGGCGATTATGTCAATCTGCTGGCCTACATGGCCGGCCCGCCGGCTGCGAGGCCGGCTTCATGGTCCTACCGGGCCAGGTCGCTGACGCCGGCTGGAGCCGGTGCCATTGCCCGACTTTGGGTGTTGGTCCAGTCGGAGCGCCTGACCGGGCCCAACTTGAACGCCGCCTTCATCGAGCGCCGGGTTCTCCCGCTTCAGGGCCGCCCTCATCTGATCTGTCAGACGAGCGGCCGCTTCGACCCAAGCCGGCTCAGCACCAGGGAGATGCCTCACGACGAGGTGTCGTACATGGTGAACTACATCGCCAACTGCAAGCTCACCGAGGACTGGCAGTATGGCAAGGCACCGTACTCTCGCGCCAATCCACCACCTTTGGTAAATTTTCTTTCTTCCTTTGTTGCCCAATTTTCTTTTCTGGCCGACTCTTGATCAGTCAGTTTGTCTTTAATTAGAATCCTCTCCTTCATCCTTCGGCCGGGACCGCGGGGCCGGAGCGCGAGTTCGCCCCCGACCGTGAGGCGGATGACTCTGAGGACGCCGACTTGGGGGCGGTCGCCCTGGACGACGACAACGCGGGGGGCGGCGGCGAGACAGGCGGCTCCGGCTTCACTACCGGCTTTGACGATTGGCCCGATGATGACGAGGCCGATCCCATTCCGCGCCGCCACCCGGCTACCGATCCCCAAGGTGCCGGCCCATCCGGTGGGCCGACTGCGCGAGGCGGCGCACAGAAGCGCCGAGCGGCGCCGACTCTCATCGGAGGCCGGCCGAAGAGGCCCAAGGGGTCTGCAGCGGCGACCAAGCAGGACGAGGCGGCCGTGAAGGCGGCCCACTTCCGCAAAGTGGTGAAGCAGCCGCAAGCGGTCTTGGCGTAAGGTTTGGCCGTTACATACTTTTTCTTCCTTTCTTTAGTCGATGTTCTTCTAAGCCCCTTTCTCCATTTTGCCAATCAGGGCCCCGCTTTCTCTTGAGCGGACTACCGCCGCCTCCATAGTCGGCGGAGCGGGAGGATCTGCCGGCTCCCGTCGCACAGACCCCCGCTCCGAGCTTCAGGCGGCGACGGAGCGGAACACGCGGGAGGCGCGGGAGGAGCGGGAGGTGGAGGAGCGAAGGGCAGCCGCCGCGGCGTCGGCCCAGGAGACGACGGTGGAGTCGGCCAAAGCGCACTCCGACGCCGCAGCCAGGGCCCGGGCGGAAGCCGAAGCCGCAGAGAAGGCGGCGGAGGCCCTGCGCGTCCAGCCTCCGCAACTTGTCATCCCCCTCCGCTCCGTGCTCCCGGACGTTCCGGTGCCCCCTATGGAGGAAATCGGCCGCGACCCGCCAGCGACGGAGAGGGAGGGGGGCGACGTAGTCGTCCCGAAGGGAGAAGTGGTGCCGCCTCCGTCGGCCGGGACGGGCCAAGGCGGCTGGCCCGAGGTGACGCCTGAGCAGCCGGCGGGAGGAGAGCCGACTACAACGGCCGATCTTGTAGTCCTGTCGCCGACTCGCCAGCGTGCGGGGAGGGCGGCTTCAGAGTCGAATCCGCAGAGGGGGGCTGGCTCCAGCTCGTTGTCGCATGACCTGGAGTCAGCCACAGCTAGCTCGCCGGGGTGGACGCCAGGAGGTGGGATGGTCACGCTGAACTTGGCGGCGCAAGATGTTCGCAGCCGGCTTCAGGCTCGAGCCACCACGCTGCAGCAATGTACCCGGGAGTTTCTTGCGACATGGGCGGTCGTTCGGGTGAGTTTTCTTGCTCATGATTTTTTTTGTGGGGGCGCGTCAGCGCACCCACTGGGTGTAGTCCCCGAGTTCCGAGCCGGCTACTGAGCAGGCGGCTTGGAACTTCTTCGAAGACTTTGCCTTACTGATTTGCTTTTGCCTTCGCAGGATTACCACAACCTCCACGCCGCTACCTTCAACTCCCAGGTCCGGGAGGCAAATCAAAGGGTCGCCGATCTGACGGAGAGCCGGCGTGAGTGTCTTTATCTTTTTATCTCATGTGGGGGCGCGTCAGCGCACCCACTGGGTGTAGTCCCCGAGATTCGGGCCGACTGCTGAGCAGTCGGGTCGGATCTTTCTTGCCGACTTCTTTCTTAACTTCTTCTTTCCATATTGGCAGGAGCCAATGCTGACTTGAGGCAACAGCTGGGTGTGGCCCAGACTGCCCTTCGCACCAGGGAGGGCGAGCTCAGTGCTCTGGCTCTGGAGCGTGACCGCCTGGCCAAGAGGCTGGCCGACCAGGAGGAAAGCCACAAGGCGGCCCTGAAGGCGGCGCAGGACAGTGAGGCCGCCCTCAAAGCCGAATACGAGACTGAGGCGGCGGGCTGGGCCGAGGCAAGGCAAGCTCTGAGTGAAGGCTACGGCCGAGTCGAGGATTTGGTTGATGGTAGGCCTTCTTCTTCTTCACTTTGCTTGTTCCTTGTAGGCCAGTTTATCTCCTGACTTGCTCTGTTTCTTTCTTCTTTGTGAAGAGTACTTTCCTGGCTATTCTGTCGCCGCCAACCTAGCCATCGAGGCTCATCGCGAGGCCCGGCGGTAGGCTGGGATTGAGATCGCACCAGGTGCAAATCGGTCGCTTGAGGAGCAGCTTCTGACGATCCAGGCCCGCCTTCAGCCGGCCCACCGCATGCTCTGCCAGCTTCAGCGAGTCGGAGCACAAGTGTTGGCCACCCTCTGGCCCGGCGAAGTAATTCCTCGCACCCCCAGCCGCACCGCCGACTGGCTGGAGGTAGCCATCGGCCGCCTTGAGGCCTGGAAGGCTTCAGCAGCTCGATCCGGCGCCCGCCGGGCGCTAGAGTTCGTCCGGGCTTGGTACCCTGGGCTGAACTTGGACCAACTGCGCACCTGGCGGCAGGAGGCTGACGACGAGCTGGAGGCGGTGCGGCCGGCTATCATCCAGCGTGCCTCGGCAATCGCCGACTTCACCGACACCAGTGCCTTTGCTCCTGAGGTGAACAAGGACGGCGTCACGCAGCCGGAAGAATGGTTCGGGCTGAACCCGGCCGATGGTGAAGACTCGGCGGAGGAGATTGACTCCAGCGACGAGGGCGAAGAGGAGGAGGAGGAGGAAGACGGCAAAGACGCCGTGCCGGATGTTGGAGCAGCCGGCCAGCCTCAGCCTCACCGTGCCTCCATCAACGAGGCGCGCGCGAATGCCTGCCTGCTGCCGGTGATGACCAGGCCGAGACTCGCTAGCCGGCCACTCCTCCAGCCGACACCGTCGTCTCAACCGATCTTCCCGACGCCCCGGGCGCTCCCTTGGCTTGATTTACTATCTTTATTTTCCTACTCGACACTCTTTGAACAGACTTGTTATCTTTGCGCAATTCCACCCACTGGGGGTGTATTCAAACTTTGTTGAATGCCGACATCTCAAAGGCCTTTTGTGTAAATATTAATATGTATGAGCTTGGCTTTCCATTCCTACTTGCTTTTGGTGTCTCGGCTTTTTCCTTTGCCGCCTTCCCTTGGGTGCCGCCTTCCCAGCCGGATAGCTGCTCTGCAGTCTGTGGCCGGGTAAGGAGTTCAGCCGTCTGGGAAGGCAAGTACTCAAGCTTTCTTAGATTGTAGCAGAGTAGGAAAGGAAGCCGGCCAGCCGGCTGCTTCAACAGCCGGTTGGCGAGGGGGGAAGCCGGCTTGTGTTATGTAAGTTCGTTAGTCCTTAGCCGTTTTTCATGTGAGCATCCTTTCCTCCTTCAACTCTCTCTAGTCGGTAGTCAATTCTTCGAGCTGTGCCTTTCGCAAGAGAGGGCTTGGATGTCGGCACACTAGTTGTCTGACTGCAGGTAGAACTTAGGCATAACTCAAGGCGGCAAGTCCCCGGGCCGACGTCGGACCCGGTGCCGGACGGAGAAAATAAGTGTGGTGGGGTAACCATGGGTATGACACCCGACATACATAGATAAAATAGGGTAGTCCCCGAGAACTCCTCGGGGAGCCCATTGTCTCATACTTAATACAAAAGGTAGCGTGATACATACTGCATTTTAACTGTAAAATCTTCGAAGAAGATTAGCGTTCCATGGGCGCTCCGACTCCTTGCCGGAGTTGTCTCTCTTGCATGCCTTTGGCTTCTGTGCGTCGATTAAGTAATAGGAGTAGTTTCCCAGAGCTCGGCTGATGACGAAGGGGCCTTCCCAAGGTGCTGAGAGCTTGTGCTGGCCGGCTGTTCGCTGTATCAGCCAGAGCACAAGGTCTCCCTCTTGGAAGGATCTTGGCTTCACCCTTCGGTTGTGGTAATGACGCAGACCCTGCTGGTAGATGGCGAACCGGCTGAGGGCTAGCAGTCGGCTTTCTTCCAGCAGGCCGACGCCGTCTTCTCTTGCTTCTTTAGCCTCTGCCTCCGTGTACATGGTGACCCGAGGTGAATCGAATTCGATGTCAGTTGGGATGACAGCCTCGGCACCATATACAAGGAAGAAAGGGGTGACGCCGGTTGACTTGTTTGGGGTAGTGCGCAGACTCCAGAGGACGGCCGGCAGCTCGTCGAGCCAGCAGCCGGCCGAACTGTCCAGCGGCACGACGAGTCGGGGCTTGATGCCGGAGAGGACGATGCCGTTTGCTCGCTCGACTTGGCCGTTGTACTGCGGGTGGGCAACGGACGCTAAGTCCAGACGGATGCCCTATGTCGCGCAGAAACGTGCCAGTGGTCCCTTGGCAAAATTTGTGCCGTTGTCGGTGATGATGCTGTGTGGCACGCCATACCGAGTTGTAATGTCCGCAATGAATGTTACGGCAGTCGGCCCATTCAGTTTCTTGATCGGCTTTGCTTCAACCCACTTGGTGAATTTGTCCATGGCGACAAGCAGATGTGTCATGCCGCCGCGCGCCGTCTTGAAAGGGCCGACCATGTCCAGTCCCCAGACAGCAAAGGGCCAAGTGATGGGGATGGTCTTAAGAGCCGAAGCCGGCAGGTGTTGCTTGGAGCCGAAGACTTGGCACCCTTTGCAGTATTTGACTAGTTCCTTGGCGTCCTCCAAAGCAGTCGGCCAGAAGAATCCATGGTGAAATGCTTTAGCGACGAGCGCCCTGGAGGCGGCATGGTGGCCGCATTCACCTTGGTGGATGTCTTTGAGGATTGCTATGCCTTTCTCCGGCTCGACGCAGCGCTGGAAGACTCCGGTAGCACTGCGCCTGACTAGCTCTTGGTTCATTATTGTGTAAGCTCCGGCTCGGTGTTGGACTTGTCTTGCCGAGATCTCGTCAGTCGGTAGCTCTCCATTTGACAGGAAACGGAGGATGGGATGGGCCCATGATGGAGCTGTAATTTCTTCGACTGCCAAAACGGCTGCTGCAACTAGGGTGGGCGGGCTGGGTTGTGAGGAGTTGGAGTCGGCCTCCGCCTGCTGTGTTGCTGCAGTCCCCGGGCCGGGTTCGACTATGGCAGTCCCCGAGCTGGCTGCCGAAGTCCCCGGGCCGCCTGGCTGGTCCCCGAAGTCGGATCCCACTGCGTCGGGGTCAGGCGGCACGAAGATGGAACTGGATTCCGGAGACGGCTTGACAGACGGCTTGAGGAGGCGTTGGAGGGCGACACTGGTTGGTATAGCTTGCTGGGTGGAGCCTATTCGTGCCAGGGCATCTGCTTGCTCATTGTCGGCCCGTGGCACGTGAAGGAACTCGCATCCCTCAAAATATCTGCTAAGCTGCTGGACGAGGAAACGGTAGCTTGCCATGTTTGCGTCCTTGGCATCCCAATCGATGGATGATTGCTGAACCACTAAATCCGAGTTGCCATAACACAGGATCCGGCGGATGCCGAGTTCCTTGGCTAGCCGGAGCCCGTGTATGAGCGCCTCGTACTCGGCCACATTGTTGGAGGCGGCAAAGTGGATTTGCATTGTGTATCTGAGCTTGTCGCCCTTGGGAGAAGTGAGGACGATGCCGACTCCCAAGCCGATGCACATCTTGGATCCGTCAAAGTGCATCCGCCAATGGGTGGAGTCGGGGGCCGGTGGCAGGTACTGGGTCTCGGCCCAGTTGACGAGGAAGTCGGCCAATGCTTGGGACTTGATGGCGGTGCGGGGATGATAGTAGACTGTGTAAGGAGTCAGCGCGATGGCCCATCTCGCCACTCGGCTGGATGCATCCCGTCTGCCTATGATCTCGGCAAGCGGGGCAGTGCATACGACCGTGATGGGGTGCTCTTGAAAGTAGGGCTTGAGTTTCTTGGAAGCAAAGTACACACCATAGCACATTTTCTGATAGTGCGGGTAGTTCTGTTTGGAGGCGGACAACACTTCTCTCAAATAATATACTGGCCTCTGGACTAGCTGAGCTCGGCCTTCTTCGGGACGCTGGACTACAATGACCGTGCTGACCACCCGGCTGGTGGCGGCGATGTAGAGGAGCATGGGCTCCTTCTCAGTTGGGGCCGCCAAGAAAGGTGGTGTGGACAACATCTGCTTTAGCTCGTGGAAAGCTTGGTCTGCCTGGTCATTCCACTCAAAGTGAGTGGACTTCTTCATGAGTCGATAGAGGGGGAGGGCCTTTTCTCCGAGCCGGCTCATGAAGCGGTTCAACGATGCCATGCATCTGGTGAACTTTTGGACGTCTCGCAGCTTGGTAGGGACCTTCATTCTCTCTATAGCCTTGATTTTCACTGGGTTGCACTCGATGCCGCGTTCGGAGACTAGAAAGCCCAGAAGCTGGCTGGCTGGTACCCCGAACACGCATTTCTCCGGGTTGAGCTTGATCTGAAACCGGCGCAGATTCTCAAAAGTCTCCTTGAGGTCTTCCAACAGGGTGCCGCGCTTCTCCGTCTTCACCACGACATCGTCTATGTAGACGTGGGCATTTCTGCCGAGTTGCTTGAGGAGGCATTTCTGCATTCAACGCTGAAAGGTGGCACCGGCATTTCTCAAGCCGAATGTCATAGTCAGGTAGCAGAAAGCTCGAAATGGGGTGATGAAAGCGGTGTTCAAGCGATCGGCCGGGTTCAACTTTATCTGGTGGTAGCCTGAGTAAGCATCCAAGAAACTCAACAGCTCACATCCGGCTGTGGAGTCTATCACTTGGTCAATCCTTGGTAGGGCAAACAGATCTTTAGGGCAGGCTTTGTTGAGGTTGGTGTAGTTGATGCACATGCGCCACTGCTTGTTCTTCTTCAACACGAGGACCAGGTTGGCAAGCCATTCTGGAAAGAACACTTCCATAATGAAGCCGGCTCCAGAAGCCGGGCTATCTCTTCTCCGACTACTCTTCTCTTCTCTTCCGACAGGCGGCGCAAGGGCCGCCTGACTGGCTTTGCATCAGATCGGACGTGTAGCTTGTGTCGGCGAAATCCGTCGGGACACCTGGCATGTCTTTGGGGGACCATGCAAAGACGTCCCGATTCTCACGGAGGAAATCGACGAGCTCGCCTTCCTATTTGCTGCCAAGGCCTGTGCCTATGACAGCATGCCTCTCCGAGTGCTCCGAGTCCAGAGGTATCTTCTTCGTCTCCTTGGCCGGCTGGAAAGAACCTTGAGCTTCACATTCTTTGGGGTCAGGGGACAAGGACGGCTGCTTGCCAGCTAAGGTCACAATTTGATCCAGCATCTTCTTCTCTTCGGCGATCACGAGGGACTCGGCCAGCCGACTGCTGGCTGCTGCACAGTCGGAGGACTTCTTATAGTCCCCGGATATGGTGATAATGCCCTTGGAACTCGGCATCTTCATATTGAGGTAGGCATAGTGGGGCACAGCCATGAACTTGGCCAACGCTGGTCGGCCAAGCAATGCGTGGTACGGGCTCTCCAAATCCACTACCTCAAACCATATTGCCTCTCGGCGGAAATGATCCTTGTCCCCAAAGAGGACGTACATCTTGATCTTGCCGATTGGTGAGCAGGACAAACCGGGTACGATGCCGTGGAACACAGTCCGGCTTGGCATGAGTTGCTTGGGCTTGATGTTGAGCTTATCCATTGTATCTCGGTACAGTATGTTGATACTGCTCCCGCCATCTATCAGCATGCGAGAGAATCGGGCTGCGCGTCTCTCTGTTGCTAGGGTGGCATCCATAACCAGGGCATAGGAGCCAGGAGACGGCATCACCTTTGGGTGGTCATCCCGGTTCCAACTGATGGGCTTCTCTTACCAATGCATGAACTCAGGATTACTGGAGGCGACCGCGTTGACTTCTTGCTGCTGGTGGCGCCGGCTGCGCCGATCTTCTGTCTGGCTGGTGAACACGACGTTGGCGGCTTTCTCGTTGGGGAATTCATCCTGGATGGCTCCGACTGCAGGCCGAGCGGCCGGCTGCTGCGGGGCAGGAGGCGACTGGCCTGCAAGCGGAGGCGGCTGGCCTGCAGGCGAAGGCGGCAACAGCCCCTCACCCTTGGAGATTCGGGTGAGCCAATGACACTTCCATGTTGTATGGTTGGACGGCTTTGCAC
This sequence comes from Triticum dicoccoides, assembly GCF_002162155.2. Classification (NCBI taxonomy): domain Eukaryota; kingdom Viridiplantae; phylum Streptophyta; class Magnoliopsida; order Poales; family Poaceae; genus Triticum; species Triticum dicoccoides. The sequence continues at coordinate 610,925,372 of NC_041385.1, forward strand.
CGCTGTGGAACTTGCAGGGGGCGTCGAGGGTTTGCTCGTAGGAGAAAGCCGGCTGCCAAGCCGGCCTGCCTTCCTTCTGCTTCCTCGGAGCTGGCCGTCCCTCAGGCTGCTCTTCTTTGATCGTGGCCACCTGCCGACTAGTGGAAGGCGGCATAGGGGCCTTGCGCTTGTGGTCGTTTTGATACAGGCACCGGCTTGATTCTCCAGCCGGCGTCTTGGGAGCCGGCGTCAGCACTTTTCCGGAGGCATCTACCCGGAGCTCGGTCTTCATTGAGTCGGCCGTGGCATACTTGTCTGCGATGATCATTAGCTCATCAAGGGTTGTAGGCTCGTCATAGAGGACTCGGTGCTTGAGGAGAGTGCCTTCGCGGCACCCGGCGGTGAAGTACTCTATGGCCTGGATCTCGTGCACTCCTTTGCAGGAGTTGCGGAGCTCGGCCCAACGAGTGAGGTAGTCGCGGGTTGATTCGCTGGGCCCTTGTACGCACAAGGAGAGCTGTCGGGGCTTGGGAGCCCGCTGGTATGTGCTGGTGAAGTTGCATATGAAGGCTTCGGTGAAGTCTAGCCAGCTGTTGATGCTGTAAGGCTTGAGGCTGTTGAGCCAGGTGCGCGCCATGCCTTTGTAACACCCACGATGCGGCTATATCTCCCACGTGTCAAAGCACGACTTAGAGGCATAACCGCATGGTGGTTTTGTCGCAAGAAGGGTCATCTTCACACAATCCCATGTAATGAACAAGAATGGGATAAAGAGAGTTGGCTTACAATCGCCACTTCACACAATACATAAATTAAGATCATACATCATTCAAATACACTCATAGACTGAGTACGATCAAGTTCAAATGAAAAGAACACAACCCCAAATGCTAGATCCCCGATCGTCCCGACTGGGCTCCTCTACTGATCATCTGGAAACGATACATAGTAACGACCAAGGGCCTCATCAAATTCCCACTTCAGCTCAGTTGCGCCATCTGCGCCAGTATCCTCGGCACCTGCATCTGTTTTGGTAGAATTTGTGAGTCACGAGGACTCAACAATCTCACACCCGCGAGATCAAGACTATTTAAGCTCATATGTATGTAAGGGGTAATATGGTGGAGCTGCAGCCAGCACTAAGCATATATGGTGGCTAACATACACAAGTGAGAGCGAGAATAGAAGCAACACATCGGTCGAGAAACTAGAAGTGATCCTGAAACTACTTATGTCAAGCATAACTCAAACCGTGTTCACTTCCCGGACTCCGCCGAGAAGAGACCATCACGGCTACACACACGGTTGATGCATTTTAAAGAGGTCAAGTGTCAAGTTATCTACAACCGGACATTAACAAATTCCCATCTGCCTCATAACCGCGGGCATGGCTTTCGAAAGATTATATACACTGCAGGGGTGTCCCAACTCAGCCCATCACAAGCTCTCACGGTCAACGAAGGAATATACCTTCTCCCGGGAAGACCCGATCAGTCTCGGAATCCTGGTTCGCAAAACATTTCGACAATGGTAAAACAAGACCAGCAAAGCCGCCCGATGCGCCGACAAATCCCGATAGGAGATGCACATATCTCGTTCTCAGGGCACACCGGATGAACACTACGTACAACTAGAACCAGCCCTCAAGTTTCCCCAAGGTGGCGCTGCAAGTGGCTCTAGTTCGGACCAACACTCAGAGGAGCACTGGCCCCGGGGGGGGGGGGTAATAAAGATGACCCTTGGGCTCGCGAAAACCCAAGGGAAAAGGGCTTAGGTGGCAAATGGTAAAACCAAGGTTGGGCCTTGCTGGAGGAGTTTTATTCAAAGCGAACTGTTAAGGGGGTCCCATAAATCACCCAACCGTGTAAGGAACGCAAAATCAAGGAACATAACACCGGTATGACGGAAACTAGGGCGGCAAGAGTGGAACAAGTCACCAGGCATAAGGCCGAGCCTTCCACCCTTTACCAAGTATATAAGGTGCATTAATTTAAACAGGAGATATTGTGATATCCCAAAATATCCATGTTCCGACCACGAACAAACTTCATCTTCACCTGCAACTAACAACGCTATAAGAGGGGCTGAGCAAAAGCGGTGACATAGCCAAACAACGGTTGCTAGGATAGGTTGGTTCGAGGGTTGACATGGCAACAGGTAGGCATGGTAAACAAAGGCAGGTAGAGCTAACATAGCGATAGAGCGAGTACTAGCAAGCAAAGATAGAAGTGATATTGAAGGTATGGTCATCTTGCCTGCAAGGTTCTCAGGGTTGTCGAAGGCTGGATCCTCGTAAGCGTACTCAACAGGTTCCTCGTGCACTTACTCGTCTCCCGGCTCTACCCAAAGCAAGAACACAAGCAAGGAACCACAATAAATCACGGTGCAATGCACAAACAACATGATGCAATACATGTCATGATATGCGAGATGTGATATGCAATGCATGTGCGTGCTTCGGAAGGAAATATGATGAACAAGGCATCAACTTGGCAAACCAAGTATGCCGCTGGAAAGATGAGATGATTTCGGTTGAAATCGATATAAAGATCGCCGGATTCGGATGCACGGTTTGCAAATGGCAAGCAAGACAAGTATGGCACAAAGCTGCGATTAACAGCACGATGCTACTTAGCATGCAACAATAAACTATGCTACAGCACCCCAACATAAAAACAAAGCATATGGCAATGATCTACTGGAGATGTTTTACAAAAGAGGAACATTGAGCTACGGCTAAATCACATCAAAACAGGTTCAAACAAGCATGGAGAAAGTGCAAAAAATATCAGGTTGGACATGGCATAAACAACATCACGAAGCAATGTTCAGAGCAGGTTATCAACATGCTACAGTAACTTATAATAGCAAAATAAGGCATGGCATGAATCTACTCAAGGCATATATCAAAAGTCCCTTACTGACCATAAGCCAAAAAGGACTAGAAAATATGATGGCACCCACGTAAACATAGCAAGTTCCGTTAACAGATTCAGCAAACAAAGCATGGCATTGACATAATTACGAAGGCACATTCGTGAGCTCGATGCACTCACTACAGAGCATCCCATGATAAACTAAGCATACATCCATCAATAAGACATGTCATAGAAGCTATACATGGCAAGAAACAACATCATAGCATACACGGATCAACTACAACAACCTTGGCCAAATTGAATAACATGTAAACAATCTGCCAGGAAACATTTTGAAGCAAAAGTAGAGCACGAAAAAGACATGCTAGACTACTCCATAATTGCAACCAGGACCATGGATGGATAGAGAATAACCATGTTTTCAAAACACCCTTACTGAAGTATCTCAAAATATGCATGGATCTCTCTGTAGCAACATGTTTACATGACATCAAAATTATCGCAGAACAGGAACTAAAATCAGCATTATCATGAAGCCTAGTTTGCATGCTTGTGCTAGTCACCACATTGATCACAAAAATACATGGTAAGCACCTCTGTAAATAAGACATAGCATAGTTCAAAACACACTTAGGGACCAAGTCCATAGGATGCACACATCAATCATGGCAAAAATGACAAAAGAGCTCGTGCTGATAAGATTCTGAAACTAACATTATGAAGCCCTCTTCCAACAGCATTTCGGGCATCAAGATGAGCTCAAATGTAAACTATGAAATGGAATGAAATGATTTACTCTTCGAGGCGAACAATTCGGTATATCACACGCCCAAAACGGAGCCACTGGTGCGAAGATGTGATGCAATGAAGATGCAACAAAATTACAACAGAAAAAGACTTGGTGGATTTCCGGACTCGGGGAAAGTCAACCTTAGATCGGATCCGGGCCGAGCGCCGGAGTGGAGGACGATGCGGCCGCCGGAGAGGAAGGTGAACACTGTCGAGGGGGGGCCGGCCGGATCTAAGCGCTCGTCGCCGGATCCGGGGCCTGGGACGGCGGGGACGACGATTAGGCAGCGGGGCAGCGCGGCTGGACGCGGGGCGAC